>NC_072001.2:72273070-72639736 GCF_028885655.2 Pongo abelii
CTCCTAGTCTGGTTAAATTTGTCCAGTGGTGCCCAGTACCCATAGGACCTGCTTTGCATCATGGCCTGCAGACAGGCTTCCCACATAGGATCTAATGCCTGGACACACCAGAGGTCTTTGCAGTTTGCCTCTCACACCTCAGCCAAAGCCTCTCCTTGGCCTGGACTCGGTGAAATCCAGCTGTCCTGTAAGACTTGAGAGTCACCTCCTCCAGGAAGCTCTCCCAGATCTTGCCCCTTCTCCCAGGAAGGCTGGGCCCTTGCTCTTCTGAGCCCCCTCCAAGCACCCTAGCACCCTGCCTTTTATAAAACTCTCATCACACTCTGTTTACCTGCTGGTAGAAGCAGACTGAGATCAAGAGATGCCTTGCCTCTCCTGATCACTGACACTGCACAACCGTGACAACAATTCTGATGGCTACCATGTACTGAGCTTTTCCAGCCAGGCTGGCATTTGCTGTGCACATCCATGCCTGAATTTACTAAATCCCAACAACCAAGCAACCCTGTGAGGTCAGAGTAGCTACCTTATAAAGCAGACATGCTTGCCTACAATCACACAACCACTAACTATCAGAGTTAGCACACATGTGGGAGTCAGTTTGAAGTCCTGGTATCCTCTGGAAATGGTGGTTGGGGAAGGAGGGGAGAAAAGGGAAGGGAGGGGTGGGGAAGGAAAGAGAAGGAAAAAGGAAGGAAGAAGGAGCGAGGGAAGAAGAGAGGAAGGGAGGGAGGGAGGGAAAAAAGGAAGGAAAGAAGGAAGGAGGGGAGGAAGGAAGGAAGAAAAGGAAGGAAGGAAAGAAGGAAAGAAGGAAGGAGGGGAGGAAGGAAGGAAAGAAGGAAGGAAAGGAGGTAGGGCTTTCTGTCCATGGCCCTGAGGACAGGCCCATTGGCGGCTGTTTCACATTTGAAGAGGGACTCATGAAACTATGGCAAGCTGCTGAGTGGGAGAGGGCAGTCCCCCAGCCCCTCCCTGAGCCCTACCCATCTCTCTGTTTCCAGAACCTCTTGCTCTCCCTGGGATCCTGGCCTGGTGAAATGCAGTTGTCAAATCAAAGCCTGCCTGTGGGAGCAGGTTCATGGGCCAGATCTAGAGCAGGGGGCAGGCTTAGTTCACAGTTTTAATCCTGATGTTTACTTTCTTTCCATTCCTAGTGGCTCCCTTTGAAGAACTGCCTTGGGGTTCATGTTGCAGCATCAAACAGGGATGGAAGATGCATCTTGCTTTAGCAGCAGGAGCCTGGAAAGCAGCTGAAGCCCTGGAGGGTGCCTGGCACACAGAATCTTGTGCTGAGCCCGGAGCCCAATGGGAGCGGGCTGGCGGGGTGGGTTCACAGCTGGACTGGGAGCAGCAGACATACAGGCCGTAGGCACAGACATATAAAGACAGTCATGCAGATTGCAGGATGCCTGAGAGCACAGACTCTCACATGCACAAATATGTGCATGATCACCAGTGTGTATCCAGACAGCCCCACATGCGTGCACGTGCATGCACACATGAGATATGTACATAGATGGACACATGTCTATGCCCACAAACACTGCAGAGACACACGCTAAAGTGTCTGGCAAGGAGCACTATTTTGTCCTCAATTTTCTGCCAGCGAGAGTCTACTGACTCCATCTCTGAAATGTCTCTACTTATTGTCCCTCTTCTTCACCTGTGCCACATCCCTAATCCCTGAAACTCCCACCGAGACCCCTGGGAAATAGCAAAGTCAGGACAGGATTCCTGCTCCGCCTCTACCCGACCCTTAAGCCCATCCTACATGCAAGAGCAGGAGTTATCTGGGTATCAGGCAAATCTGACCACATCACCTCCCCACTGCTTAAAACCCTTTCCTACAGGATGAAGTTTAAATCACTTGACATCCCATATAAGGCGCTTGACTGTCTGGCATCAGCCGTAGTCTGGCCTCAGGCCCTGGCATGGAGTCCCCTGGACTCAGTGCTCAGGCTGAGGGCCTCCAGGATGAAGATGCCCTGTGCAAAGCCTCACACTTCTGCTGTTGCTGGGCTCACTGTGTGAAATTCCCTCCTCCCTCCTTCCACCTTCCCTATGCTGAACTGCCACTCCTCCATCCTCCGTGGCCAGCGAAGCCAACACCTCCCCACTTCCTCCTGACAACCCAGGCACAGCCACTGACCTGTCCCATGGCTGTCACAGCCCTTTCTTGGGCTCTCAATGGTATCGTTGTCACCTGTGTGCTCATGAGCCTCCGCCACTCAACTCCAAGCACATCAAATAGAGAGCTCAAAACATATTGGGTACTCAACAAATTTCTGGGTATGAGTGAATGAATGAATTAGTCTGTAAGACAGGATCACACTAGGTGATTGTTCTGGCAACAGAACCTGGGCATGTCCTGTATGTAACTCGTATGATCTCAGCCTCCACATAGGTAAAAAGGGCTCTCTACCTCCTGGCAGAATCTATGGTTCAGACCATGGAGATGTATATAAATAACTGAGCTGAGTGGCTAACATGGTGGGTGCTCCACGGATGACAGCCATAGTTGCTGTCTTTAACTTCTATTTTTATTTCCACTGAAGTCTTTCCACTCATGTTTATTAATTCTCCATCTCCCTCACTGCCTATCCAGTTCAGTGCTGGACTCCCGGAACCAGCTCATTGAAGGTGCGTTGTCGGATTGATCGGCTGAATGGCTTCTTAAGGCTTGTTTCCAGCCTGAGAACTCTGAGCTGAGTACTGTTCTTCCTCCCTCCCAGCCTCCCCTGAGACTGAAAGCCGAGAGCCGTACAGAGATCACTCCTCTTCCATGCTCCAGAAGCTGAACATCTGCTCTGTTTGGAGTTCTATGTGCTGAGCTAAGTTAGGACCTGGAGGGACGGGAACAGCTGAGCCTTTCTGCTCCAAAAGGCAGAGTTATTTCAGCCAGCCACCCAGAAGCTGCCTAGCCCCTCCCAGACACCCCCAGGGATGCTGCACATGTGGCTAGGGTTCCCATAGGAACCTCTGTGGAGACCTGCCATCCCTGCTTCCCCACATCTCCTTTTGGACTTTTGAGAGAGGTTAGGAAGAGGAGGGGAGGAGCAAGGACAGGACTGCCAGGCACTTTCATACACAAACACCCAGTCTCTTAATCCTCACAATAACTCTAAGAAATATGCTATTATTATCCTTGTGGTACTGAAAAGGAAATTGAGGCCCAAAGACATGTAACCCAAGTTCACCCAGGTAACAAACAAGAGAACTGGTCTGCCACCTTATCAGTTTGTACTGATGCAGTTAGTATCAGTCAGGATCAGCCAGGGATCTCTGGTTGCAAGCAACAGAAAACAGCTCCCACTATCACAAACAAAAAATTTGCTGAAGAATTGTGGTGCCACACCAGAAGGAAAGGAAAAGCTGAAGATACATGATTGGAAAGGACAGGAAGCAGGGCAGCATCAGGATCTGGGTGCCAGGAATGGATCATCGTTTCATTGGAATAAATAAACTTCTATTTTTAAATTCTTTTGTCTCTCCATTTAGGATTCAGGTTTGGGGAGGAAGCTGGGCCCAGTGCCACTTGTTGGCTGGAAGAGGACAGACTGCTGTAATTGACAGTCCTACCAAGCCTATATTTAATGGGATAGGGACTGCCCCTCCCTCCAAATTGGGATGCTGTTTCCAGAAGAAAGGGGAATGAATCCTAGGCAGGCAGAATCCCAAGCTCACCTGACTGCACCATGCTGTGATGGGCTGCAGGGTGGGACAGTTTCTATGGCTCTCTCTAATGGAACTAGACCCACTCAGGAGGCAGCAGTGGTTAGAAGATGGGTACTGGGAAGAAAGAAGCTGGAAGCGACGGTCTTTGTTTTCATGGGAACAAAATGCATTTACATCTCAATGTTATCCACCCTGTTAACTGACCTCTCACATCCCAATACTATCTCTCTCCTTTTCTCTTTACCCAATATTGAATTCCCAGGATCCCAGAGAATTATTAATCACCAGCCTTGATTGGTAGAGTCCTAGTCACCTTCTAATATTCTATACCATTTACTTTTGTTAATCATTCTTTTTTTGTGTAGATGGGTCTCACTATGTTGCCCAGGCTGATCTCAAACTCCTGTTCTCAAGCGAACCTCCTACCCCAGCTTCCCAAAGTGCTGCCGTTCAAGGTGTGAGCCACCATGCCTAGCCCATGTTAGTTGTTTATTGCGTGACTCCCCTGTCCCCTTTAGAGTGTAAGATCCAGGAGGGCAGCGATTTTCTCCTGTTTGTTTTCTACTGTCTCCCCAATGCCTAAAAGAAGTGACTGGCACAGAGCAGGTGCTCAATAAATATTTGCTGAATGAATGAGGAGGTACCAATCTCTTCAACAGGCATTGGGATTCAACAACATCATTTGGGATGCAATGATGAACCAGAAGACAGATCCTGACCTCATGGAATTTATAGCTTCCACGACTTCAGTGAGACAGAAACAATTACAAAAACATGTAGCAAAAGAACAAAACTAAAATAATGAAAAATTGTGATATATATTTTGAAGGAAACACACAAAGGTTTTAAAAAACAGAACTAAGAGGGTAGGAAACTACTTAAGATATGGCAGTCACAGAAGGACAAAAGGCCTCTCTCAAGCAACATTTAAATGGAGACCTGAAGAGTGAGAAGGTGCTGACCATGAAAAGTGTGAGGGCCGCTTCTTCCAGGCAGAGGAAAGAGTATGTACAAAGGCCTTGAGGCTGGAAATAACTTGGTATGTCTGAGGAGCTGGACTGTGAAGGCCAGTGTGGTTGGAGCTTAGTAAGCAAGGGCTAGAGGCCTACAGGCTGAGGATGGAGAGTGCCAGGTGCTGGGTTGACAGCCCCTTACAGGCGATGGCGTGGAGCTTGGATGACATTCTGGATACATTGGGAAGCTATCAGATGCTTTTTAACATTCGTGCTTGACCCCATTTGCATTTCAGGGTGATCATTCTGGCTACTGGGTGGAGAATGCATGGAGCCAGGGAGTAGGGGACCAGTTCGTAGGCAACTGTGGTGGTCCAGACTGGGACTGAACTCAGGTGGCCGAGGCTCAGAAGACAGTGGAAACCTTTGAGTCACTTCTCAGTTATAGTCTCCATGACAGGTGCTATCATCAGGCTGGATGGTATCACCCTCCAGGGGCCACAAAGGCACCCCCCTTACCAGCCCACTCCCAGCCTGTGGGTGATGGATAGACCAACTCATGGTCTGGCTAGGCCCTGGGCCTAAATGACAGGTGATGGATGGGGTTGGAACTAAACGCTCTGAGCCATGTGGCCAATGCACTGCTCCAAGGAAGACTTTGGAGCCAGGAGTTAATTTAAAGAAAGGAGTAGGGGAGCTCAATATCGCTTCCTCCACTGCTCAATTAGTGGAGAGAGCTGCAGGGAGCTGGAGTTGTAAAGACCCCCTCAATCATCTCTGTCTGCCTGGCAGCGTGCAGGAGTGTGGCAGGGATAATTGCACCTACCCATTAACAAATGCAATTAAGGCACCTGGGCCTCTATCACCCCCTTCTCCAATTAAACAGCAGATGAGGGGCCCATGGGGGTGGCCTTTGAGATGAATCACTTGAAGCTGAAAACTTGGAGTCTGGCAGTCTGGACAGAGAGGCGATTAGAGACGATAAAATCATGACGGGAAAGGAGAGACTCATATCCAATCCCAGCCTGCTCCAGCTTGAGGCCCAACCCACAGTTGGACAGATATTCTTTGGGACAAATTAGAAGAAGTTCTGCTTCACACATAAGAAAGTCAATACTTAGAACCCACTGACCATCACTTCCAGCCAAGTGCTTCCCCTTTGCCAAGGACACACTCACTGAGTGTCTAGATACAGGTGAAGACCTGAATAACTCATTCTGATGAGAAACTGTGATGTCTGGGTATGTTGGCAGGGAGGGTCCAGGAAGGCACGTTCTTGTCTTGTGAAAGGAGGGGGATGGGAGTGGAGGAAGGGGACTTCCATTTGTGGGCACCTCTAATATGCCAGGCCTTGTGCTCCCTCCCTTTCCATATGGCATATCCTTTAATTTAATCCAGATCCCACCAGCCTCACACAACAACCACGATCTCTTCATTGCAGTGATGGAATAGAAGTTTGGGGAGCTTAAGAACCTTGTCTAAGATCACAGAATTAGCAGGTGGTGGAGCTGGTGGAGCTGGTATTTGAACCCTGGTCTATGTGGCTTCCAGTACGCCACTCCCCTATGCTGAGATGCTTTGAAATTGCAACTGCCACGATCTTGCCCCTTGTGCCCTTTGATGCCCCCATGAGGGTGGACTCAGGGCAACATTTCAGATGTTATTCCCAAATCTCTCCCTGCTCCCCTTGGCTGAATCCCTGGACTTCTGAAACAAGGCCTCTCTGTGGTTCCTGCTGTGGCCTTGAGGTAGGATTTGACAAGTTGTCAAGTCCCGAGGTGCTGACCAACATGCTCATCTCAAGCTGAAATAATAAAATAAAGAAATCTCTCCTACTTTAATTGCCTCTCCCTATTCTCTTTATGCGTTTCGCCAGTTACAAACGCTATGAATCATTATGCATGTGTGGATCATCACTTTCATTTAGCATCTCCACTGAAGCTCCAGGCGCTGAAGTGCATAATTGAAAAGCTCCACGATTTAAATTTGCAAAGAGGAGGCTCAGCTCCTCTGAACATCACAGTGTGCAGGCCTCCCCTGCTGGGGCCTAGACAACAGCCAGGAGATGACAGCCTGCATCTGCCCGGGGACCCAGCTGCACCAGATGAGTGCTGAAGTAGTTCTGCTTTTGCCCAGGGGAGCTCAGGCCGTGAGTAATATGTTTCTTAATTCTCAATTCCCTTATCTTATTTCCTTGGGAACTTTGCTTTTGTTTTCTTATTTTTTATTTTATTTTATTTTATTTTGTTGTTGTTGTTGTTGTTGTTTTCCTCTGTGGCTTCAGAGAGCAACAAAAGTCACTGTCACTGGGTTGCCATCTGCTAGTTAACCCCTTCCTTCAAGATCTTCCTGAGCTAACTCCAGGACACCTGCTCCTTTCTGCGGCCTACATTCTTCCTGAGTGTAGGGCTCTCCCAGGTCTGCCTCGCTCACTTCTGACTCCATAAAAGCTCCCATAAGATGGAAAGAGAAAGGGGCAAAGATGACCAGCTGCAGCTTGGCCCAGGTGAGGAATGAGCTGCCTGTCTTTAATGGCAGCTAGGCTGTATCCTAGCTGCCAGAGGGAGGGCCATGTCTTCTCCTGCACCCCCATAGCCTCTATGACATTGCTGGGCATTTAGACATGGCCATGGAGTCCTTCCTCTCTCCTCCCCTCCTTTCCTTTCCCAAGCATTTCCCAAATGTCTACTATGAGTCTGCCTAAGTCCAGGGGCTGAAGACTGAGCAATAAATAAACCTGCTCCCTGTCCAGTAGGAGAGACACTCCAGTAAGAAACATATAGTAATAAATACAGTGTGAGAAGTTTTTCCATAGATGCAGGAGCAAAGACCTCTCTCTGGGAGCAGGGAGGAGGGAATACTGATTCAACTGGGAGAGGTAGGCATTTGCATTCAGTCTTGAAAGCTGAATAGGGCAGGGTAGGCACAGTGATTCCAGGTATGGGAAAAGCCTAAGCCAAGTAAAGAAAGGCACAAAAGACATGGCATGTTCCATGCCACCTGGGCCCTGCTGTTTCCAAGGCCCTCGAATCATCAGAGTTTCATAGAGCCAGCCCCAAAGGGGAGGATGGCTCTGCCCCCTCAGATGTCAGCCCCTTGAGCCAGATGGGAGCGCTCAAGGGCTCAGACACATGCCCCTCCTCTTCTAGATAGGTTGGAGTGGAGGTGGGGAGGCCACAAGACACCTGGACTGAGGCCAGCATTCCAGATTCAGGGAGAGCCCTTGGCACACACATCTTGGGTGACAACCTACTTCTAGCATAGTCTGGCCAAGAGTAAGCATGCGAATGCACGCACATACACACACACACATACACACACACACACAGAAGCTGCGGGCACAGCTCCCTGGACCCTCTCACTGCCACCCTCCTACCCTTCCATGAGCAGGTTCCCCTTCACACCAAGCTGAGCACCACCAATCACCTGATGCCAAACAGATGGCGGGAAAGAGTCCTTGCTCTGAGTGGGGATGGCGGCAAGGTCACTGCTGATGCGTGAGGGGCTGGGCTGCAGGGCAGTGAAAAATCAATGGATCACTTCCCTCTCATCGCCTTTCTGCCCCAGATTCAGCTGAAAGATGGTTCAGCCTGGAGCTGAGAAGCAAAGTCCGTAAGGTTTACTCTCTCACACGTTTTTATTTTCCCTCTTCTTTTCACTTTCTCAATTTTCAACCTCCATTCACTCTTCTCTTTCTCCTCTACTCCATCTTCTCTTTCCTTTGGCTGGGGGAGGAATGGGGACGATGAGGGGACTATGAGTGATGGGAAAAAAGAAAAGCAGCCCCTGACATTTAGAAGCTGGCCTGACCCTTGCAGCTAAGCCATGCTGTTCTCCTCTTGGATCTAAACAATCTCACAGCATACCAGCCTCAGACAGATTAATTCCAAGGCCAAGATAAAATGAAATGAAGCAAGGTGACTTCATAATTTTACCTAAGGTCAGACAAGAATGAGGTCACTCTGCCACCCACAAAATACCAAGTAGCCCCTCTCTTGGCCAAGATGAATGGCTGCTACTTCTTTTCTAATTTTAACTTTATCGTCATTCTAGTCTTTCCCATAGTCCCTAGAGATGAGATTTATTGAGATACCCAATCATAGAATTGCTGCTGCTTGCTGACAGCATCCAATCTAGAGTAACCTTCACTTCCATGGACCCCCTCCCAAGTTGTCCCATCAAAGCCGAGATTCTATAATCAATTCTCATATCCTCTCTTGGAGAGAACACATTCCATGGTTTCCCATGCTATGCCCTCTCCCTCTCTGCAGTAAGTGATAAACCCAACTGGTTTAACTGTGTTCCTGGCGGTCTTTGGTAAATTACAGGACAATGAGAAAATTGGAGGTCCCACCAAGATTCACCTGAGACTTTCATAGTTTTAACCAGGACGCTGACTCAGTAACAGTTCACATATCGTGGAGGGGTGGGCCTCAGGCACTGGTACATTTTAAAGCTCTGTAGGTAATTTTAACAGGCAACCTGGGTTGGGAGTCCGTGGGGAACATGTCGCTTTAGGGATCTCTGGTGAGGGTCAGAGGGCAATGCCTCTAAATCACTGAGTTCGGGACCTGGCCCATGGTGCCCAGTCATTGTTGTTGGCTTCTATGACTTATTCACTCTGCTGTCCCTCTCAATAAGCATTTGTTGAATGAAAAATATAATATGTCTCAAACCACGCCATCATTTTCTCCCCAAACTATTTTTCCCTCTGGCTCCAGTGTTCTCCTGGCACTGGAGGCTCTGATTCATCCCATCGCCCTGACCATGTCTCCCATCAGCCCCAGGCCCTGCTTCCCTCTTCAGGCAGGACCTCTTGGCACCCCTTCCTTTCTGAGTCCACTTAGTAGCTCCAGGCTCTCTGGTCTTCTCTGTGAGCTCACCATGGCCAGAAGAGATCTGTCTAGATATTGGCCTGACCATGTCATGCCTCTGGCTCAGATACCCCTCATGGATCCTCATCACCCCCTAATAAAGTCCAAACCCTTGTCTTGACATTTAAGGCCTTCCATAATCCAGCCCTACCTCACACACGTATCATATTTAAAGGTTATACCTAGTAGCCCCATGGACATCCTTCATGCCCTCAAATCATTGTGCTTTGCTTCTGCTGGGCCTGCTACATGAAATGCCCTTCCATCATTATGTCTGTATAAAGCCTGCTCACCGTTCAAATGCCAGCTCCAATGCTACTTCCTCCACCCCTACTAAAAGGGACTGCTGCCCCTTTGTGATCTAAAACTATCCTCTTTAAAAAACAAACAAACAAACAAACAAAAAATTCACTTGTGACCCTTTTCACATGTTAACCTGAATTGTGACTATCTTTATTCCCCTTTGATCTATGTGGGATGGGAGCCATTCCATACCAGTAGGTAAGAATCTAGGCTTTGGAATCAGGAAACCCTGGGATTGTAATCCTGTTCCCTCCTGTTAACTAGTTCAGTGATCTTGGGCAAGTCTCTTAACATTTTTGAACCTCAACTTCTTCTCATTCACAATGAGGGGAGCCTGATAGGGTTATGGTGAGAAGTACATGAGATAATCACAAGTGTTGAATGCCTTGCACAGAATGTGGCAGAAATAATAGTTATTATAATTACAATAAGAATAGTTATTATTGCTAGGTTGAAATCTCCTAGAGCAGGGTGCCTCAACTTCAGCATGCACACAAATCACCTGGGGGTCTGGTTAAAATCCAATGTGATTCAGGAGGTCTGGGATGGGCCTGAGATTCTGCATTTCCAACTAGCTCCCAGGTGGTGCTGATGCTGCTGGTCCAAGGATTACACTTGGAATAGCAAAGTCCTAAAGAGCAGGGCTTGTGTCTAGTGTAGCAATATCTCTCTTGCAGGATCTAGCATGGTTTCCTGCACAGAGTAGGGACACCACCATTTTTTTAAATGAATGCCTCGTTTTGATGATGATAGGGATGGTATTGCACATAGCCTTCTTTGCTCAGAAGATCACACACACACTGCATACACACACCAGCTAATCTAACCTTGCATAGGACTGAGATTTCCCAGGGGCCCAACTGCTGTGTTTCAGAAATCAGAGCTCTGAGATGGAACCGGCTGTGCACTAACCTTATAGCCCTGATTAATTCCCTCCCTTTGTTTGCCTCATTATCATGATTAGGTTCTGCCCGTAGCATAGCAACGGCTAATTGTAGGCTGGTTGCAGAGTGCATAATTCCTGCTATTAAAATTTTATCGAGGCTTAATTGTGCTCCTTTTTGCTGCGGCGAAGCTTCAAAGTTTCAGAAGAGAGGGGATGTGGTTAGTGGGAACTGATGATTTTTAAATCTTAGCAAGCCCTGTAAAACCCTACTCTGCAATATCATTGACCTTGAGATGGTTTCCTGTGGCCAGAAAGAAGCCCATCATTTATTTATTAACCCACCTGAAGGTCTGCAAACATCCCCTGTGGCCAGGCGGAAAGCATATTATGGGTCAAATGCCATTACAGAAAGCCCCAAAGGGTTGGCAGACCAAAGAGTGTGGCCGTGTGGGCATTAGGGTGGGGGAGGTTCGGTGGGGAGAGCTGCACTTTGCACGTGGAAGTGGGTCAGTGTGCAAAAAGTTGTGTCACTCCTTAGACGCCCAGTGGCCTCTCAGTGGACCTCCAAAACCTGCAGCAGAATTGACAGGCTTTCAAGGCATTTTCTAGGAACACACCAAATTGCCCAACTTGTGCTTAGTGGGCGGTGAAAAGAAGTGAACCCATTAGCAGGTACTTTCCACAAATGGTTTCCAAACCCAACTGATCACTAGTATTACCTGGGGAGATTCTTAGAGCTGCACATTTCCAGGCTCCAGCCCAGACCTATGGATTCAGAGTAGGGAGGGAGGCTGAAAGTCACTCCTCAGGTGACACACTTATGCTGAGCCACTTCGGGAATCCCTTACCTGCGGAAAGAAGGGACTTCGGCAATGTAAAAAAGACAGCAGAACCAGCTGCTTCTTGGGGAGGGGTCCACCTACTCAGCTTAGCTCAAATTGGAGCCACAAGGCCTAATGATATGAGATGGCTCTAAGTCAGTGCTTTTCAAAGCGAAGTGTGCATCAGAATGCCCTGGAGAACTTGCTAAAACACAAGTTGCTGGGCCCTACTTCCCACAGTCTCTAATTCCTTAGATCAAGGGTAGGGCCTAGGACTTTGCATTTCTAACAAGCTTGCAGGTGGTGCTGCTCTAAGGACCACACTTTGAGAACCATCGCCTTTGGTGATTCTCCAAATCTGAAATCTGGACTAAATGTGTCTCTTTGAAAAGGACTCAGTTTTGTTTCTCAGTCCTCGCATTATAACACTGCTCTACGTGAAGACTCCATCCTTGTGTCTTGAGCATCTTTCTATAATCCAGAAACAGTGGCATTTGTCATCAATCAAGCTTTGACTTGAGATATTATAAAGGCGGAGTAGAGCCTGGGGTTTTGGATTTAAACACAGTTAAATGCAGATAAATCCACTGCCATTTTACCATTATTAAGTAAAGCAAGGATTTTAAAAGGACATGGGATTTCAGGCACCACTTAAACAAAGGGCAAGGCATTATTTGATGAGCTGGCCTCAAGCTGGGAAAGGCTTTAGATAATACACAATGATAGAATTATGGTGAGTTGAGAATAACAATAAGCACATTTGATGGAGAGGAGATGAATTGTGGTGAATTGTGGATGCGGGGAATGGTGAAAGGGAGAAAATTCAGAGTAAGTAAAAAGAAGGGGTTGTAACTCAAAGGCTAGGCAGATCACAGAAATGTATCAGGCAGACAAGCCAGACCACCATTAAAACCCATGGCTCCAATCTGAATGAGACTACGTGGAATGGTGAGGACTGTGGTAAACTGGACAGTCCTGGGCCCTCTAACAAGCGGAGGCCTCAAGTCACCTCTTCCCAGTTGTTGCCATGGAAGAATGTGGGCCCAGGAGTGCTTGCCCTTCCGTATTTTCAAAAGAAGCTTGGAATGTGGATTCTAAGATAAAATTTCCCTATTTTAAAAACCTCTGCCCCAATCAAAACATGTCTGTAGGCTATCGGTTTACAATAATAGTTTAAAAGTTTTAAATCCTAATTCATAGGGATGTTATTTTGGAACTGGGAATAGACCAACATTTTTTGCCTTTTTTTTTAAGGAGGAAAGGGCAGGTAGTTTATAAGGAGAGGAAAAAAAATGAGTAAGATGGGGAAGGAGGATGAAATCATGGAAAACATGGTGGAAAAGACTCCACTACTCAGGAGGAGCTTGGAGGTTTACACAGTGCTCTCTTCTCCTCTGTGTAAAGAATATATCACTCTACAACATCCCTGGTGTGCCAAACTATTAGTTTGGTGACCATTGTGGAGTCCCCTCTCGCAGTGACTGGGCTTGGCCAGCAGGACATTAGCAGGTATGATGCCCACAAAGCTTGTCAAAGACTTGCACCCTGAAATGCACGCTGTTGGACATCTCACTTGGGATCCAGCTGCTGTGTGGAAATGCCATGAGGAAACGTATGGAGGAAAGAGAGGTCCCAGCCTTTCAACTACACCTGTCAAAGCGCCAGGCATGTGGCTGGGCACGGTGGCTCACGCCTGTAATCCCAGCACTTTGGGAGGGGCCAAGGCGGGCAGATCACCTGAGGTGGGGAGTTCGAGACCAGCCTGACCAACATGGAGAAACCCCATCTCTACTAAAAATACAAAATTAGTCGGGCATGATGGCGCATGCCTGTAATCCCAGCTACTCGGGAGGCTGAGGCAGGAGAATCGCTTGAACCTGGGAGGCGGAGGTTGTGGTGAGCCGAGATCGCACCATTGCACTCCAGCCTGGGTGACAAGAGTGAAACTCCGTCTCAAAAAAAAAAAAAAAAAAAAAGGTGCCAGGCATGTAAGCAAAGCCAGCTTGGATCCTGGTTTTAACTACATGACAACCCAAGAGAGACCAACAGAATTGTCTAGCCCAGCCTCAGTCAACCCGTAGAATCATCATAATAAAAAGATTGCCTTAAGTCCCTAAGCTTTGGAATAGTTTGTTAAGCAGTGAAAACTAATGGAAACACCTAGTAAGTAGCTGGCCTATGAATCAGATAGGATCCTGTTTGGTTAGAAGTAACAGAACACCTGATAAATAGTGACTTGAGCAAGTAAGAGGCTTATTCTCATGCAACAAGAAGTCTGCTTTAGTTTCATTGGTCAGAACCAGCTGCACCAAGGGGGACTGAGGAAGTGTGATTAACTGGGGACAATGGTATTCTGAACAAAACAAGGTTTTTGACTAGTAAGGAAGAGGGAGGAATAGGTGTATATTTTGCAGTGTCTGCCACAGCCATCTTACTAAAAAAGGAACAAACGTGTTTCTCTCATGATTTTTCCCTTCTGTACCAAATTTAGTCATAAAACCACAAGCCCAGCAACCCCTACAGCCAGCACACATTCATCCCATGTTTGAAGGAAGAGGTCTCGTCTTGATTTAATGGCTCAGCATTTTGTATTTGTCTGCCTGCTTCTTCCAGGTTCATTTCATAAGGAGCTGATTGATCTTGAACTTGATGCAGCCCATTGATACCATCACTACTAATAAAAGGTTTCAGGGCAATCAACTTTAAATTGGAAGCAAAGGAGATGAGCAAACATTTTCAAATGAGCATATCTTCTGCAAAACTTAGCAGACTTCCAGGATGGTTGGTACAAGAGAAGAGGTCATAGAAGAAGCTAAATATAAAGTTTGCAGTTCTTATAGTTAGCCTGTGGCCATTTCAAGAATTAGAAGCACCTTGGCGGGGGTCGGGGGAGAAGCAATAAAAGAAAATGAGATTGAAATTCACTCATTTTCTTTCTTTTTAGCAACTTCTTGGAGAGAGGAAATGGAGATGAATGAGACATAATATCACAGAACTTAGACTTGGCAATGCTCTCAGAGATAAATTATCCAGCCTTTCACTGAATTGCAAATAATAGTAGCTAGAATTTATTGAGTGTTTATCACATGCTAAGCGTTATGCAAAATAATTTACTGGCAATCTTTGATTTTACCTGCACCACGTCTCTAAAGGGTAGTATGATTTTAATGTCCACTTTACAGACATCAAGTTAAGTAACTTGTTCAAGGCCATGGTAAATAAATGGGGGGACCAGATTTCCTGGCTATGTGTATTGTCTCTCCTTACTTCTTTTGACTCCATCCCGTAACAATCTCTGCTCACCTCTTCCAGGTCTCCATTCCTCCAGACAACTCATTCCTATTTGAAAAACCCATCCTATTAAGTTGAAGTCTGCTTTTCTGAATCTCTCCTCATCTGGTCTACCCTCTGGAGGAACACAGGCTGATCCCTCTGACCTACGATAGTCCTTCCAATAATGCATCCTCTGAGCTTTTTCTTCTCTATGCTAAACATCTACAGCCATGCTAACCATTCCCTTCTTAAATGCTGTGTTTCTTCTTCTATGCATACTGTATTCAAGGACTACAAATTCAAAGTTCTGCAGACATCAGGATAGTAATGAAAATAAATAGAGCAGGGTAGGTATGGTAAAATCATATGGCTGCCTCACTCTTTCATTCTCCCACTTTTCTTAGAGACATGGATATAGAGATGCTTTCCTCTACAAATGCAAAGATAAAAGGCAACGAGCACTCAATCTTGCTACTGTGGGACAAGAGGGAGTGGTGAGCACTGTGGCAAACTGGCAGCAGATGCTTGATCTAAAGGACACTGGCGCTACTCGGAGCCTGCCAGGTGTTGCTAGTAAAGGAGGGTGACAGCTTCTCTGAGCTTTTCCAAAGCTACTGGAACTCTGGGTTTTCATTTGCAAACTTTTCATCCTTATCAGATTTTTTTTTTCAGTTTTTCATTTTTTTACAGCATCATGTGGCCCGAACAATATTCTACAGGCTGGATCCAGCCCCTGGGCTGCTGCTTGACAACTGATGTTGCTGGTCACCAGCTGGACTCACTCCCCTGATGAAGTCTAAGGCCAATGGAACTTGCCCTTCACTAGACCTACACACCATGCTTCTAGGAATGCAGACTAAATTTGCAATCATTTTTCCAGCAGTTGTGTCACATTATACTTTAAATTCACATGAAACTGGTGGCTAAGGACCTCCAAGTTTTCATGTGAGTGTTGTCCAGCCTGACCTCTCAAGCCATCTTGTGCAATGATATGTTGAACCTACCTGCATGGCTTTGCATTTATCTCTGTTGGTCCCCATTCTGTCTTACAGAGTTTGTGCTATTTTTCCCCAACCTGCTTTTGGCACAGCTTTGAACATTACCTCTTACATGAAATCATCAGCTGGATTCAGTAACTCAATGAAGTCTGACAAGTCCTAAAGGCATTAATAAAAGTTTTGATTAAGCCTGGACAACATAGTGTGACCCCTATCTCTAGAAAAACATTTTTTTAAAATTAGCAGGGCAGGGTGGCACATGCCTGTAGTCCCAGCTACTCGAGAAGCTGAGGTGGGAGGATCACCTGAGCCCAGAAGGTTGAGGCTACAGTGAGCTGTGATCATGCCACTGCACTCCAGCCTGGGCAACAGAGCTAAAACCTAGTCTCAAAAAAACTTGGTTAGAAATGTGATGCTCCAAGGTACCCCAAATGTCACCAATGCACTAATGAACACCCCTTACCTTCAGAGTAAAAAGAAACTAGCCTATGTTCAGCACCTGCTATGAGCTCAAGACTGCCCAGTTCCCTCATTTTCACTTCCCATCTAATGCAGAGACCCTTTCAGCAGCTCTGCCCCAGTGACCAAGGAAGAAACCCCAGGCTGTCCTCCAGATAAGTCTGAACTCTCCACTCTGGTCTGGAATTCCAAGAATGATTCCTGATTGAACTGTATATTTGGTTCTAGGTCTCAGGTTCACCCCTGGGTATAGGCCCACACTCTGCAGCCCCAGGATCACTGGCCCCTGCCCAGTGTCCAGCCCAGGCAGCTAGCCATTTGCCTGTGGTCTGAGACAGCTCCTGCTTGTCCAGGAGGATATACACTGTGCCAGGCACTGTCCATGTCACTGCAACATTCATTATTTCACTTAATGATGAACCCATTTACTTACCCATTTACACATTTACTTCCACTGCCATCTGGCCCATGTTTTTCAA
This sequence comes from Pongo abelii, assembly GCF_028885655.2. Classification (NCBI taxonomy): domain Eukaryota; kingdom Metazoa; phylum Chordata; class Mammalia; order Primates; family Hominidae; genus Pongo; species Pongo abelii. The sequence goes on from NC_072001.2 coordinate 72,289,792, forward strand.
TTGAGCCTTTGATTTATCAAGGAACCTGTATTATTGATGCTCTTCCTGCCTCCCTGTTATTGTAACTGAGAGCAGAGCACCAAGCTGTTTAGCAGCTTGCATAAAGACAGCAGCACATGCTCACTCAAATTCCCTCCCTTTTTTGAGCTCTTTGTGCCTCATTATTTTCATTGATAAATGAGATTGTTGTGAGGGGCCCATTAGTAGGTATTAGGCAGTTATAACAAAACTGGGTATGTAGTGGGCACTCATGAATGTTAGCTTGAAGGAGAAGCAGTTGAAGAACTAGTCATGGTCATCTCCTGGACTAGCCCCCAGTAGCCAGAGGGAACACCTCTTTATAAGGAAATGTCACCAATCTCCTACCATCAACAAGCTCAGCAGCAGGCACCCCAAGTTGTTTTTCTGTCAAAGGGAAAGATTTGGTTCAAGCCATCTGTGTAGCCCAATGGATAGCCAATGGAAGACCCAGGATGGTCAATCACCTTACTCTGTGGCTTTGGATCAATTGCTTAACCTTTCTGGGCCCGAGTTCTTCATCCACAAAAAGCAAATACTAATATATAGCTTACAGAATTATGGTGAGAGCCAAATGAGATTGAGAGTAAAACACCTGGAACATAGTAGGCACTTGATATAGTAATGATGATCATGGTAATAATGAAAATACCCAGACACATGTATTGTCAGTGAATCTTCCCAGTGAGCAAAAGCAGCCTTCCTTTTTTTGTCCTGTCAGATTTGCAAAAATTAAATTACAAACTTATTGCATGGTCGTTATTTTTAAAAGAAAACACAATACAGGCATTTATAAACTAAAATAAAAATTGGAGTCCTCCTCACTCCCATTCTACTCTTCAGAAAGAGCCACTGTTAACTGTTTGGTTCATGCCCTTGCTGATGTTTTCCTACACGCGCGCGCGCACACACACACACACACACACACACACACACACACACACACACACAATTTTAAAGCAACATTGGGATCATACTATGCATATTGTTCTGCACCTTGCTTCTTTCTTGAAGCAGGTGTCATGGCCACTTTTCCAAGTGAGAGTACATGGAGCTAATCCAGTGCTATTGGCTGAATTGTGTCCCACCCACAAATTCAGATGCTGAAGCCCTAACCCCACAGTACTTTAGCATGCAACTCTGTGTGGAAATAGGACCTTTAAAGAGGTAATTAAGTTAAAATGGGATTATTAGGGTGGACCCTAATCCAGTATGACCAGTGTCCTTATAAGAAAAGGAGATCAGGACTGGGTGCAGTGGCTCACACCTATAATCCCAGCACTTTAGGAGGCTGAGGCAGGTGATCGCTTGAGGTCAGGAGTTCAAGACCAGCCTGGACAACATGGCGAAACCCCATCTCTACTAAAATTACAAAAAATTAGCTGGGCTTGGTGGCAGGCACCTGTAATCACAACTACTCAGGAGGCTGAGGCAGGAGAATTGCTTGAACCCAGGAGACGGAGGTTGCAGTGAGCCGAGATCATGCCACTACACTTCCAGCCTGGGTGACAGAGCAAGACTCTGCCTCAAAAAAAAAAAAAAAAAAAAAAAGAGATCAGGACACAAATAGAAAGAAACACCAGACATGCTCACACAGAAGATGACTATGTGAAGACACAGTGGGAAGGCTGCCATCTGCAAACCAAGGAGAGGGCCCTCAGAAGAAACCAACCCTGCTGATACCTTGATCTTGGACTTGTAGACTCCAGAGCTGTGAGGAAGTAAATTTCTGATGTGTAAGCCACCCAGTTTATGGTATTTGTTATGGCATCCCTAACAAGCAAATGCATCCATCCTTTCTTAAGAACCAGAGTATTCCATTTTATAGATGGTACATAAAATGTGTTGTGGACGCTAATGTTTTTTCCAGTTTTATGTTTATTACTAAGAGTGCTGCAAGAAATATCTTTGCAATATACTTTGTGTACATATGTGAGGATATTTGTAGGTTCTGTTCCCATACAAGGAATGACTGGGTTGGAGGATATGCACATTTTAAATGATGTATGAATTTGCTGTACCAATGGAAACTCCAGTAGTGCTGGCAAATTCCTGCCTTTCTATACCTGCCAAAGCATAATTTCAAGGACTTATATTCTGTGGCCATTAAAATATAGTGAAATTGACAGTCCAAAAAAGTCTGACCCTCTTGACCTTGGCTTTGCTTGTACTGACCACCCCTGCCTATGCCAGGACCTTGGCCCCATCAGCCACCTGAGAGAACACACAACCTTCCTGAATAGAGAAAGCTCTCACCAGACTCTTCATTGGAAAGGCAAACTTGATAACAACAAATGGCCATGCTGCAAATAGAAGCATTGATGTTAATTTTTTAAGAGTATAAATAGATTTGAATCACACATAGTATATTGGATTTGGGAAGAAAATATTTCATGACAACCTGCCAATATATTTGTTTTCTTATCTTTCAACAAATAAGAATGGAGATTGAAGACTGCTGAAGTGAAGAGAAGCTGACAATGCCACTCAGAAAGGCCATTATCCTCATCTGAGGAGATGAATCTGACTGGCCTTTTGTTTGGAAAGCAAAATCAGAAATGGGAACCCTCTGCTGTGGTGGAGATGAACTTGGGGATACCACAGCCCAGGTCCTTCCTCAAGAGTGCAAGGAATTTACCCAAACCATAAGGGGCTTTGCCTTCCCTCTTCTCTTGCTCTTACTCTTTTATACATGAGGATGTCCAGACGAACTAATCATTAAAGGAAGTCATGACCTATCAGCCACTTGGAAGATGTGTTGAGGAAGAGTGTTTATCACTAATGGTGGCCAGGGAGCTGCTTTGGGAAGAAGGGAGGCTGGCAATCAGACACGTCTGAGCATTAATTTGTGAGCCCATCTGTCTTCCACTCTGGACCATGGGCTACTTGGGAGCAGCGATCATCAAATTCATCTAAGCCTACAGCCCAACACAGGACCTGGACACAAATCTTCTTCTTGCCTTCTGACACAGTCACTGCTAAGAAGATCTCATCCTGCTTTATAGCTTTAAATATCATCTATATGCTGATGACCAGATTCATATGTCCAGCCTAGAATTCAGTCCTTGACTCCAGCATTTATTTATCCATCTGTCCACTGCCATCTCCCCTTGGAGGCCTAATAATCATCTCAAACTTAAGATCTTTAAAACTGAAACTTGGATTTACACTTCTCCCCAGTCTGATCCACCTGCAACTTCCTAATCTCAATTGCTGACAACTCCATCCTTGTAGCTGCTCAGACAAAAACCTTGGAGTCATTCTTGACTCCTTTCATTCTCTTATTTCTCAAATCCTGTTGGCTTCACCTTTAAAATGTATCAAGAATCTTTTCATGCTATCATCCTGATTCTTAGCCACTGTGGTGGGTTGAATTGTGGGCCCCAGAAAGATATCTCCGAGTTCTAACCCCAGGAACATATGAATAGGACCTAATTTGGAAAAGGGGCCTTTACAGGTATAATTAAGGACTTCTAGATGAGATCATCCTGGATTCATAATGGACCTTAACTCCAATGGCAGGTACCCTTGTAAAAGAAAGGCAGAGGGAGATTAGAAACACGGGGACACAGGGAGAAGGCCATGTGAAGACAGAGGCAGAGATTAAAGAGGTGAAGCCCCAGGTTACAGATGCCTAGAACCACCAGAAGCTGGAGGCAAGGAAGGATTCCCCCTAGAGCCTTTGGGAGGAGCACAGCCCTGTTGGCACCTTGATTGGGATTTCTGGTCCCCAGAACTATGAGAAAATATATTTCAGTTGTTTCAACCCACACAGTTTGTGGTAATCTGTTACAGCAGCCCTAGGAAACAAATATAGTCACGGTGATCATTCACCTGGATTACTGTAATAGCCTCTTAATTGGTCCTGTTTTCACCCTTACCTCCCTATGGCCCTTTCTCAATACCTAAGCTAGAGCAATCCTATTAGAACATGTCAGACCACTGTACTCAACTCAAAGGCTTCCAGTGGCTCTCAGTTTAACTCAAAATAAAAGCTAAATTCTTTGCATAGCTTGAAAGGCCCTGTCTGAACTGCCCCCTCCTTTCCCACTCCCTCTGTCTCTTTCTTTCCCACCTCTCTCCATCTTGCCTGCCCCAGTCTAACCACAATAGCCTCCCCTCTGTTCTTTGAACATGCGGAGTGCTGTCCCCCTTAGAGCCATGCACTGGCTGCTCCCTCTGTCTGGAAGGTTCTTCCCCCAGGTATCTGCAGGTCTCACACCTTTTCCTCCATTAAGTTTGTAGAAACCGCATCATCTCAGAGAGTCCTCCCCTGGCCACCCTCTTAAACATGGGAACCCTCAGCATCCCCCACTTTTCTTACTTGGCTTTACTCCCCAGCCCAGTCTCAGAATCTGTTATTTCTAGTGTGCTTTACATGTCATTCACTTATTATGTTTATTGTTTCTCTCCCATCAGGATATAATACCACAGGCCGGGCATGGTGGCTCACATCTTTAATCCCAGCACTTTGGGAGGCCGAGGCGGGTGGATGACTTGAGGTCAGGAGTTTGAGACCAGCCTGGCCAACATGGTGAAATCCCGTCTCTACTAAAAATACAAAAATGAGCCAGGCGTGGTGGTGGGTTCCTGTAATCACAGCTACTTGGGACGCTGAGGCACGAGAATTACTTGAACCTGGTAGGCAGAGGTTGCAGTGAGCCACGATCACGCCGCTACACTCCAGCCTGGCGACAGAGCGAAACTCTGTCAAAAAAAAGAAAAAAAAAAAAAAGAATATAAACCTATAGGGCAGGGATTCTTGCCTGTTTGTTAATTGTTGAGTTAGAAGAGGGTCGAGCATATAGCAGTGGCTCAATAAATATTTGTGGTGCGAACGAATAAATAAACAGCTATTAGTAAACTTTTTGTATTTTATTTGATTATTATTTTCTGACTGTCATATATTCACATTGTACAAAATTTATAAGTGCACAAGAGATTTACAGCAAAAGGTCTTCCTCCCACGCCATCCATCCAGCCCCACTTCTGTTACTCTGCTCAGTGGCAACTGATAATCAGTTTCTTTTCTTTCCTTCTGGACTTTCTTTATCCACTAATCTATCTCTGCTTATTTTAATTAACACTGAAACTTGAAGGTCTTTCATATCCGCACATAAAAAGTCCCTCATTCCTTTTTCTAGCAGCGTAGATTTTCATGGTATGCATAAACCTTAAAATGATTTAATAATGGGCATTTAGGTTGTTTTAAATTCCTTGATATTTAGGTGCCAATGCTGGAAACTTTATTTTTTTTTTTTTTGAGACGGAGTCTCGCTCTGTCTCCCAGGCTGGAGTGCAGTGTAGCAATCTCAGCTTACTGCAAGCTCTGCCTCCCGGGTTCATGCCATTCTCCTGCCTCAGCCTCCCGAGTAGCTGGGACTACAGGTGCCTGCCACCACGCCCGGCTAATTTTTTGTATTTTTAGTAGAGGCAGGGTTTCACCATGTTAGCCAGGATGGTCTCTATCTCCTGACCTCGTGATCCGCCCACTTCAGCCTCCCAAAGTGCTGGGATTACAGGCGTGAGCCACCGTGCCCGGCCCTTGGAAACTTTTAGATAGATTATTTTCACACGTTTGAATGTATCACTGTGGAATAGTACATTTTTAAGATAACTGAACTTTTCAAATGAAATTTTTAATAAACTTTGGGTCAGATCATTTGTTTATGTGGTTCAAGTCCCCCTCACCCGCTAACCCCCAGCAGGGGCTGGCCACCTCATTCTTGGCGTTCTCTGTTTCTCTTGGTCTCATTCTGGGTGAGATTGACTTACAGAGTCAGCTAAGAGCAATCGCAGTAGTTCATTGGATGCTTACTGGGCACTTGGCATTATGCAATGTACTTTGTTTAATCCCACTTAATCCCTCTATCAGGGAGAGATTAGTATTACCATTTACACTTTAAAAAACTGAAGCTCAGAGGGGTTAAGTAACTTACTTGCCCAGGGTTATCACAGTTGGTAAGAATCAAAAGCAAGACTCTTTTCCAGGTCTTTACCAGAATCTTGACTTTAATCACGACATACTTAACCTCTCTGTGCCTCAGTTTCTTCATCCATAACAGGGGGAAATAATGCCAATGAGTTCATAAAGTTGTTTTGAAGGTAGGTGAAAAAGCAGCAGGGAATAGGGTGAATCAGAACCAGTTGGGAAAAGAGTCTGAGACAGGTCACAGTGAGTGTTCAGAGATGATCAGTGTTTCTGAAAATGCTAACCAGGGGAACCCGCATTAACATCGCTTTGGATGTTTATTTAACATGCAGATTTCAGGGTCCCTTCCTAGATTTCCTAGGGAACAGAGCATGGGAATCTACATTTTAAACCAGCATCCAGGTGATTCTGATACGCATTGAAATTTCGGAAATGTAGGCTCTAGAAAATATATATATTTAAAATTTTTAACTGTAGCTCCATCCAGATAGCACGACTTTAGCTCCATCATAAGCTTCTTTTCACCCTTCCTCCTTACTCCCCTGACACAAGTCATGTACTTCTCAAGACTAGCATAATCAATAATCTCTCCAAAAGAGATTCCTGGATCTCACATCCCGGAAATATGGGCGGGGGGTGATATTGTTTCTGTTTTCTCTTCGCTGAAAGAACAAAAACAAAAAAACATAATGATAGTTGATCCATGAATAAAGTACAAATGTGGCCTAGTGTCTTAAAGGTACAGGGACCTATCCACCCCTATGCTGTGAAAGTGACCCCAGTGGCTATGGATCACTCTAATCCCCCGAATCTTGGGACTACTACGTCTGTTGGTCCAATATGTCCTACAAACAAAATAGGCAGTGGAAATTTAAGTAAATAGTATTCATTAACATTATGATCATGTGTGGCATTTTCTATTACTAAATGATCCTAGTACACAGATTATTCACTTAAATAATCAATCACTGTCAACAAATTACAGGATGCAGAGAATGAAATTAGCAAAATGAACTATGAATGTAAAATTCATTTGAAATTCAATTTAGTGACAACATTAGCTTTCAATTAGTCTGCCCAACTGTTTGAACGTCTTCCTTTTGCATTGATTTTAAAAAAATGTAATTAACCTTTTTACTGTTAAATTGCTGTTGGGTGCAACAATATCATTGTTACATGGCTCCTATTGTTGGGGAGTGAAAGGATTAAATGATGAGTCAGGACGAGGGCAGTGGAGTGGGGCTTCTCCTCATGACTGAAGGGCTGGGGAATAAGAGGGGCCCAGGAGGGGGAAACGAATGTTGTTTGAGCTGAGGCTTCCCCCATTGGTGTCTGGTATTGCTGCTATTGTCTCTAGATTCTTGGAGAAACCTTCTCAGGACCATCTCCTGCTCCAGATTCCTTGCTCCCTATTTCACACAAAATGATTTGTATTCTACATTTCCTGTCAACTTCCCAGAAAACTCGGCCCCTTCTCTCACTACCTTATTTCCTTTCGTGATTCTCTGACACCTTTTATTCAATTGGTCTGGCTGGAGAGCTGGAGTGTCCCATCAGACTCCAGCTCCTTCTCAGCTCCCACAGGCAGTGCCACCTCTTCAAGTCTTCTTCCAGTCAAACCCGGCCACTCTTCCTGCTTGTGTCTGTGGCAGCCACAGTGGTCTGGGTCCTCATCGCCACTTGCTTTGTTGCAGCATTGCATTGTGGCAACCTCACCTCTACCCCACAATCCACCCTGCACGCTTCTGCCAAGCTTTAACAGACCACTCCCAGACTCAAGACCCCGCCACGGCTCCCTGCTGCCTCTGTGACTGAGCCCAAGCCTCCCTTCAAAGGCCACCCCTCACCGCCTGTGGGGCGTGGCCTCCCCCACTTCCTCTGCCTCTGTGCCCCTCGAGTACAGGTTGCCCACTTCAAATTAGCCTCCTTCTTAGCCCAAAACCTGTTGCGTGCTTTCCTGCCCTCACACCTTTGTTCATGCCAGCCTCTCACCTGGAAAGAAAACACCTTCCATTTCTCTCTCTTAGTAAAATCCTTCTTACCCAATGCCCAGCTCAAACCTGCCAGGAAGTTCATCTGCCAGGAAGCCTTCCCTGCCACACCCCAGGCTCCAGTGATCCGTCAGCTTCAAACGGTTCAAGAACTTATTGCCTGGGACATTCCTTTTGATCTTTAATAACATGCTTTGTGATTTTCCTCTGCACTCTCAGCTGAATCGTACATTCTTTGAAGGTAGGGACACGCCTTGTGGTTCCTGCTTCTTGCCGACAGTCTTGCTTAATGGGCAACAGCGTTTCTAAGCCTTTTTTGAAACAGGACGGCACCAATCTCTTTCATCTACTGTGTTCAGGGCTGTCTTGAGGGGGACAGCTCAGTTGTGGTGAGAACCAGGAAGCCTATGCATTGGAGCAGGGTGCGGTGGGTGGGCTGGCCGGGGTTACGGTGAGGCAGGCAGCCTCAAGGAGCAATCACAACATGTGGACACGGTGCTCATGCTGTAAAACTGTCTCTTGTCAGCTGCACTGGCTGAGATAATCTTGGTTCTGAACCACATCCCTGGCTATTCCAGATCACCCATTATCTCTCCAGAGCTGCTGCCACTGCTGGGAGACACAGGAGTGGTTAGCTGTGCCAAGGGTCTGCAGATAGAGGCAGTTTCTTATCCCGTCTTCACGAGGAGCTGCAGGGAAATAAGTCACACTTAGACATTAAGAAGCCTCCATCCTTCAGCAGCCTGGCAGCAGAATTCTTTATGGGTCCAAGGAGAATCTCCATGAATTCTTGGGATTCATCCCTAAGAACCCAGTGGGGATGTGGCCCGGATGTTGAACCTGTTCCTTCTTAGGTCTGAGGATAGAAAGAAACAGCCTCACTCCTCTCTGAGCGGTAGCTCCCTTCCCTTAGCTTCCAAAAGCCAACCCAGTTCTCCTCGGTACTAGCTAGCTGCCATTTATGAAGCCACCGTTTATGTGCCAGGAGCCATGCCAAGTGCATCACATATTTTATCTCATCGAATTTTCACAACACCCTACAAAGAAAAGTTGTTCTCGTTTTAGAGATGGGAATTCTTAGGCTGGGGGCAGTTAGAAAACACAGCTGGTCAGCAGAGCCGCGTCCAGATTTCCTCTTTCTTTTTTTCTCTTTTTGAGACAGGGTCTCTCTCTGTTGCCCCGGCTGGAAGTGCAGCGGCATGAACACAGCCCACTGCAGCCTTGACTTCCTCGGTTTACTTGATCTTCCCACCTCAGCCTCCTAAGTAGTCAGGACTACAGGCACATGCCACCACGCCCAGCTAATTTTTTTATTTTTTTGTAGAGGTAGGGTCTCATCATGTTGCCCAGGCATGGTAGCCTGAACTACATCCCTGACTGTTACAGACCACCCCAGTACTTCTCCAGAGCTGTCGCCACTGCTGGAAGACACGAAGAGTGGGCAGCCGCTCCAAAGGTGAACTCCTGGGCTCAAACAATCCTCCTGCCTTGGGCTCCCAAAGTGCTGGGATTACAGGTGTAAGCCACTGCGCCTGGGCCAGATCCCCTCTTTCAACCACCACACAACCTGCCTCCTAACCCAACAGGTCCAGAATCCCATCTCCTCTGGGAAGGCCCCCACCTTCAGGCTGCCTAAATCATGGGATTGCTGACAACATCATTCACTCGTTTCTTTCTGGCCTGTTATAAAATGATGGCATCAGGTGCTCCTCCTGACATGTGGGCTACGAAAATGTGTGGATCTGGGATCACCATGCCATGTTTCCCATGAACTAAGTATCTGGGCAGGAACCAGGTTGTCCACCTCCAAGCCTGGCTGGCTAGACTCTCTTCAGGGTGTCAAGACTTAAAATGAGGGTCTAGGTGGGTTTTAGGTCATTGTGGCTGCTGTGTTGCCTTTCCCGCATCCCATATACTCTTTGGGATACCTTTGAGATAAAGTCAGCAGGGCAAGCTCTTCCCAGTCCCTTTCTTGGATTTAAGTTCTGGCTTCACACGTGCTGGGTGCCTTAGTAAAGGACTTTAACCTCTTTGTGCCTCAGTTTTCTCCTCTGTAGAATAAAGACAGCCTATTACATTATCTGAGAAGCAAATGAGATAAAGAATATTAAACATCTAGCACAATATCTAGCATACTGTGAGTTTTCCACAAATATTGGTTTCTTTCAGATTAAGTGTAACTGGAACTGGAGAATGAAGTCTGAACAACACACACACCTCAGACTGCATGCCCGAACTCCAGGTGAGCAGGACCCAGGCCCGTGTCTGGGCTCTTAGCTCATTTTCCTATTATCAGAGCTCTTCCTCAGCCTCAGGATAGACAGCACCCTTCCTAGGGAAGCAGAGAGAGCAATGGGAGAGGGAAGCAAGACTAGCCCCACCCACTACGCTGCTGCCTTTAAGGACACCGTGGAGGATGCCTCTCCCCTCCTCCTCAGCTCACTGCGTACATCTTCTTGCACTAGTACAGACAACTTTGTGGAGGTTTGCAGAGAAATGGAGCAGTAATTGAAGGGAGTAGCGGAGTCAAGGGAGGGCTCTTTAAAGATGGGAGGTGTTATTTAACACATTTAATGACGAAATAGAAAAATTAGTGGAAGAGCAAAGGATGCTTCCACTGAATCTGGTTTGGCCATTTTATCTGGCCTCCTTTCATCCCCCTTGAATTTTAGGCTAAAGTCTCTTTACCATGTCAGTGACTCCCTTCTTATACTCAGTGAAAGCTGTTCATCCGGTGGAAAAGGCTTTGGAATGTGGGTTCAAATCCTGGTTCTGCCCATTATTGGCTGGGTAGCCTCTCTGGGCCTCTATTTCCTCACCATTAAATTGAAATAATAATGCTTTCCTCTTGAATTTGGTGTGAGGATTAAAGGAGTCATGTTTGGCCTGGCCCAGCACTTAGTAAGAGCTCAAAAATGGTCATTGTTGTTGCTACCATTATTTTACTGAAAAGGTTCTTCCAAGTCTTTGTGATACGCACCAAGTCCCTTGTGAGGAGCCAACCATAAACTACAGTCCTCAACACTAATATGTGGGCTCTTATTAGCATGAGCAGTGGCTGGGACTTGAGTTTTCACGGTTATTCTGACAGAGCCCTCCTTACCTAACTCTTCGCATACCTGCCTGGGTTTGCCACTCTCTGTAGGATAGTGTTCCTGGGAACTCCGCATGAGCATGATGCTGCCTCTTGCACCCTGAACGTGTCAGACAGGGAGGCAGCTTCCCCATCCTGGGCGGGGTGCTGCGAGATGAGCAGTCACTCTGCCTTTTAACCCCCTCCCTGTTCCGTGTTGATGACTGGGCAGGTGGGGGCAGTTGCTGTGAGTGGGCGCATCTGCTGTGGCTTGTCAGCCTGTGTCAGACTCGACCCTGAGGGCAGATAGGGTCCCAGCTAATGAAAAGCCCAGAGCCACAGCCTCTGGGGTAGCTCCGCAGCTGCTGTCTCTGTTTTCTTTTTCCTTTTCCTTTGTGCTTGGCAGTTCTGGCCCTCGGCACAGCAAGACCAGCACTAGACACACAAGCACTGAGGTTCCCTTCTCCAAAGATCAAGTTACAGAACACATTCTCTGGCTCACCTTGAAGAACAAAGACTTGAGAAAAGCAGCCTGCCTGGGGACTAGGAGGCAGCTGCCTGCTTGATGTAATTTCAGGGTCTCTGGAAAAATCTCTTGAGCTCCAAATATTTTCCTGCTATAAACCTGAGAACTCCATCATTGGAGACTCAATCTTTTTACATTTGGAGCAGTGGTTCTCAAAGTGAGGTCTGTCTCCGCCCCATCCCATCCCCAGCAGCATCCACAGGACTTGGGAGTTTATTAGAAATGCAAATTCTTGGGCCCCCGCCGCAGACCCCTTGAATCAGAATCTGGAGGAGGGAGTATCTGTGTTTAACTGGCCCTGTGGGTGATTCTGACGCCTTAGTAACCCCACTGAAGGGCACGTCACCCAGGAGGGGGAAACTCATCAGCATTATAGCTCTGATTTACTGCTCAGCTTGATGGACTGTGAGGAGGTGCAGACAGGGACAGGGACAGGGACAGGGGAGGGGAGGGGATGTCTTGTCTGGTGTAGAGCAGTCAGACAGACCTGGCATCGACTCCTAGCTCCTCCTTCTTCCTCTGTGCCCCTGGGCAAATTACTTCATCTTTTCAGCTTTCCTTTGCTCCACTGCAAAATTCAGCTTGTGCAACCAACTCACACGGCTGAAGATGAAATGAGATATAGAAAGTACTTTGCACATAATAGATGCTTAAAGAGTGAGCAGTTGCTCTCTCCAACTCACCCCCACATCCTCTCTGATAGAGAAGAGGTCTGTGCTGATTGGCATATGGTAGAAAGGAAGGTACCAGAGGTGGGGATTCATGTATCATAAATGCATGGACCAGGAAAGAAAGGGGCTAGAAATGGATGAGGTGTCAAGACACAGAACAGGGAGGAGAAATGAGAATAAGGAGCTCCCCTAGACTCTACTCATCTGGTTTCTTCCATTTTGCAGGGGATGGTCCTAAGGCCAGGGTCTCATAACCTGTGGCCCTGTCTCACCACCACCCTTTCCAGGTGGTGGGTGGGGCTGATTCTTTGCTTGTCTTCCCCCTACCTCATTCTAACCTTTTCGGGTGCATGACTTAAAGGTCTGAAGTTTCCTGCAGGGAGATGACTGGTGGAAATATGCAAATGGTGAGCTTTATGGCAACTCAGGATCTGTAGGGTTAAGAAGAGAGCCAACAGTTGGTGCAGAGGCCACCATGGTGACCTGACCCTTGCTCAGACACTGCCAGGGTCTCCCAGCCAGCCAACAGGCAGGCAGCAGACAGCGTCTTAAGAGAAGGAGAAACAGATGTGTGTGCCCCAGAACAGCATGCTTCTCTTTCTTTTAAAGCCTTCACACAATGTCTTGAGCCTTTGTTGGGAGAGCAAATTAAGACCTCAGTCTCACTAGGAAGGCTCACATGATATGGCTCTGGGGCGATTCTACCCCCATTTCCCTATCTCTCCATTGCCAGGAATTTCAGAGTCAATGTTTCATCATTTATGTAAGGGTTTAATACCTATGAGAATTTTCATCTCCATTAAGCTGTGTTCTGGGCTTGGGTTAGTCAGTCTGGATTCAAATCCCAGCTCTACCATTTGTTAGTTGTTATATTCTGGGTTAAATATTTAAACTCTTTGAGCCTCACTTTCTGCCTTTGTAAAATAGGGACAGTGTTTTATACACACACACATGCACAGACACACATATACATATATATGCTCATTATTTCAAGGTTTAAACATGTACAGTGCTATTTGGATTTCTCATGAATATATTTCTTTAAAGCTACAAAAAGAGTGGGAGGAGTAAAGACTGAAGGGAATGGTTGAGATCAGGGATGGCTAATAGGTCTCAACTATGAATGTGGGTGGACTCGGAGGTGCCCCTGGTACACTGCATTGTCAGTTTGTGAAGAATTCCAAGGCAGCTGACTGCAGTCTTGGCAGACAGCATGTGACAGTGTGGAAATGTCTGCTCCAATGTGGGCAGGGTCCTGAAAGCATGTGCAAGCCACATTTGCCATCTCTGCTCTAGTTGCTTCCCACCTGAAGGCAAAAAGACAGGCTGTGACTCTTGCAATTACCTGAGTAGAATTATAGAAGCCGTTACCTGGGATCTTCAAAGGCTCCCACAGAAAGAGTAACTTAGCCTCTTAATTGAACACAGCCTCCCAGTATCATTCTGGAACGTTGGAGCTGTCCCCAGTCATAAGGCACAGCCTTCTTGATCTGATAATAGTGTACTCTCCAGGAGGGAGAAGAGAACTCCCTCTGTAGTAGCACCAGACACAGTGCTGTGACACACTGTGAACCAGAAAGATCTTGAAGATGGTTTCATCAGGGTGGGGCCCAGGGTAGGTGGGACTTAAAGGAATCAAGCACCCCAGGGGAGCCTGAGCTCTAACTCCGTGGCCGCTTTGGATATCAATTGCTGCTTTTGTGTGTTTCCCAGCTGGAAGTCTGTGAGGCTCGCAGGTGTTTTACATTATTAATCAGCTAGATCTTTTTTCTTCTTAATAATCTAGCCTCCTTCCACACCTGTGAAAGCCCTTTGAAAAAACAGGCAGCAGTGCATACATCCAGTGTTTAATGGAAGGGGCAGGGCAGGGCCCACGTTTCCATTAAGCACAGCAGGCTTTGTGCCTAGGGCCGATAGGACTTTCAGGGGCCATGAAGTTGTTTTAATTGTGGCTTCTTTTAAAATCAGAAGAAAAAATGAATATAATAATAATGATATAGAAGAATAAATCCAGCATACATTATACTTGTCTTTGTACCAATGCAATCATAAAATATAACTTTTAATATTTTGTTATGGCAGAAGGGGCCCCCAAAGGCAAAAGTGCCTAGGGCTGAAGGAAGTCATAATGCAGTCAGTCCTAAGCATGGGATTGGAAAAGATTTGAATGGGGTCTGAAGACAAAGCTGTGGCCCTACCTCAGGCCCTATTGACCCCATGACTTTCGGCAAATCATCCATTTGGGGTTGCAGTTTTCTCTGTGGTCCAGTGTCCTACAAGTGCAGGAGAGGACTGAGTTCTCCCCTCCCCTCCTTTTCTCAGTCCTAGGCTCTAAGGAGATAATAGCTGTAAAGTGTCTGAACATGTGTAAACATGCAACAGGTATATTAAAGGTCAGAATCCTTATTATCTGGAGGGAAGAGGAGACCCATATACTCCAGGAATGGATGGCCCCAGAGTGGGGGTGAATGTTGCCATGACACCCTAACATCTACCAGGCAACCACCATCTGTCCCATTCCTAAGAAAAAAATCAGTTAGGAAAAGGCTGGATGAGTGAACTGGGCCTTTGGGGGGTTACGGGGGCTCCAGGGAAACTGGAGCCTTCAGAGAATCACACAGCTCTGGCCGGAGTGCTGAGCAGGCTTCTAGAATGACCCAGGGGAGGCAGGGAGGGAGAGGGGGGCCAGAGAGACACTAGGTGTGAGAGACACGGCCAGTCTGCAGACCAGGAGCTTGTCCTACTCAGTGAGTACCTAAGCTGAGATGAAGAACTGAAACAATCTGGAAATGAAGGGACTTTTCAAAAATAGGCTATGGGAGAGTTAGGGAATAAGACAAAGGAAAGTTTGATTACAATCTGCTGGTCTGCGGTGTGATGCAACTGCCTCCATCTCCCCAAGGAATTGCCATAAAATCAACATCACCACAGCTCTTGGGAGTTGAGTTCATGTTTTGGAGATGCTGCTAACAGCCAGCAAGTCTGGCGTGTGTGCCGATAACCCACCTGCCTCATGCTCTTCTGCTTCCTCCTTCTTTACTTCTCTTCTCCTTCCCTCCTCTCTCCCTTCTATTTCCCTTTCCCTTTTTTCTCCCCTCTGGCCTTTCCTCTTTCTCCTCTTCCCCTCTCCCTCTCTCCCTCCTTTCCCTCTTTCTCTCTCTCTCACCTTCCCTCTCCCCCTTCCCTCTCTTTTCCTCTTCTTCCTCTTCACCTCTGGAAAGCGGAGAAAAGTGTGCCCATTGGAGGTCTCCTAACTGTGGGGACCCCAAGCTCACAGGGTTTGGAAGCCTCCTGAGGACAGCTGCATCACCATCCATCATCTTTTTGATGAATGGAGCTCTAAATGGCTTAGTCTGACTGTGATGCAACACGGATTTTGCCAGTGGCATCAGTGATTTAAATATCATTGCTTTTATTTTCCTTGTACTTCTATAGGATGGACTAGGTGTAGAGCAATGGAGGCAGTGCTTTCCCTCAGTCTGTGAGGACTGGGGTCTAAGTGGCCATCCCCACCTAGCTGTGGAGCAGTCAGACAGCGGGACCCTACCCTGCCAGCCTACAGGGGAGGGACAGAAGGCTGAGGCCTGCCAATACCAGCACCTTCATCTGTAGGGACAAACCAAGGACCTGGCCTGGCCTCAGAAAGAAAACTCCTGACCCCTGCTCTGCCCATCCTGCTGGGAGAGAAAAAGAAGGGAGTGGTCTAGAAAGAGGAAAATAGGCTGGGCGCAGTGGCTCACCTCTGTAATCCCAGCACTTTGGGAGCCTGAGACAGGCAGATCACTTGAGGGCAGGAATTCAAGACCAGCCTGGCCAACATGGTGAAAGCCTGTCTCTACTAAAAATACAAAAATTGGCTGGGCATGGTGGCATGTGCCTATAATCCCAGCTACTCGGGAGGCTGAGGGAGGAGAATCACTTGAAGCCAGGAGGCAGAGGTCATGGTGAGCCAAGATGGCACCACTGCACTCCACCCTGGGCCATAGAGCGAGACTCTATCTCACAAAAAGAAAAAGAAAAGAAAAGAAAAGGAAAGGAAAGGAAAGGAAATCTAAGACTAGGGTGGAGTGGTGGGCTGGATAAAAGAAAGGGCTGGCCGAGCCCTCTCTACCTCTCAGACCTCCCAACCCCTGACCTCAAAGCTGCTGTAATTAAGAATCAAAGAAATGTACCTTCCTCCCTCTCCCTCTCCCTCTCCCTCTCCCTCTCCCTCTCCCTCTCCCTCTCCCTCTCCCTCTCCCTCTCCCTCTCCCTCTCCCTCTCCCTCTCCCTCTCCCTCTCCCTCTCCCTCTCCCTCTCCCTCTCCCTCTCCCTCTCCCTCTCCCTCTCCCTCTCCCTCTCCCTCTCCCTCTCCCTCTCCCTCTCCCTCTCCCTCTCCCTCTCCCTCTCCCTCTCCCTCTCCCTCTCCCTCTCCCTCTCCCTCTCCCTCTCCCTCTCCCTCTCCCTCTCCCTCTCCCTCTCCCTCTCCCTCTCCCTCTCCCTCTCCCTCTCCCTCTCCTTCTTTTTTCAGTCTCCCTCTGTTGCCGAAGCTGGACTGTACTGCCGGGATCTCGGCTTGCTGCAACCTCCCTGCCTCGGGCTCCTGTGACTCTCCTGCCTTGGCCTGCCGAGTGCCTGGGATTGCAGGCGCGCGCCGCCACGCCTGAATGGTTTTTGTATTTTTGGTGGAGACGGGGTTTCGCCGTGTTGACCGGGCTGGTCTCCAGCTCCTGGCCTCGAGTGATCTGCCTGCCTCGGCCTCCCGAGGTGCTGGGATTGCAGACGGAGTCTCGCTAACTCAATGCTCAATGGTGCTCAGGCTGGAGTGCAGTGGTGTGATCTCGGCTCTCTGCAACCTCCACCTACCAGCCTCCTGCCTTGGCCTCTTAAAGTGCTAGGATTACAGCCTCTGCCCCACCGCCACCCCGTCTAGGAAGTGAGGAGCGTCTCTGCCTGGCCGCCCATCGTCTGGGATGTGAGGAGCCCCTCTGCCCGGCCGCCCTATCTGGGAAGTGAGGAGCGCCTCTGCCCGGCCGCCCATCATCTGGGATGTGAGGAGCGCCTCTGCCCGGCTGCCACCCCGTCTGGGAGGAAGTGAGGAGCGCCTCTGCCCGGCTGCCCCGTCTGGGAGATGAGGAGCACCTCTGCCCGGCCGCCCCGTCTGGGAGGAAGTGAGGAGCGCCTCTGCCCTGTTGCCCTATCTGGGAAGTGAGGAGCGCCTCTGCCTGGCCGCCACCCCGTCTGGGAAGTGAGGAGCGCCTCTGCCCGGCTGCCACCCCATATGGGAAGTGAGGAGCGCCTCTGCCCAGCCGCCCCTTCTGGGAGGTGAGGAGCGCCTCTGCCCAGCCGCCCCGTCTGGGAGGTGAGGAGTGCCTCTGCCCGGCCGCCCCGTCTGGGAGGTGAGGAGCGCCTCTGCCTGGCCGCCACCCCGTCTGGGAGGAAGTGAGGAGCACCTCTGCCCAGCTGCCCCATCTGGGAAGTGAGGAGCGCCTCTGCCCGGCTGCCACCCCCTATGGGAAGTGAGGAGCGCCTCTGCCCGGCCGCCCACTCTGGGAAGTGAGGAGCGCCTCTGCCCGGCCGCCCACTCTGGGAGGTGAGGAGTGCCTCTGCCCGGCCGCCCCGTCTGGGAGGTGAGGAGCGCCTCTGCCTGGCCGCCACCCCGTCTGGGAGGAAGTGAGGAGCACCTCTGCCCGGCCGCCCACTCTGGGAGGTGAGGAGCGCCTCTGCCTGGCCACTCCGTCTGGGAAGGGAGGAGCGCCTCTGCCCGGCCACCCCGTCTGGGAGGTGAGGAGCGCCTCTGCCCGGCTGCCACCCCGTCTGGGAGGAAGTGAGGAGCACCTCTGCCCGGCTGCCCCATCTGGGAAGTGAGGAGCGCCTCTGCCCGGCCGCCACCCCATATGGGAAGTGAGGAGCGCCTCTGCCTGACCACTCCGTCTGGGAGGTGAGGAGCGCCTCTGCCCGGCCGCCCCGTCTGGGAGGTGAGGAGTGCCTCTGCCCGGCCGCCCCGTCTGGGAGGTGAGGAGCGCCTCTGCCTGGCCGCCACCCCGTCTGGGAGGAAGTGAGGAGCACCTCTGCCCAGCTGCCCCATCTGGGAAGTGAGGAGCGCCTCTGCCCGGCTGCCACCCCCTATGGGAAGTGAGGAGCGCCTCTGCCCGGCCGCCCACTCTGGGAAGTGAGGAGCGCCTCTGCCCGGCCGCCCACTCTGGGAAGTGAGGAGCGCCTCTGCCCAGCCGCCCACTCTGGGAGGTGAGGAGTGCCTCTGCCCGGCCGCCCCGTCTGGGAGGTGAGGAGCGCCTCTGCCTGGCCGCCACCCCGTCTGGGAGGAAGTGAGGAGCACCTCTGCCCGGCCGCCCACTCTGGGAGGTGAGGAGCGCCTCTGCCTGGCCACTCCGTCTGGGAAGGGAGGAGCGCCTCTGCCCGGCCACCCCGTCTGGGAGGTGAGGAGCGCCTCTGCCCGGCTGCCACCCCGTCTGGGAGGAAGTGAGGAGCACCTCTGCCCGGCTGCCCCATCTGGGAAGTGAGGAGCGCCTCTGCCCGGCCGCCACCCCATATGGGAAGTGAGGAGCGCCTCTGCCTGACCACTCCGTCTGGGAGGTGAGGAGCGCCTCTGCCCGGCCGCCCCGTCTGGGAGGTGAGGAGTGCCTCTGCCCGGCCGTCACCCCGTCTGGGAGGAAGTGAGGAGCACCTCTGCCCGGCTGCCCCGTCTGGGAGATGAGGAGCACCTCTGCCCGGCCGCCCCGTCTGGGAGATGAGGAGCACCTCTGCCCGGCCGCCCCGTCTGGGAGGTGAGGAGTGCCTCTGCCCGGCTGCCACCCCGTCTGGGAGGAAGTGAGGAGCACCTCTGCCCGGCCGCCCCCTCTGGGAAGTGAGGAGCGCCTCTGCCTGGCCGCCACCCCGTCTGGGAGGAAGTGAGGAGCGCCTCTGCCTGGCTGCCCCATCTGGGAAGGGAGGAGCACCTCTGCCTGGCTGCCCCATCTGGGAAGGGAGGAGCACCTCTGCCCGGCCGCCACACCGTCTGGGAAGTGAGGAGCGCCTCTGCCTGGCTGCCCCATCTGGGAAGGGAGGAGCACCTCTGCCCAGCCGCCACACCGTCTGGGAAGTGAGGAGCGCCTCTGCCTGGTCGCCCCGTCTAGGAGGTGAGGAGCGCCTCTGCCCGGCCGCCCAGTCTGGGAAGTGAGGAGCGCCTCTGCCCGGCCGCCCTGTCTGGGAGGTGAGGAGCGCCTCTGCCCGGCCGCCACCCCATCTGGGAGGAAGTGAGGAGCGTCTCTGCCCGGCCGCCCTGTCTGGGAAGTGAGGAACGCCTCTGCCCGGCCGCCCCCTCTGGGAAGTGAGGAGCGCCTCTGCTCGGCCGCCCCCTCTGGGAAGTGAGGAGCGCCTCTGCTCGGCCGCCCCGTCGGGGAAGTGAGGAGCGCCTCTGCCCGGCCGCCCCGTCTGGGAGGAGCCATGTGGCTAGAAATCCTCCTCACTTCAGTGCTGGGCTTTGCCATCTACTGGTTCATCTACCGGGACAAAGAAGAAACTTTGCCACTTGAAGATGGGTGGTGGGGGCCGGGCACGAGGTCCGCAGCCAGGGAGGACGACAGCATCCGCCCTTTCAAGGTGGAAACATCAGATGAGGAGATCCACGACTTACACCAGAGGATCGATAAGTTCCGTTTCACCCCACCTTTGGAGGACAGCTGCTTCCACTATGGCTTCAACTCCAACTACCTGAAGAAAGTCATCTCCTACTGGAGGAATGGATTTGACTGGAAGAAGCAGGTGGAGATTCTCAACAGATACCCTCACTTCAAGACTAAGATTGAAGGGCTGGACATCCACTTCATCCACGTGAAGCCCCCCCAGCTGCCCGCAGGCCGCACCCCGAAGCCCTTGCTGATGGTGCACGGCTGGCCCGGCTCTTTCTATGAGTTTTATAAGATCATCCCACTCCTGACTGACCCCAAGAACCATGGCCTGAGCGATGAGCACGTTTTTGAAGTCATCTGCCCTTCCATCCCTGGCTATGGCTTCTCAGAGGCATCCTCCAAGAGGGAGTTCAACTCGGTGGCCACCGCCAGGATCTTTTACAAGCTGATGCTGCGGCTGGGCTTCCAGGAATTCTACATTCAAGGAGGGGACTGGGGGTCCCTGATCTGCACTAATATGGCCCAGCTGGTGCCCAGCCACGTGAAAGGCCTGCACTTGAACATGGCTTTGGTGTTAAGCAATCTCTCTACCCTGACACTCCTCCTGGGACGGCGTTTCGGGAGGTTTCTTGGCCTCACTGAGAGGGATGTGGAGCTGCTGTACCCCGTCAAGGAGAAGGTCCTCTACAGCCTGATGAGGGAGAGCGGCTACATGCACATCCAGTGCACCAAGCCCGACACCGTGGGCTCTGCTCTGAATGACTCTCCGGTGGGTCTGGCTGCCTATATTCTAGAGAAGTTTTCCACCTGGACCAGTAGGGAATTCCGATACCTGGAGGATGGAGGCCTGGAAAGGAAGTTCTCCCTGGACGACCTGCTGACCAACGTCATGCTCTACTGGACAACAGGAACCATTGTCTCCTCCCAGCGCTTCTACAAGGAGAACCTGGGCCAGGGCTGGAGGACCCAGAAGCATGAGCGGATGAAGGTCTACGTGCCCACTGGCTTCTTTGCCTTCCCTTCTGAGCTATTGCACGCGCCTGAAAAGTGGGTGAGGTTCAAGTACCCAAAGCTCATCTCCTATTCGTACATGGTTCGTGGGGGCCACTTTGCGGCCTTGGAGGAGCCAGAGCTGCTCGCCCACGACATCCGCAAGTTCCTGTCGGTGCTGGAGCGGCAGTGACCCACCGAACCCCCGCCCCGTCACCTCCCACAACAAGTGCCCTCCAGGCTTTTCTTGGGGAAGATACCCCTTTTCTGAGGAATGAATTTGCCTCTGTCCCCTGCCCATGGTTGGAGCCCACGCTCACCCCCTCACCCCTCCAAGCTCACTCCCCAACCCCCAACTCCATGTGGTAAGCAAAATGGCCTTGATGAGAAATGACTTTACTTCTAAAAAAAAAAAAAAAAAAAAAAAAAGAAATGTACCTTCAAATAATCAAAGACCATTTTTTAACCTTATCAGATGGGCAAAATAGTAAAAGATTTCTAAGAGTTGGCTACTAAACAGGTGCTCTCAAATCCTACTGGAAAAAAATCACACAATCTTTCTGAAGACACAATTTGGAAATACATAACCCAATATATATTCTAGGACCCAGCAATTCCACTTTTGAGAATTTATCTTAAGAAATCATGCATGCCATTCAGAATTACCCACCAAAATAATACCAGAATTATTACAACTAAAATTGTGATTTTGGTTATAATAGTGAAAAGTTTGAGACTTAGAGAGAAGTGGTTAACTAAATTGTGGTACATTTGGTCAGATATAGTGGCTCGTGTTTGTAATCCCAGCACTTTGAGAGGCCAAGGTGGGTGGATCTCTTGAGGCCAGGAGTTCTAAACCAGCCTGGGCAACATGGTTAAACTCCGTCTCTACCGGAAAAAAAAAAAATTAGCCAGCCATGGTTGTGCACGCCTGTAATCCCAGCTACTCTGGAGGCTTAGGCACAAGGATGGCTTGAATCCAGGAGGTGGAGGTTGCAGTGGGCCGAGATGGCACCGCTGCACTCCAGTCTGAGTGACAGAGTAAGTCTCGGTCTCGAAAAAAAAAAAGTGGTACATTTATTCAATGAAATTCTGAATGCTAATTAAAAATGATTATAGATATGGATTTACTGACATGGAAGAGGTTCATGATATACTGTTTAAGTGAAAAAAGTTGGTTTCTGAACATTACGTGTGTTATGATCCTAACACAGGATAAGGAAAAGAAAAAAAGAAAAGAAAAAAGAAATAAGCATATCAGTTATCTATTGCTGTATAACAAATTACCCCAAACTTTTCACCTTAAAATAACAAACATTACCTCATAGTTTCTGTGAGTCAGGAATTCAGAAGTATCTTCTGGCTCATGGACCATCCTGAGGTCGTCGTTAAAATGTCAGCTGTGGCGGCAGTCTCCTGAAGCTTGCCTGGGCTGGAGGGGCTGCTTCCAAGATGGCTCACTCACATGGCTGCGGGCAGGAGGCCTCAGTTTCTCACCACATGGACCTCTCGGTAGAACTACTTGAGTATTCTTGGGGCGTGGCAGCTGGCTTCCCGTAGAGCCAGTGATCCCAGAAAACAAGACAGAGATTGCAATGTCTTCCATGACCTAGCCTCAGAAGTCACACTCTGTCACTTCTGCAATATTTGATTCTATTGATTATACAAGTTGGCCCTACTCAGTGTGGGAGGGGACTATACCACAGCATGAATACTAGGAGCCAGGGATCCTTGGAGGTCATCTTGGAGGCTGTCTACTGGAATGTTTGTATTCGTTCCTTCAATAAACAGTGTTCGAGCACCTATCAAGCAAGCATCAGACCCTCATGGTACCCTACTCGGAGTACACCCATAAAAAGAGAGAAAAGATCCCTCTTCTCCTGGAGATTACCTTCCAGGGGAGTGGGAGGGGAGAGACGCTAAAGAGGTAAGAATTGTAAACAGCAGTCAGTAACTGAAGGGTAGCATGAGGAAGGTGATGTCAGAGGAGCAGGCAGGGGCTGGGTGACAAGGAACCTTGCAGGCCGTGCAGAGAGTTTAGATGTTATCCTAAGGATGATAGGGAGCCACTGAAGAGTCTCAAGCAGAACAATGAAGTGATCTGAGTTATATATTTAAAAGATCACTATGGCTCAATGTGGAGAATGAATTCAGGGACAAATGTTGAAATAGAGGCCAGTTTGGAGTTTATAAAAGTAGTCTAGTGGCCGTGGCTTGGATGACTACACAAGCAATCCTGGTGGCCATATATATATCTCACAACCATGCTCATATTTTATTTATATATAGTTTTTCTTTTTATTCCCCCACCCCTGGCTTAGCAGAGTGCTGGGCACATGGTAAGGCCAAGTGAACATAGAGTATTTGATTGGTCATTGAGAGACCACGTCCACTTTCACTGTGTGACAGTCACTCCCATTCTGTGCCTCAGTTTCCTCATTCATAAAATGTAGCAAGTGAATGAAGTCAGTGATATGCCATTGTTTTCTTTTTCCTTTTCTTTGATTAGAATCAGCACCCTAATAGATAAACCAGATGAAAGAGAGTGCAGTGGCAGAAGCAGAGGGAGCCTCAGCGTCCTCCTTCTCCTCTGGCTGCATGATTTGAAGCCCATTGAAAGGACTCCCGGCTGACCCTTCTGTCCTCGAATGCTCCACATGCCATGCATTTCATAAACAGTCAGGACCAGTCAATTGTTTTAATTTCTGCCAGGCCTTTCCTGCTGCCACATTGAAATGCTCTGTTCCACGTCCCTCCACCTGGCGGTATCTGGACATTCCATTCTACTCTGTTTTTTGCACACGGGGCTGCCCAGCTGGGAATACTGCACTGTCCCCCACAGGGAGGGAGGCTCAGCACCTGGGCACGGCTGATGAGTTTTCACTCATATTTAATATGAGACTTCGGCGCCCTAGGGAGGAAGAAGCTGCTTTGAGATCCCCCTCATAAGCTCTCCGATGAGTGGCTGCCTTTCCCTAAGCTCCTTGGATGAAAACTGTCAGGGGAGATTTCCTGGCTGAAATCCTTTACTCCCTCCACGAATGTGGCGCAGACACTCCCACACCCTTCAGCAACCCTGACATCGTTTTCTTCCCAACCAAGCATTGTGCTTGCTGGCCGTGGACTTCAGGGTAACCTCACCCCTCTGAGCCTTGGCACTCATCTCTAAATCGCAGACATCAACACCTACTATTCAGCCCGTCCACATCCGTGTAGGTATTCCAGTACAAATGCTGTATTTGTACTACAGTATTCAAATACATCCATACTGGTTGGTGAAAAGCCAGGACTCTAAGACCCTGAGTTTGCCTCACCCTAAACACTCCAGCTTCCCCCTGGGAGGCCCACAGACATCCACAGAATCAGCAGCCTACGGGTCATGCCTGACCCGGGAGGAACCTGCAGACCCAGCTCTAGTGCTATAACCAAGGTCAGTTCTGACAGGTTGGTGTCTGGGCCTTACTGGTTGTTAAATATTGTAGTATTACCCTTGACCATGGTGATGCAAGATTACGTACATGAAGCACCCAGCACTTCAGTTCCTGGAACACCAGAGGAAGAATAACTTTCATAATCCTCATACTTCACAGCATGGGGCCTCCCATGTTTGTTTTCCTGTTAAAGTCCAGCTACAATTTATCCTCCTTCACTTTTCCATTTCACCCCTTGTTTCCTTTACTGAGAGCTGAGACATTGAGGTTGGGACCTGGTTTTTGTGTACTTTCTAAATGTTCTTAGGTCTCCATGTGGTTTTATGCCTATTTTGTTTGTGGGCTGACTTCAGATGTGATAAGGTGAAAAGAGGTGAGCCCATTTTGTAAAAAGGTGAGTGGTGCGGGAGGGGCTATTCCTAGCCATTTGTCTACACTGGCACACACACAGCCCTGGGGTTCATCCCCCATTGTACGTTAAGCTGTCAAAGCTGGCTGGCCCACTTCACAGAAGCCCACCCTGCAGACTGACAGAATCAGCTCTTCATTTGACTTGCTGAGCCCTGTGGCCAAGTACACACTTTGAAGTGATATACTCCATGCTTCTTGGTGCCTGTCGCTGGCTGAATGGTGGGCCCTGAAAGGTATGTCCATGTCCTAACCCCAAGGACCTATTGATGTGACCTTATTTGGAAGCAGGTTCTTTGCAGATGTTATTAAGTTTAGGATCTCAAGATAAGGTCATCCTGGATTTTTTTTGTGGGCTCTAAATCCAATAACTGGTACCATTAAAAGAGAAACACAGGGTCAAGCGTGGTGGCTTACCCCTGAAATCCCAACACTTTGGGAGGCCGAGGAGGGCGGATCACTTGAGCTCAGGAGTTCGAGAGCAGCCTGGGCAACATGGTGAAACCCCAACTGTACCAAAAAAAAGAAAAGCAAAAATTAGCCAGGCATGGTGTTGTGTGCCTGTAGTCCCAGCTACTTGGAAGGCTGAGTTGAGAGGACTGTCTGAGCCTGGGAGGCAGAGGTTGCAGTGAGGCAGAGATTGCACTACTGCACTTCAGCCTGGATAATAGAGCTAGATAGACCCTGTCTCAAAAAAAAAAAAAAGAAAAGAAAAAGAAAAAAAAAGAAAAAGAAAAAAAGAAAAGAAAGAAAGAAAAGATAAACAGGAAAGACACAGGGAAAAGGCCATGTGCTAATGGAGGCTGAGATTGGAATGGCACAGCTACAAGGAATGCTGACAGCTGCTAGAAGCTAGAAGAGGCAAGGAAGTATTTACCCCTAGAGCCTCCAGAGGAAATGTGCCCTCTGGACACCTAGATTTCAGACTTCTGGCTTTTAGAGCTGTGAGAGAATCAATTTTTGTTGTTTTAAGTCACCAAGATTGTAGTACTTTGTTACATCAGCCACAGAAAACTAACACAGAGCCTAACATGCTGATTGGCTCAGACTCAGTAAACAAGGGTGAGTTAGGATACAGGAGCCGCTGCTACAGCAAAAACCCCAGATAGCAATAGACAGCTTAAACACAATGGAAGTTTATTTCTGTCTCACATGAGAGTCTGAGCATAAGCAGTGAGGGCTGATAAGGTGGCTCCCAGGTGTCAGGGGCCTGGCCTCCACCGTCACCTCAAATGACGGTCAGCCTTGTGTTTGACTGATTTAATATAGCAACCTGCCCCTCCCCTGCCCCCTGCAGTGTATCTGTGCCCCAGTTCTTTCTTTTTCCCCATAGCACATCTTTTAATGTACAATATAGGTTGTTTGTATCATGTTTATTGTTTATTATATGTCTCCACCTGTTGGGCTGTAAACTCCACTGGGGCAGGGATTTTTGTCTTGCTTATTCACTAGTGTATCCCAAGTGCCTAGAACAGCTCCAGACAAATGCCTGATGCTCAATGATAATTTTTTTTTTTTTTTTTTTGCTTTGAGATGCTGAGGAGGGAGGATAGCTTGAGGCAAGGAGTTTGAGACCAGCCTGGGTAACATAATAAGACCCCATCTCTACAAAACATTTCTTTTTAAAAATTAGGCCAGGCGCGGTGGCTCACACCTGTAATCTCAGCACTTTGGGAGGCCGAGGCAGGCAGATCATCTGAGCTCAGGAGTTTGAGAGCAGCCTGGCCAACCACAGCCAACATGGTGAAACCCCGTCTCTACCAGAAATACAAAAATTAGCTGGGCTCAGTGGTGGGCACCTGTAATCCCAGCTACTGCGGAGGCTGAGGCAGGAGAATCGCTTGAACCCAGAAGCCGGTTGCAGTGGGCCAAGATTGCACCATTGCACGCCAGCCTGGGTGACAGACCGAGACTCTGCCTCAATAAATAAATACATAAATAAAATTAAAAATTAGCCAAGTGTGGTGGCCCACACCTGTAGTTCCAGCTACTCAAGAGGCTTGAGCCCAGGAGCTCAAGGCTGTAGTGAGCTATAATCGTGCCACTGCACTCTAGCCTGGGTGAGCCAGACCCTCTCTCTCTTTCTCTCTCTCTTTTTCTCTCTCCCCGCCCCCGCTCCATTCCACCTCTATTTCCTAATCTGATCTCTGAGAGGGGCAGGAAAAGGCAGAACCAGGTTCAGAGTCCAGGCCTGTGACTCTCTCACTACCTGCCTCTTGCTAGACCTCCCCTGCCCCCTGAAGTGGATTCCGCCCTGCAGCACAGCCCTTCTGACTAATGGGAGCAGGGCAGAGGGCCAGTGAGCCTCTTTTGACCCTGATCCAGGACCAGAGAGCATTGGAAGCAGAAGAGAATCTGAATTTCCTCATCCAGCAAAACGAAAATGCCAACTCTGAAATCAGAAGTGATGAGAAGCAGAAAACCAAGTCTCAGAGCTCCTTGTCTGTACAGGCCATTTGGCTGACTGGCTGGGCACACAATCAAGAGAGAGCAAGAGAGACAGAGAGAGAGAAAGAGATTGATTGAATGAAGTTGTCTCACTACTTTTTGGACTGGCGGGGACAGGGCAAAGCCGCAGTGCAGCCCACACTCTTTCCCTGTATGGATATAACCCGGAAGCTGCAAACATTGTATCCACTCACATCTTAGTAGCCAAAATTAGTCACTTGGTCACATTTGACTGCAAAGGACACTGGCTTTATTCTGAGTGCTATGTGACCAGGTAAGTTCAGCAAGTCTGCTAGTAAAGGAAATGGGGAGAATGGGTTTTGGAAGAAAAACTATGAGTCTCTAGTCAAAACGATGGTTGAATAAAGATTATGTATTTCTAATAAGCGCCTGGGTGAGTCCAATTCAGGGGGATAACAGCCCTGAAAAAAATCCACATAAATTTCACAATGTGTCTAAGACAAAATTCAGAAAGAATATTCCATGTATTCATTTTACAGGTGAGAAAACTGAGACTAGAGGGTGAAATGACTTGCCCAAGGACACCTAACCAGAGAGAAACCTCGCATGTCTAACTCCATCTGAATCTTCTTGCCATCTAAGCACACCCCTTCTCCTGAAGGATGCAGCCCGTGAGGACAATACTTCAGGCCAGGGATTTTCAGCATGAGGACTTCCAGCATCCGCATCATCTATGAACTCGTTAGAAATGCAAATTCTCAGGCTCCCACCTAGACAGGCGAGAGGGGGCAGCAATGTGCGTTTTAACAGGAATCCAGGTGATTCCCATGCGCTCTAAAGTTTGCTTTAGGCAAAAGATTGAACCTCTAATGGGGCAATTTTCAGAACTCACGGCAGCTTTAGGGATGTTCTTTTCTGTGACTCCTCAAACAGCCTGTCATGCTCTGAGAGATCATTTAGGGGCTGGGCAAGCAGAGGGCTACTAAGATAAACAGAAAGAACTGAGGCCACACATAGGTGCCTTCTACTGGAGGAAGTGGTTACTGTGGAGCCAGGAAGGCCCAGGGCTTAGGCCCAGAGCAGCACCTAGACTCATTCCTTAGCAACTCAGACTTAGACACTCTCTTAGCCCAGTGGTTGCCTGGGCTGTCCAACAATGTCAGCCTCTTTTTCTTCCAGTTTCTACAAACCAGCCTCTTTTCCCTCTAGACAGTGTCTGAAGATTTTCGCTGCCCCTTTTCTCTTCTGTTTTATTTTTCTTTTTGCCTTTAAAAAATGCATCTGAAGGAGGAGAAACCTCCACTCTCCTGTTCAACCAAATGTTAGCAAGCTAGAAATTAGACATTAGGAGAGGAAGGTGGCCTAAGTTTGGGGGCTTCTTTGAGATTTTGATCATCGGGATTTTCTTTACCCTTCCAGGCAAAGACAGCCCTCGATGGATTCCAATCCCAAATAACCCTGCTCCAGGCTCCAGGAAACTCATGCTGTTTGTCTTCCTTAGCCTTGGCTCTTGCTAACTCACTGCATGACTGTGGGCCAGTCCCCTAATCCCACTAACTCTTAGTTTCCCCAACTGTTAAACAAGGGAATTGAACAAAGTAAGTTAACTTTGTGTTTCTTAGCGTTGACTATGGAAACCCTAGACATTTGGATAGCAGGCCACAGGGGAGCACCACCGACCCACCTCCTGGTGACAGCATACCTAGATTACAGATAAATTACCCAGGAAGGACACAATAGCCTGACAAACTCAACCCACAAACATGAGTGAGGAAATCCCTAATTTAAAGAAAACAGCATTGTTAGGAAGGTTTGTCCAGCATTTAATTTGTCTCTATCCTCATGACTTTGGAAAACCAGGTGAAAAAAGAGTCCCTTTAAAGAATGGGCAGACAAGTTCAAGTGACATGTGCTCAGCTTGCTGTGATGCATTAATCCATCCATTCATCCATTCTTTTCTTTTTTTTCTTTTTCTTTCTTTTTTTTTTTTTTACACAGAGTCTTGCTCTGTCACCCAGGCAAGAGTACAGTGTTGCGATCTTGGCTCACCGCAACCTCCGCCTTCTGGGTTCAAGCGATTTTCCTGCCTCAGCCTCCTGAGTAGCTGGGATTACAGGCACCTGCCACCATGCCTTGCTAATTTTTGTATTTTTAGTAGAGACAGGGTTTTGCCATATTGGCCAGGCTGGTCTTGAACTCCTGACCTCAGGTGATCCACCTGCCTCAGCCTCCCAAAGTGCTGGGATTACAGGCGTGAGCCACCACACCTGGCCTCATCCATTCATTTATTTTATATTTCATCTTCTTCCAAAAATTATTTGAGGCAGAAGTAACAATGCTAAAAGCTATTGCCTTGCTGCTGTAGGACAGAGTTGAGGGAGAGAAGAGGCAGAGGAGGGGCAAAAGAAGAGGAAAGAGAAGCAAGAATAACTGACAAGTTGCTAAGAGAAAAAAGAGAAGGAAAATAGTGTCCCTAGCAAAGTTTCATTTACTGAGCAAACAACGCTTGCTATTTTTCTTTGGCTCAAAAGGCCTCTGCTGGGCATTATTGATTGGACAACTGGGCCACAGTCCTCCTGCCAGGCAGAATTCATCAAGGCAGCACCAGCACTTATAGGAGATGGTTTTTCTGGCCCTGATGGAGCAGGAGCCCAGCAGGTTGCTTGCAGGAGCCAGTTGGGACCTAAGTGTGCCCCAAGGAAAGGGGAAACTGCAGTAAGATGAGAGACACTAGGGTGGAGGGCTTACAGAAGTTGAGATTCACTTCCTCTCTGGGACCAGAATACTGCAGCCCTGCGACCAGGCTCCCTGCCCCGTGAGCTGGCTCTAGAGCCCTGCACACAGATTGTTGGAAGGCCTTTTGATCAGCCAGTCACTCGATTAACCAATAGAGCCATCTTTATTGAGCACTTCTCAAGGTACCCTGGAGAGGTGCTTGAACAATGCCCTCAAGGCCTTTGCTAGGGAGAAAAGAAAATGTCATCACACAGTTTAAAAAGAGCCACTCTTGAAAGTGAATCAGTAACTTTAAACATTGAAGGAAGGAAAGAGGAACAGGGTGTTACTATCTGTGGCGACTGACTCTATTAGGAGAGCCGACCCAGTGGTAGGAAGCTAAATTCAAGGCTCCTAAAATTAAACTTTTGAAAAGTGAACCCTTCTTCTTCATGAAAAACAGAAGGCAATCGGCAGCACAAGGCCATGCCTGGGAGTGAACCCTGCAAAAGACGGAGGAGGTGTTGCTTTAAGACTTCCGAAGAGGGAAAGTCCCCCTCAGCAGGGGTCCACGGGGGCCACTCAGGGAGAGAAGAATGGAAGAGAAGATGAAGGATAGGGGAAGGGGTGGGAAACATTCTCAGAGGAGGCTATGGCATAAGCAAAGGCAAGACCAGAAGTATAAAGCGTAGCTGGGGCCCAGAGTCATGAACTAGTGTGACTGGAGTCAAGCCTGCCCAACATTTTGGGCCTGGGAAGAGTCAGAAGGGCCCTGTGTGCAGAACCATGGGAATGCTAATAGCTCATATTTGTATGGTGCTTAATCTGTATATGCAGTGTATTAACGAATGTAATCCTCAGAATAGTTCCATGAGGCAGGTACCACTATTCTCCCCATTAGGCAGATAGGCAAACTGAGGTACAGAGAGACTTAAGTAACTAGCCCAAGGTCACTCAGCAAGTAAATGATAGAACTGGAATGTGAACCCAGCAGTCTGCGTCACAGGCCTTGAATCCTTAGCCACTAGGCTATCCTGTCTCCATCAGTATTATCAGGAAAGGGAGCCAGAGCATGAGGAAGGTGATGCTTGCAATTTGGGACTTGTTGCTTTGAGGTGGATGCATCTACCAGGCAATTGAGAGCAAGGGCTACTGCAGAGGGTGGAGTGCTTGAGAATGCTATAATACCTGCCCATACTCTTCCTGTCCTTGGGTAGGGCAGAGAGGGCACTGGAAATTGACCATTTTGTTTTGTTTGTCAGTGAGCTGGTCTCCAGGACAAGGTTAAATATATATTAAAATGTACACACACACACACACACACACACACACACACACATAGTCAGCAGCATATCATCCATTCTCTCGGCTAACACACAGGCAGAAGTCTTTATGCTGAGCTGATCAATGCCCAGTCAGGGCATTCTTTTCGTCCACACACACAAAAATCAATTAGTCAGTCTGAACCAACAAAGAGGAGCAACAGGATGGCCCAACTGATGAAACCCCATTCCAAGAAAGGTTATACTGTGTAGTTATTCATTTAACCTTCAAAATAACCCCTTGAGGTAGATACTATTATTATGGTCATTTTTACACATTGACACATTCCCTGTGTACAAAAGTCTTTAAGATAAGATAAACATTTGTTGGTGGAAAGAGCCTGGGCTGAGAATCAGGACACCTGGCTTGTAGCTCCTACTTTGCAGCTTACAAGTGTGTGATGGGTCTCAGTCTTCTCATCCGTAAAATAGGAGCGGGGTTGGAGTGCAGAATCACTAAAGCTCCTTTCTGCTAAGGCTCTAGGATTCCAATACTGTTCCCAGGACTTCATATTTTCATTGGCTTCCTGGACACAGCCTGGCTGCTCAGCTCCTGCCCCCAGCTGTCCCTTTACTAGCAGGCATAGGCTATGGCTTCCATCCAAAGCTTTGCCTTCCCAACTTGCCCCAGGGCCTTCAGTAAGCATCTGTCACTTCTTCCTGCTTCTTGTTGTGAAGTTTGGGGGAAGAGTGGCACCCTGTGGGGCCTGGCCAAAAGGCCAGGTTCTTCCCCATCTGGCTGAGGACAGGGAAGGAGCGTGGCAGATGGTGAGCAGAACTGTCCTTGCCCTAGACCTGGGGGGCCCATCACCTGCCACCCTCACTCTGGCTGCAGTCTTGCTTGGTTGGCAGCACTCACCCTGCAGCCCAGCTAGTCATCCAAATGGCCTGTACAGACAAGGAGCTCTGAGACTTGGTTTTTTTACTTCTCATTGCTTTTGATTTCAGGGTTGGCAATCATTTTGTTGGATGAGGAAATTCAGATCCTCGTCTGCTTCCAATGCTCTCTGACCCTGGATCAGGGTCAAAAGAGGCTCACTGGCCCTCTGCCCTGCTCCCATTAGTCAGAAAGTCTATGCTGCAGGGTGGACTCCACTTCAGGGAGCCGGGGAGATATAGCAAGAGGTGGGTATTGAGATAGTCGCAGGCTTGGACTCCGAACTTGGTTCTACTTTTTCCTACCTCTCTTAGAGATCAGATTAGGAAATAGAGATGGAATGGAGTAAGTGACCTCTGGGTGGTCTTTTCAGATCTTAAACCTATTCCTGTACATCAGGGTTGACACACCACAGCCCACAGGCCAAATCTAGCCAATAAAGTTTTATTGGAACATTGCCATGCCCGTTTGTTGTAGCTGCTTTCATGCTACAGTGTTGAATAGTTACAACAGAGACCATATGTGGCCCACAAAACCTAAAATATTTACTATCTGGCCCGTTACTGAAAAAGCCTACTCAGCCCTGCTCTTCATAGCTATTCTCACAGTCACAGGGGTTATGGAATTGCCTGCTGCTCTCCTTTTAGCCAAGGCTGTGTAATAATACAAGTCTCTTGTGGCCAGGTGTGTTTCAGAGCTCAGAACTGCTTGGATTTCAGTGTATGTGCACTGCATATATGGTACTATTAGACATCACCTATGGTAGGGCCTGGGACAACATACCATAATCAAATACATTCATTTTTCTATAGTGAAATGTAGAACTATTCCCTCTACATAAGATAAATAAGACCACAGATATGTTCCCATCAATGCAAGCCAGGCTCTACCACCTAATGTGTTCAGGTTAGGTCAGATGTGGCTGCAAAATGAGTTATGAAAATCAGTTTTGGATCTCAGAGCATTAGGGGTATCAGAATTGTTGCTAAGGAACTGTGTTGTCATACTGATGCTTTATTGGGCACTGGAGCAGAGGAACTACAGTCTTCTGAGGGGGTGTGATGATCTATTTGGTAGGTTAGGAAACTGAGACTCAGAGCAGGCATATGGCCGAGGTTACCCAGTTAGTGAAGAGCAGAGCCCACACCCAAATCCAGATTTATCTCCAAGTTCTAATCCTAACCTCCTTTAAGATCCAGGTTTAATCCCCTGACCCCTATCACCTTTCATGAAGTCTTCCCTGAGAATGAAAGTCTACATTTACCTCTGACTTTTCCAATTTTTTTTTGACTTTGAAATCCAGCACTTAATTATATGCTACATGGTGTTGTTATGCCTCAGTGGTCTTCTCATCTTTTTGAGGGCAAGGTCGGTGAATTCCATTTTTTTCTGTCTTCCCCACAGGGCTGAATGCTCAGTGTATCGGTGATGATTCATCGTTGATTGAAAGAAAGTGACTCACTTAGGCTGTAACTTTGCTTCCTTCACCCAGAGGGGCATGGAAAGGATGCGGGGGAGGAGGTTGTCAGGTATGTGTCCATGGAGTAGGAAGGCCTTGGAACATAGCCTGTTTGTCTCCCTTGAAAACCTTGATGCTCCTTAATTAAAGAGGTTGGATTTGGAGATGGATACATATGGAAATGAAGCATATATGTGTCATATTTTGTTAGGTTGGAAAATGCCACAGGAAAGCTGTAGATCTGCATACAGATATCTCAATGATCAAGAGCAGCCAGCAGTCAGAGGTGACTGGCCCTCTGTGGTTGGTGTTAGCAAGGAGGATAAAGACAGTGTCTGCTTTTAGAAAAAGCATTTAGGTGAACCTCCTGGCTGAGTGCTCCTGTGGGGCTTGGATAATGCTGATGAATATGTGCATTTTGAAATGATCAGGAGTCAGCCTGATAATCCATCACATGTAAAGATGCCTTTGGGAGCAACTAACCCTTTCTTTGCTCCTGTGAAGTTCAACCCCTTATGAGAAGGGGCTCCTAGGCATCATTACCACAGGGTTTATCATCATTATCAGCCTTCATGGTTGCCAGCATGAGTTCCTGAAAAGCCTGCTTACATATGGTACTTAGATAAAGCTCTGTCTAGGACAAGCCTCACTGCTGCCCTCAATAGTCTTGTGATCCAAAGCATTCCACTCTATGCACTAGGAGACTGGATGAGGTGGTAGAACAAAGCGTGGCCTCTGGAATCTGGAACCTAGGTCTGGATCCTGACTCTGCCACTTAGTAGCTGTCCAGTCTTAAGCAAATTACTCACCTTCTCTGAGTCTCAGATTTTCATCTATAAAAAGGATTGCTAATAATACCTCTTTCTCAGGGTTGTTGTGAAATATAATGTGATAGCCACTATTAAATATTTGTATAAGCAAATTTTAAGTCCCTTCCCTTCCTGTCCACCATTAGTCTCTGTATTAGTCCATTTTCACACTGCTAATAAAGACATACTCAAGACTGGGTTAATATATTAGGAAAAAGAGGTTTAATGGACCCACAGTTCCGCATGAGGAGGCCTCACAATCATGGTGGAAGGCAAAAGGCACGTCTTATATGGGAGCAGGCAAGAGAGAGAATGAGAGCCAACTGAAAAGGTTTCCACTTATAAAACCATCAGATCTCATTCACTTATAAAATCATCAGATCTTATTCACTACCATGAGAACAGTATGGGGGAAAATGCCCCCATGATTCAGTTATCTCCCACTGGGTCTCTCCCACAACACATGAGAATTATGGGAGCTACAATTCAAGATGAGATTTGGGTAGGGACGCAGCCAAACCATATCAGTCTCCAAAGACAAACAGTAACCTAGGCAAGGGAGGGCATAGATGTGGCACACATGCTGCTCCTCTCTCTTCCAGTGCCTGTGGTAGGCATCAGTAATCAATCACTGCACTGTACTCTGTTCTGCTAAGCTTAAATGAGGCCCCAGAATCTTCAACATGGTGTTCCAGGCTGCACAACCTGCTAGGACCTATACCAGTGTCTGCAGAGCTCTTTCAGTTCATCCCTTCGTGGTGGAGGAATCTCAGTTGAACCTAAGCTATGATCCCAGTAGGATCCAGAATATTCTATAGACTGTTGGGGCAGGCCCACTAGGGTCTATTTCCCAGGAACCAAGGAGCTTCCTGGGGAAGAATTTATCCTAAGAGAAGAGAGCCAAAGAAGTTAGGTTCAAGGTAATGGTCCATGGTGCAGGAGGTGGGGATGTAGAATCTGCCACTTAGGATGACCTCTGCCTATCCCTACAGGAGAGATGCCTGAGCCCTTTTTTAGAGGAAGGGCTACAAAAAAATTATAAAGGAGCAGTTTCTCAATAGTGGTTATAGATAGTGATGGTCTAGCACAGCTGCTGCTTTGAGGTCAGCAACCACTTCCACTACGGGAGCAGACATAGTATGTCCAGCCTAGATTCCCATGCCAGGTTTTGGACTCGGCAAGTGGTGGGCATGGGCAGGTGTTGAGCATGGGCAGCTTCAGCATACACACCAGAGAGCACCAGCCACAGCAGGGCCCTTCGTGGCACCCCCAATGCACCAGGCATTGGCAGATACCCTCTGTGGCTGCTTCTTGTGCTATTGGTGGTGACCAAAGATTTCAGTTCAGTGAGGCAGAACAAATGAGTGGGCTGGTGTCAGGTGCTCTGAGTCCTCCACAAGCACAGTAAGTCACCCATTGGGAGCCCCCAGAGCAACCTGGGAGGGAATTTAAGGTGCCAAAGAATGGATAGGAAGCAGCCAGAGAAAGATTTTAAAATAGTATTCCTTGAGCTCCCTCCAATCCAGCCCCTGGTGGCCTAGGAAACCAGAGTTAGTATATGATCTTGAGCCATTATGCATCTTATGTCATTTTTCAAATATTTATAAGTCACCTCCGGAATCTCTGAAGTCAGAAGAGTGTCTTTTGTATGCTAATGAGATGACTGGTGGCTGGCAGCCCCTAGATGGCTTCAGAATGGGGACTGATCACAGGAAAGTCCCTCTGGTTAGGATTTTCAGCCCCATCCCCCAACCTCCACTAGGGGAGAGGAGCTGAAGGTTAAATTGATCATCAATGGCCGATGATGTAATCATTCATGCCTGTGTAATGAAACTTCCATACAAGCCCAAAAGGACAGGGTTCAGGAAACTTCCAGATAGCTGAACATGTGGAGGCTCCTGAGGGGTGGTCTACCCAGAAAAGGCATAGAGGTTTCATGCCCCTTCAGCCATACCTCTCCCTAAGCATCTCTTCCATCTGGCTTTGTAACATCCTTTATAAAAATTGATAAATGTAAGTAAAGTCTTTCCCTGAGTTCTGTGATCCTCTTTAGCAAATTAATCAAACCCAAGGAGGGAGTCATGGGAACCTGGATTTACAGTAGGTTCATCAGAAGCACAGGCAAACAGCCTGGGGCTTGTGACTGGTGTCTGAAATAGGGGGCAGTCTTATGGGATCTGGCACTATCTCCAGGTAATAGTGTGGCACTGAATTGAATTAGAGGACACCCAGCTGGTGTCTGCTACAGATGGCTTGGTGTATGGAGAAATACCTCCACACATCTGGGGTCACAGAAGCATTCTGTGCTGTGTTGTGGTGAGTAGAGAATAGGAAAAACACACTTTGGTTTCTCCTCTATATCTAGAAGATATAGACCCTAGAAGCAGTACTTGGATTTTATGTCTCATTGTGTCCTCCATGGTGCCTAGTACAGGCTGGTATGATGGTAGTTCCTCAAAAAAGTTTGGTCAAAAGAATGAATTAACAGAAGGAAGGAGGGACAGATGGATAGGTGGGTAAATGAATGGATGGATGGTGTGCCACCCTGCAAGCCAGCATTGATGGTCCTGTATTACTGATTGCTATTTGCATTTTGTTTCCTCCCCACCCTCTCTCTTTTCCTTCCTTCAAATATTTTTTGCTTCCTTAGTTCTCATCAACCCCATCTTTGGCTCCATTGTGAGCTTCCTTTCTCATAATTTCACTCTCTTGAGATCAGAATGAAAAGCTGGGTCAATTTTCCATTAATTAATTCATTAATTAATTGAGTCAATAACTGTTTATTGAGCTCCAGCTGTTCCTTTGTCTATTCATGCAGTCACTTGACAAGATGCTTATTGAGCACCGGTGGTGTGTCTGATGTGGTGCCAGAAGCTAACTGATGGGGAAACACAAAGATCTAAGCAAGATCCCTGCTCTCTGGGGTCCAACATCTAAATGACAAAGCGGACAGAAGCCAGCAAACACTGAGCTCTGCTGACCCATTGCTCTCACCATGATCAGTAGCCCCACCTTCAGGTTGTGAAGGTCAACCCACCTCCAAACCCCATGTTGTTTTACCTCTTGCTCTTTGTTAATTGGTCTAACAGGTTGCCTGCAGTGGCCACATAATTAATATGGCATTTGCAGAGACAGGCACTCTCTGCTCGCTACCTCCCTTCACCCTGCTTCTTGCCTCATCTTCAGTCTCCCCTGCTCCTTCCTCATCTGAATCCTCAGAACTCAGAATTAGAAGAGATCTTGGGGTGCTTCTGGTTATCCAGAGCCCAGCATGGGTGTCCCATCCACAGCATCTCAGAAGCTGGTCCCTCACCGTGGCCCTCACCTCCAGCAACAGCCTGCTCTCTCTGCTTCATGAGCCTCCTGTCCTGCTCCACGAAGGCATATTCATATGTTCAGCTCAAGTTGACCCACTTTGTCTGGACTGCATAAGTTAGAGCTCAGGATAATCCTGATTCATCTTTTGAGCTGCAGCCTTTCAGATTTTAGAATTATAGCTATTATGTTCCTTTTCAGGATTTTCCTGAGGCTAAATATTTCCAGTTTCTCAGCTTTTCCAAATTCAAATATGACCTTTCACAATCCTGAAGATGTTTCTCTGGACAGCCTCTAGTTTTTCTAGAGACCCCTCAAAATGTGCCCCATTCCCCTAAACTGACTACTACAAAGAGCGCTGCCCAGCAATTGAGGTCAGCTGGGTTATTGCCTGGTTTTAAGTGACCACTCTATTCTTACTTGTGCACCCTAAGTTTTCATTAACTATGATTTACATACTACTAGCTCTTATTGAACTTAGAGCCAACTAAAACTACCAAGTCTTCTTGACATGAGTAAAATAAAATAGCGTTATATGTTAAGGTTAAAATAACCCACTAGGATTATCTGCTAGTCCAATCTACTAATTTTACAGGAAAGGAAACTGAGGCCCAGAGAGATCAAGGGACTGTGAAAAGGCTCATAGCTTGTGTGGAGTAGGGCACAGCGGGGTCTCCTAACTCCTGATCCAGTGCTCTTTCTAAGACACCAGGCTGCCTCCTGATTGGCAGCCATTTCGGGGGTAAATAGAACGCGTCTTCTAGTTTCAGATCAGTCTTTCTCATGCAGTGTTTTCTGCTGTTGGATGTTGGAACCCAACACATGACCCCGGGTTTAGCCCTTTGGGATTTCGTCTTACTCATTTCATGCAATCTGTTGAGATAATTTCCAGCCTGATTTTGTGAGGCATTGCTGTGGCAGGTCCTCCCAGGCTTGTGTCAGGCTGACGTATGGAATTTTCTCGAGCTCTGGATGCTTTTCATTCTGTGCCCTGTGCCAGCGTGTTCCACCGCAAACCTGGCAGAGGAGACGCACTGTCTGAAGCCAGATGCACCGCGGGCTTCCTTCTCCCCTCGCCTGTCTGCCTGGCGGATGTCTTCCACATGAGTCTCTCTCTTCCCACTTGCCACCTGTCCTGCTTGTTAGGTAGGAGCCCCACAAATCCATCCCAACTGTACCACCAGCGTGGAACTTAGGGGCAAACGTGCCAAGCAGGGTTTTGTTTTATTTTGTGAAATAGCCTTTCTTGAGAATCTACCTGTTGTAGAAAAAAAAAAAATCCCTGAACCAAGCATACTCAGACATGTTTCCTGTCCCTTTATGGACTCACATTACGATTCTCTCCTTAGTTTTCTCATCTATATAATGGGAGGAGACAGAAACTCAGGACTAGTAAGCATCTGCCCTGTGCTAGCAGCTATGCCAGGGGCTTCATTTAAGTTTGCCTTTACGTTTACTTTTAACTGTCAACACAAGCCTGCAGATGATATCCCCATTTCAAAGAAGAGAAAACTGACCTCAGAGAAGTTAATTTGCCAAGGCTTATCCAGCTAGTAAGTGGCAGAGTTTCTTTACCCTCTGCCCTCCCTTGCTGAGTTACTGTAAAAATCAAATAATTTAGTAATGAATGTAAAGCTGCTTTGAAAAGTATAAAGTACTCTGTAAACATAAGGGGGAATTGTTAAAATACTTAGGTTCCTCACTTGCTTTCTTTCTCCTTCTTCTTTTCTGTCACCTCCCTAAAGTATAAGCAGCTGCCTTCGGTCCAGACCTATCAAAGAGATGTCACAAAACTATTTTTCAAAATGTCAAAATGCCTGTGTACTTTAGCCCAAAGTAATTATGCCCTTTGATTTTCTCGAAGTCACAATGCAAAACCCTGGGAGCTTCGAGGATGTGCCCTTTCTCCTCCATCCTGAACTAATGGAAATCAAGGCTGAAGGCTGAGCCTGCCGGGGAGTCCACAAGAGCCCTTCAGTGCCACAGAGGCCTGGCCTGACTTTGGCAGGTCTCCAGCAGTGACCACAGAGTGCTAAATAATAATAGGGTTGAATTATTTATACAGAGGCCAATGACTCATGAGGCATGGTCCACTTCTAGAAGAGTGCCAGGGTCCCAAGTCTAAGGTGAGTGGCTGCCAGAGGGAGGACTGCAGTCCTAGCCTCTGGAGCACCAGTGCACACACCCCCTACCCCCCGCCCTGCCATCATCCCACCCCATGTACAGCAGGCAGAGCTCTAGCACAGTGCCTGGAGGGCAACTAACATTTCAGTGACATTATTGGGTGTTTACACCAAGCTAACTATTTGTGCATACAATTTCCCATTTCATCTCCAAAACAATCTTTATTTTTCATATTTTTCCTGATAAAGAAAGTGAAGCTTATGTTTCAGGTTATACAGTTGGCAAAGTGTAGAGCTGGAAAGAGATCCAGGTCTGACATTTCTAAGATACCATGTGCTATTTCTTTTAGAATTCCTCTTTCCTGACAATCACATTTAAAAGCATAATCTGGGAAGTGCAGATGGTGCCAGGCCCAGTCTCAGGGCACAATGGATTCTTTGTATGGTCTTTAGGGCCCTTTGTGATCTGATCTCATTCTAGATTCTTCTTATCAGACACAATGTTTGTCATCATCAGAATCACCTGGAAGCTTTAAAATACAGATTGTTGGAATCCATCCTCGGTTTACTGTAATCCAAATAATCGGTACTGGGACCAATTATTTGTATTTTTAAGCCTTCCAAGTGATTGTGATCATCAGTTGGTTTGGAAACTATCATCTTATGCAGAAAGTCACTTCCAAATTCCCATTCATATTCCCATTTGTGTGACTTTGCTCAGTTCTATGGACTTCACTTAGATTGGCTTTTTTCTACTCCCACCCATTGTTCTCATCCAGCTCACACTCCATCACCTCTGTAAGGATCTTGGCTCCCAGAGCTTCCAGGAATGCTCCATCATCTGTATTCCATTAACACCTTTGGCTCTAAACTGATATATATTAGTCAGGATGTGAGTTTAGAAGCAGTCCGAGAGACCCAAAATAGCAGTTTTTCCTCATTTAACACCTGTAAATATATCCCAGTCTTCTCTCACGGTACAGAATAATCAGTCCCTCAGGGACCCAGGCTCCTGCAGTCTTGTTGCTCATCCCTAGCATGGTGCCTTTGTTCTCATAGCCCAAAACGGCTCATCACCATGTCCATAACCAGACATTGGAAAAAGGGAAAATGGAGTAAGGAAGAGCAATGACAAAGAATTGCACACAACAATTAGGATCATCTTCCACTGTCCAGAATTTGATCACATAGCCACACTTAGCTGCAACCAAGGTTGAGAGATTTAACTTTATTTTGCATCACTACATACCCAGTAAAAATGGCGGGTTCTGTTAATTGTGCTACTGGATGGGGAGAATGGGTATTGGGGAACAACCTAGCAGACTCAACTTCTACTTGGGATTGTAATTTTCGGTTTGTGTCTGTGTTTCCAGCTAGACTATAAAAGCTCCGTGAGAACTAGGCCCCTGACTTACACCTGTTTGTGATCCTTCTAGGAGGGCACTAGATCAGTACCACTGGTTGGCAAGATAGACTAGAGTGATTGACAAAGCTCTGGAATTTAACTTTTATTTTAGTCCTTGTTTTCTACAATTTAGCACAAGTTTCTTAACCTCTCTGGGCTTTAGTTTCATAAAATCATAAAATTTAGTTGAAAGTCACTTTCGATATTATCTAGTGCAATCCTCTCATTTTGTAGATGAGGAAGCTGAAAACCAGAAAGAATAGTGACTTGTCCAGGACACAAAGCTTTATAAATAGAAGAGCCAGAGACCAGGTCTCCTAGACACCAACCCAAGGACAGCACTAAGGTGTCTTCCCATACCCAGAAAATAAGTACAAGGGATAACGTTATCTTTAAACTTCCTTCCAATTCAGAAACTCTGAGCCACATACGCAGTCACATTTGTACCCCTTGCTCAAATTAAGTATAAAAGTGGGATAATTTCCAAGCACTCAACCACTGCATCCTGCTGGATCTTGCTATGTACTTCAGCAGCTTAGACAGACACTCAAGAGGTTCAGTTCAGTGCTTTGGGTTCCAGCGTCATCTAAGAAGTAAACTGGGTGGAGAAAGCAAAGGAGAGATACTTGGGTGACCCCACTCTCTGGTCACAAGCAGTAATATTCCCTGTGAGCTTCTTAGGAGATGACACAGCTCCAGGTGTTGTGGAGCAGCTGCCCTCAGGGAATTTGGAATCCAGGTCACACACAGTTAAATAGCAGTAGAGGAGGGCGTACGTAACATTAAACAGAAGAAATGTCACAAGGCAAACTGGCTGTAATAATAATAACAGCTTCCATTTATTGCCCAACTGCAATGTGTGCCCCACACTGTGATAGGTATTTATTTTATAGGCTTGATCTCATTAAATCCTCACGACAAGCTTCTGGGATTACTGAAGGTCATACAGCTGGTAAGTGGTGATTAATTGTCAGAGGAGTGGTGTGAAGAACATAAATTATGGAGCAGTTCAGAAAGAGAGAAGCCTGAGGATGGAGTGGTCTGGGAAAGCTCTGTGAAGGAGGAGAGTTAAACAGGATTCTGAGGGTAGGTGGGATGTGAAGGAGGTGAGAAAGAGGGAAAGTGAGTGTAGATGGCAAAGGCAACACAGGTACAGGGGACACTGAGTTAAAAAATTCCCTAGTAAAGCATGGGAGTAATTAAATCCAAGGGCAAACATCCAAGCTGTGGAATTGTGAGGCTAGGGAGTGGTGGGGGCAATGAAACACCCCAATGGTCATTCTTGGAAAAGGGATAAAAGGTCAACTGAAGTCCCTTAGCTCACATGTGGCCT
Organism: Pongo abelii; assembly: GCF_028885655.2. Taxonomy (NCBI): domain Eukaryota; kingdom Metazoa; phylum Chordata; class Mammalia; order Primates; family Hominidae; genus Pongo; species Pongo abelii. The sequence continues at coordinate 72,332,206 of NC_072001.2, forward strand.
GCTGCAAAAGAAAAGAGGAAAGAAAATGACTTGAAAAACTCTAAAGACAATTGTGTCAAGTGACTTATAAAAAAATATATATCTTTTCATCCAGTAATCTGTCTTCTAGGGTTTAAACTAACAAAAATTTCAGAGACAGAGTGAAAACTGAAAACAAATGTCTAAATAATAGGAGAATTCTTCAATATATTATGACAATATACGTGGTCAAATGTTATGTAGCTTTTACAGAATGTACTTTTGAAAAATGTGTAATGATTTCACATAATGTCAAGAAGCAGAATGTGGGCCAGGCGCAGTGGTTCACACCTGTAATCCCAGCACTTTGGGAGGCCAAGGAAGGTGGATCACCTGAGCCCAGGAGTTTGAGACCAGCCTGGACAACATGGTGAAAACCTGTCTCTACAAAAAACAAACAAACAAAAAACCCCACAGAAATTAGCCAGTGTGGTGGTATATGCCTGTAGTCCCAGTACTTGAGAGGCTGAGCTGGAGGATCGCTTGATCCTGGGAGGTTGAGGCTGGGATAAGCCGTGATCACACCACTGCACTCCAGCCTGGGTGACAGAGGGAGTCCCTGTCTCAAAAACAAAACAAAACAACCCTCCCCCCACCAAAACAAAACAAAGAAGCAGAATGCAAAAAACTGTAGTACCACAGTTCGTCATTTTAAATTATATGTATGTATGTATTATGTAAAATCATATGTGAGTGTACACACACAGAAAAAAAGACTGAAGGAAAGACAGCATATTTAGCATGCTTATCATCACAGAGTAAGAACGTGAGGAAGTTTTTGCTTTAGAGTTTTCCTTTTCTATATTTACTAAGTTATGTTCAGTGAGCACACACTTTTATAGTAATAAAAATGTTAATTTAAAATTTTTTAAATTTAAAATGCTCGTCCTCTGCCATAAAGCAGTATTTATAAACCTCTCGCTTTGTCTTCAAAGAAAATTCATTGTCTCTGCCTTCAGTATGCAGACACAAATATTCCAACCAAATGATTATTCAGTAATTGCTGAATCCATAGATTTTTTTTGAAAGTTCATTTAAACTGGGTTTTCCTGGGTTCCCATGTAATGCTCCCAGCTGCATGGCTCCCATGGGACTGGAAACATTAAAGTCTCCCATTAATGTTCTCTGGAGCCGTTTAGATATATTGTCTTCCCCAGAGCTATAAATCCTAAATGAATGACACCCTTATTTCAGGGACAAGTACCAAAGCATCTTTCAAACTTGATGATTTATGTATCTGTGGCTTGCAGAATGTCAGGGGTCCTTCATCAACATCCACAGGGCCTTCCCAGGTATAGGAACATCTCACATCTGATGGAAAGACATTACTGTACTCGGGTCAATAGCTTTCACCTTTATCCGTCCTGCTTGCTTTGCATTGGGGGTTTATTTATTTTTCTTTCTTCCACTGAAATAGCTGGGATATGAGCTGAGTAAGAGAGGCAGTGCATTAAATATAACTTGATCAGCATCCCAGGCTGTCTTCGCCCTCACTGCAATAGGGGCAACATAAAGGTTAATAACTGAGAGAGGCCCCCACGCACTTAACCACAGTGCAGCACCCCATCACCAAGTGACAATTAGGAACTCTCCATGAATGCCAATGACTGGTGATCAAACAGAGCTTCACCCAAACCAGGCGCACTTCTGCATTAGCTCAGCTCTCCATTCATCACTGAGCTGACAGCTTGCAGAGCTCAATGTTGAGTATACGGCTCTGTCTTTGTTTTACCCAGTGAAATGATCTATGCTACCAGGACTGAGTGGGAGAGGAGCAGGGGAGGGAACGAGGGAAATGAAATAGGCTTGTCTTTGGCATGGTTGGGCAACAGCTCAAAGTGTCTGTTTGAGACTTGAAGAGAAATATCGCATAATGATCTTGCTTGTTCCTGCTTGCAACTTTCTGGCTCTCAGACAAGGATGGTCCTACCTTAAATAGTTCTCTTTTTGGAGGCAGCATGACAAATTGGAGCAAGCACATAGCCAGCTGTGTGATTTTGGTCAAATCACTCTGGGCCTTAGTTTTCTCATCCGTAGAATGAAGGAGTGAATGAGGACAGTGATTTTCAAACCAGGTTCCTCAGAGTGTTAGGGTTCATAGAGGCACCTCAGACCCTGCAAGGGCATGCTTCCTGCATGGGCAGAGGTGAGGAGGTTAGTAAATTCCAGGCACGGCTGCTCCATGTTGACTCATTTAATTTTATTAGTAGACTACTTTTTTTTTCTTTTATTATACTTTAAGTTCTAGCGTACATGTGCAGAACGTGCAGGTTTGTCACATAGGTTTACACGTGCTATGGTGGTTTGCTGCACCCCTCAACTTGGCATTTACATTAGGTATTTCTCCTAATGCTATCCCTCCCATAGCCCCCAACCACCCAACAGGCCCTAGTGTGTGATGTTCCCATCCCTGTGTCCATGTGTTCTCATTGTTCAACTTGCATTTATGAGTGAGCACATGCGGCGTTTGGTTTTCTGATCTTGTGATAGTTTGCTGAGCATGATGGTTTCCAGCTTCAACCATGTCCCTGCAAAGGACATGAACTCATCCTTTTTTATGGTTGCATAGTATTCCATGGTGTATATGTGTCACATTTTGTGCAGAACGTGGTCTTACATTCTAATTTCATTTGGTCCTCACAATTTGTAAGGTAATTAGGACAGATATGACCAACTATTCCAGTAACTATTGCTGTGTTACAAACCACCTCAAGACTCTATAGCACAAGACAACCATTTTATTATGTTCATGGATTCTTTGACTCCAGAATTCGGGTGGGCACAACAGGAAATGCTCTTCTCTGTTCCATAATGTCTGAGACCTCGGCTGGAAAGACCAAAGGCTGATGGTGACTAAACAGCTGGGGGCTAGACTCATCTGGATTTATCCTTACTCACGTCAGCTGAGATATTGACTGGAACACTGACACACAGCCTTTCTCTGGGGTTGTCACATGGGATAGCTTGGGCTTCCTCACACAATGGCAGCTGAACTCCAAGGGCTGATGTCCCAAGAACAAGGCAGAATTGCACTTTATTTTTATCATCTGAACTCAGAAGTTACATAGTGTTGCTTCTGCCACACCCTATTGGTTGAGGCAGTCCCAAAATTTCACCCAGGATCAAAGGAGGGACAAGATGGGAGAAGAATCAATGTCACAGTGGAGGAAGAGCATGTGGAATGGGAGATAGTGTTATTATCTTGAGAATATACAATCTGCCAAGCCCTCTTCATGTGAAAGATGAGGAAACAGACAGGGGAGAATTCATACACATTTAGTAAGAGCAGAGCTGGGACTAGAGCCAGTTACTTCAGATTTGAGCCCTTTCTTTGTCATGCTGCTTTGGGTTCTTCATTTCATCTTTCTGAGTTAACTCTTTATTAATTCAGTGGATAGACTCATTAAAATATGAATCCTTATTATGGCGATGCATGACCAGCCCAGGAGAGCTGTATCTTCTTGTGGATGGAACACTTTTCTCATCTGTTCTCAGAAAATTGGAGTGAAAAATGTACATAAATTCCATTAAAATTAAGGTAAAAGGCAAGGCTATTCATGTCTCTTTCTAGCTTCCAGTCCAGCATCAGGAATATAATTGGTACTTAGTAAAGGATTGGGCTCTTTGTGTGTGTTTTTGTTTTTTATATATCAACATTTGCTTTTAAATCCTTTCCAAAGTCAAAGCCATATAAACAATTCTTTAAGGTTGTTTTGATTCTTTGATGGTTCCTACCTGGAGTTTACTTTTATCTTCATCCATTCTGACAACACCTAAGTGTATTTATTTCCAATTTACCAACAAGAAAAATGAAAGCCGAGAGACAAAAAGAGAGCCAAGGACACAAGGTAAAGTCTGAGAAAAGAGTTGGAATTTGAAGGAAGTTATGAAGTAGGATTTTTTGTTATTGATTCAGTAGCCATCAGTTGGGAAGTGTCAATGCCCAGTCATACGTTCAGCACAGAATCCAAAGGCAAGGTGACAATGGTCCTTGCCATGGAGAGCCTCACAGTCTAGGAGAGAAGTCTAGGTTATCCAATATAATTGTTGCTGAAAGACGGCCTGAACAAAGCACTGACAGAACACAGAGGAAGCAGCTGTGGGCACTGGCTGGGAGACTGGCTGCTTCACAGAGGCGATAATGTTTAACCTGGACCTGGAGGGAGAGCTAAGAGCTGTCCAGGCAGAGGGAGCGAGGTGGGACAATAATCCTGAGCATGGGGAGACACAGAAACATGAAAGGTCATGATGTGTCTTGAGAAAGATAGACATCTGGTCAGTGTGGGAGGGTAGATGTGAAGGATGGGCAAACAAGCAGGGAAGCAGTCTGGAAAATTGAGGTCAGATCATAAAGGAGTGCCAGTAGCATCCCTAGATACTCCCTTTCTGTGAACTTTATCTTTCTCATAGTCCTACCTTACCCCTGCTTCTGAGATCTTGCTCTCTACCTCTCCACAATTAAAACCTGCTCTGGAGAGTGTTGGATATCAGTCATTTACACTATAGTATAAATGATATTATATATAGACTATAAGCCAATGTGTTATTTCTTGGAACATTTTTTTAATTAGAAATTTTATTTCAGTTTATTAAACAAAAGGCTATGTCTTTCCTGTTCGAAAGAATGTTGTGGAGATTCTTCTTACGGCCAGTGAAATCCCAGCCCAGAGTGAGAGTCTTGTAGGGAAACATCCACCACTCTGTACCAGAGACAGAATCCTGGGCCAAACTAATCATGTGTCCAACTCAATGTACCTGCATCATCCTTGGTTATTTTGAGCTCTCTTGGTCTCTGGATAGGAACTTAACTATCCCAAGAGCTGCTAACCACTTCTCCCAATAAAATACAATACATGCCCCATAATGATCAACCTGCAGAACTCTTATCCTTCACATCAGCAAGCCAAACTCCTTGGCATGGGGCAGAATGTAAATGTTAACAATCTCATAGCTCACTGCCTATAAAAACTCTTTAATGTGTGCCTAAGTAACAGGTGATTGTCCACTACCTACAGCTAGAGTGATAATTCCAGCTCCTCTTTCCTGAAAGAGATGAGTATTGATTGTCTATGTGAGAACATGTGGGTTACAGTGATGTTCGGGGAAAGCCACATCTTACTAACATATGGACACAGTTCATTTACAGTTCTGCAAGGGAGGGAGAAGAACGTTTCCTTAGGGTTTTCTTTCCTTTTTTTTTTTAGAGACAGGGTCTCGCTGTGTCACCCAGGCTGGAGTTTAGTGGCATGATCATGGCTCACTGCACTCAGCTCCTGGGCTGAATCAATCATCCCACCTTAGCCTCCCAAAGAGCTGGGACTACAGGTGTGTACCACCATGCCTGGTCCTCCTTTCATTGTTGATTGGTGTTAGGTACTGCCTGATCTCTTAACTCATAAGTGCCATTCTCGTCTCCCACTTGCTGCCATCCTTGAAGTCTACCTGACTTGGTATTAGAAGGCACTTGGCTGATCGTTAAACTCCATTCTCACTGATTTGTCTCAATTACTCTTTTAACCTCTTCTTTCTGCCATCTCTCAGGTCCATCCCCATAGATGGCCTCTTGACTTGTCTCACCTCCTAAGCTCTGGTTTCCTGATCTCCCACTGCACTAATGGACTTTGTTCTACGCCTTACTGTCCTCTGTGGTTGCCAAGGCTACTTTGTTTCCTCCTATATACAACTCTATCCAATCCCTTCTCCAGTATTATTACCCCGGAGGATTGACATTGAGTCAGTTGTGCTGTGGCTGTCACTTCTGTTCCTCGGACTTGGTCCCTGCACCAGGAAAGAGGTTCTCGTCTTGTTCCCCTGTGTGCTGACCCTCTGCCTGTGCCATGATCCAAGTTGCCAGATCTATATCTCATCGTTTTGCTTGAGCCCCGGCCCTGCCTGATTCCTTTCTAAGTGTTCCTGTTGTATCATTTAGAATAGAGACTCTGTCTTGTCCTCAGTGTGAAAACTGTGTTCCCAGGGACTGGAGTCTTGTGGGAGCCCCAGTCCTTGGAGTCCAAGACTCCCTGCTGTCATGCCCAGCTAATGCCAAGTTATGGCTGCTAGGACCATCTTTGACTTCCAATCTGGGCTCTGATCCCTTGCCTGTCCATCTCATCTCTGGTCACTGGACTTTGTTTCCCTGCATGGACTTCCTGCTGCCATCTGTTGCTGGGTCTGACCAGAAATCTGCCATGTCTCACTGATTAATGCCAGAATAGGCCAACTGCTGTGACAAACAACCCCACGTCTCAGTAGCTTAACACAGTAACAGGTTTATTCTCATATCAGTCCAAGAGTTCGACAGTCTACCACAAGATGATTCGTGGACATGCTCCTTCCATCCAGTGGGCCCTCCATCTTCTAGGACCTTGGAATCTTTAACTGGTTCCTTTGTATCCAGCCAGCCAGTGGATGAGAGAGGCAAGACAGCAAAGGAGATAACAGGAGATTTTTTAGGGGCTGACCAAGAAGTGGTATTCATTGCTCTGACTTCATCATCACTGGTTAAAACTAGTACCTAACCTCACCTAGAAAATGAAGTCTTCCTGAGTGCCAGGGGAAAATGAAAAAATCTAGTGTACAAGTAGCATTGTCTCTGCTACGCAGTGGAACATCTGTTTTCTAAGTGCTATCTCTTTCCAACCCGGCCTATTTCTCCCCCTCCAGCTTATCATTCAGTCCAAAGTCTGGAAATGACTGGACTCCTGAGAAGACATTTCAGAAGTCACAGAAAATGGGGACCAGGGTTTTTGCCTTCCTACCACCTGAGCAGAAGGTGGATCCCAGGGGGAAGCCCCCCTAGGGAGAACCTCCAGCCCTACATAATCTTGCAAATTGGGATCTTTTTGACAAGTGGCAGCCTTTCATTTCTTCCAAGAAATATTCTTTTTCCTCTCCTGGGGACTTGTTCAGAGAAGAGATACTCAAGTGATAGGTGCTTTGCAAATATCTAGATGGAGGGGGAAAATGGCATGAGAAAAAATTTAGACAAAACAAGGTAGATCACCATGGAAACAATCTTTAGAACACACTGAGGAAAAGAAATCATTGTTAACATGGTTCATATTTTGCAGAGATATCCAATCACCAAATTCAATTTTAGACCTTTCAATCATGCTGCCTTCAAAATACCAGGGTTTTTATGACCACAGAACATGCTGATTTTCTGGGATCCCTCCTCTTACTCATCTAAAAACCTTTAATGAAGATAATGCTTTAATTAAGGCAACTTACTGTTTCCCCATTGTTTAATTTGAAATCAATGAAAGGTCAAGTTACCATTAACACAGTGAGTTTGCTAAGCTATTTTAGAAGTATTTTTATTCTGACAGCAGAAGCTTATAAGAATATGGCAAAAATATTTAGTTGAAATGCGAACAAGGAAAATAGGAGGTTTGTCTTTTGTATGGCATGGTAAGAAAAAGAGAAACCATTCTTAGTTACTCAAAAGCAGTTTTTCTTACAATTTTCTGCCCTAATATATGTGAAAAAGTCTACAGGTATGGATGACTGTTGGTCAATAATAATGATTCAATATGGCCATTTAAACAAAACCTTTGGGTGTTGCTAATGAACAGTTTGTTCCAGGGGCTCCTAAAGAAATGTCAGAAGAAAAGCAGTGGCTTTTGCAAGGAGACCTCAGAGATGGAGGGTCACCACCATCTAGGTGCTGGGCTTCCACCTTGCAGGCACAGAAATGTAGTGTCTGCCCATGGTTATCTGCCCACCAGTCTCATGGGGCTTCATCCCTGTTCATTCTCCAGGTTCCCAGTCTTTCTGGGGAAAAGTTTCTCTCTCTCTCTTGTTATACACTTTGAAAGCAAGGATGTCTTTCTCATTGGAAGGCAAGGCCAGAGTTTTATTGGATAGTTCCAGGATAGCAAGTTACAAACTATGCATTCTGAGGCCTTTTGGAAAATTTATATGTATAGTGTATATGTTAGAGACAGGGTCTCACTTTGTCACCCAGGTTGGAGTGCAGTGGCACAATCATAGCTCACTGCAGCCTTGAACTCCTGTGATCCTCCCGCCTCAGCCTCCTCAGTAGCTGGAATTGCAGGTATGAACCACCATCCTTGGCTTGGAAAATGGATTTGTGCTCTGTTCTCTATTTTCCTTGGCCTTAGTCTTCTCAGTACATGATATGTGTGGGCTGAGGGAGAAAAGAGCCAGTGTGCTTATGTGAAATAGAAGGCAAGTCTTGATAAAATTATGAGCTCTATTTCTTCCTTTCTCCCATTTCTTCCTACAAATATTTGATGAGCACGTACTATGTATTAGGTATTCTGTCTGGTGCCACTAGTATTTCTTTTGCGTGCATCTTTTCCCTCTCCGTAGCTTTTCTTCTTCCTACTTTAGGTATAATATTTCCTCCTGTCCTCCACTTCCCTGTGACCTCAAAACCTATTCTCAGGAAAGTTGAGCTGTGAGTTGTTTGCACTTTGGTGCGAATGTAAGTTGCTTTAATTTAATCTTCTGTTGTTTATCAAATGATTCCCTGTTCAAGAAATTTTAGACATCAGTTTGCAAGCAGGGGAGATATTTTCAAAGTAGAAGCCCTTCTCCAAAACCTCAGAGTCACACCATCTGTTGACCACCTACTTGGAATATGCACGAGATTGGTCCTTTCCTTGGCTTTCTCGTATAATCAGAACAGATAATGGAATTGATCAACCTCAGAAAAACATGCCGACATTGCTATTAGGATAAAGTCCCAAAGCCTTTTCCATAGCACACAAGACCCTGCATAATCCTGCCTCCTACCTAACTCTTTAGACTCTTTCTTTGTCATTGGAGGAAAGCCACATTGGAATTTTGTCAGATCTTTGATCAAAATACCATCTAATCTTAGCATGCTTCTGCTTGGAGTGTTCTGCTTGTCAACTTCCTTCACCATGCTAACTCCTACTCCTGCTTCACGTCTCATCTTGGATGTTACTTCTTCTGACAAGCATTCACTGACTCTCAGGGATCTAATGAGACTGGGATTAGGCCCCCTGATACATGATCTGATAGCATCATAATTTTATCATTTTTTCTTTTTTTAAAAAATTATACTTTAAGTTCTGGGATACATGTGCAGAATGTGCAGGTTTGTTACACAGGTATACATGTGCCATGGTGGTTTGCTGCACCCATCAACCTGTCATCTACATTAGGTATTTCTCCTAATGCTATCCCTCCCCTAGCCCCCCACCCCCTGACAGGCCCTGGTGTGTGATGTTCCCCTCCCTGTGTCCATGTGTTCTCATTGTTCAACTCCCACTTGAGTGAGAACCTGTGGTGTTTGGTTTTCTGTTCTTGTGTTAGTTTGCTGAGAATGATGGCTTCCAGCTTCATCCATGTCTCTGCCAAGGACATGAACTCATCCTTTTTAATGGCTACATAGTATTCCATGGTGTACATGTGTCACATTTTCTTCATCCAGTCTATCATTGATGGGCATTTGAGCACCAGTAATTTTCATAGCACTTCTCATAGTTGTGCTTAGTTATTTATTTCACAGAAGTATACTTCATTAATTTTAGTCTTCACACTGTCTTGTCTATTATTTTGTATCAAACATCTATCAGAGTGCTGGGCTTATGGTAAATATCTGTGGAATGTATACATAACCAATCTTAAATACTAAATCTCTAAGTCAAAACTTCATCAAGAGTCCCCTTGCAGTTTGGTAATAAGCTGATTAGCTCTGCCTTGCTGAGTGGTCACCTACTGTGAAGGTAATTCCATCTTGGACAGAATCTGTACTCGGGTTGTGCCCTCATTGTCTCATGTCTAGGATTTCCCCACTTCAGCTCGTGAGATCATACCAGATTAATCTTCCCCTAAACTCTGGTTTGACCAGGTCATTCTTCTGCTCAAACGCCTCTGATGGATTGGAGTTGGCTACAGAATAAAGTTCAGACTCTACAGAATAAAGTTCAGACTCCACCTGGCCTTCTTTAAGCCCTTTTATATGTTGATCCTGACCTCTATTTCTATATTAACTTCCTTTCTAAGATGAATTGTTCCTTCCACCAGACATTTTTACTCACTGACTTTAAGCTTTTGTTTACATTATTTTCTCTACCCAGAAGCACCTCCTGTCCTTCTGTTTATAAAACTCATATTCCATCTTCTGAGAGAACAACTCATATTCTGAGAGAACAACTCATATTCCATCTTCTCTGTGCAATAGTCTCAGGCCACTAGTGTTAGGACTCTTTCAGGTGCAAGTGGTGAGACTGATCTCAAATTGCTCTAAGTAAAAAAGAGAACTTACTGTTAATACATGCAGGGTACTGTGTATTTCGAATTTTCCTTTAGTCCGCATGAGTTCTCCCCCAACCCCCACAAAGGAAAATGGAGATATTTTACCTATTCCTATGATAACAGTATCTCAGTTTTCCTTTGTGGAACCACCCACGTCTCATGCTCCATTCATGCAGTTCCATGAGGCTGACCCCACCCATGGACTCCAGGAGTGGAAGTTTTTTCTATCTCTGGGGGAAGTCCTCTCTCCATCTGCTTCCTTCTTCCTACAGCTTCTGGCACGATCTGTAGCTTATACTTGCATTCTTACACGTAGGAGTCATCCAGTAAGTATTTGTTCATTATATTTCAGAATGAGGGGTTGAGGGAAGGGTGGAAGACTCAGATTTTCTCTGGGATTGTGTAGTTCAAAAACTTAAATTTGCCCTCACTGCTAAAGGAAATCGAGGGTCAACACATCTGTGTTATGGCATTTGAATCATGGAGATCCAAATGTATCTCAAATGTATTTTCTTAGCTGTAAGTTATCTCCTGGTCAATTTGGAAATCATTCAACTCTTTGTATGTATGGCCATCTATATGGCTCTTATATATGTAAAATGAAGTTATACAGGCAATGTACATAACTCAGCCAGCTGGTCTCCTTTTTATGGGGATTTTCCTCATTTTTAATTTAATAAAGAAATCATTCTTTCACTGAATTTTAATTCACAATGATAAGACTTCAGAAATATAGTATTATATTCAGAAAGAATTTCAATCTTCTTGCTGTCAAACACCTCTTGCTCTCACATGGGCACTTTAATGTTGTCAGGATGTAAATTATATTTTGACAGAGTCCTTATAGATGGAATTTTCAACTTTTTATTCTTAGCTAATATGGATGGGTAAGAGGATGTTTGAGTTTTCTCCTCTGTTTTCATAAAAACATACTTTCCCACAAGACTAGATGAAAACAGTCTGGTTGTGAAGCATTCTAAGCTTTGGAGAGAGAAAGTTTTCTCTGCTCCTCAAGACCTACTGTTAACTATCTTCAAATGGCTCCACGGTTATTGTTATCTCTAATTGCTGTGATGCTTTGAAGAGTCTGAAGGCACTGGAATCGTTTCCACCAAGAAATGGTTTCTTCTACTTACTTTTGGTGCAGTTCCACTTGAGTTTCCGATGTAAAGAGTTATGGCTACAGAGCCATTGTCCCTTGCTCTTTACATAATGTTAGGGCCTGATGATTAGAAGGATGTAAGTTTTTACCTCTTTTGTCCAGGAGTAAGAGTAGACTGAACTGCGCTCAACACTTGTATTAGCTATCTATTGCTATGTAAAAAGTGATTCCAACATGAAGTAGCTTCATAATAAACGTGTTCAACAATAAACATGTATTATCTCACACATTTTCTGTGTGGAATCCGGGAGAGGTTTAGCTGGGTGGTTCTGGCTCAGGATGTCTCATGAAGTTATGTCAAAGTGTTGGCCTGGGGCTGTAGTCATCCGAAGGCTTTGCTGGGGCTGGACTGGGGTTTTCAAGATGGCTCATTCACATGGGTATTGGCTGGAAGCCTAAGTTTCTTGCTCATGGAGACCCCTGCTTGAAGGCATGGCAGCTGGCTTCCTCCAGAATGAGTGATCAAAGAGAGAGACCAAGGAAGAAGCTGCAATGCCTCTTATGGCCTTGCCTCAAAAGCAGTCACTTTGTCCATATTCTACTTGCTAGAAGTGAGTCACTAGGTGTAGCCCATACTCAGGGTGAGGGGAATTGAGGCCTACTTTTTGAGAGATGGTATATCAAATAATTTGGGGACATATTTTTAAACTGCCACTGTTCTTTTGATTTCCCTCCTTTATGATTGGCTATCTGCAAAACACAAACAGATGAACAAACCAACCAAGGTCAGGGGTTTAGTCTGGAGTCAGCAAATGGACAGATAAGTACTGTTCCCTCAGTCTTGGGGTAATTTACACAGAATTTCATGCTTCCAACCTAACAAAATAGGTGGTCCCCAAAGCTCTAAAAAGATGAAGTGGAAATTCGGTCTGACAGAGCCAGATTTTCAAACAATACTGGCTTCTGTGCCCTTGTGAATATGCAGTGGCCAGGAGGTAGCTTTACTCTGGGAGTGCTCAGAGAATGGGACACCAGGAAGGCTTCTGAACAGGGATAGAACTGCTTGGCTGTGCTCACTTAGACTAATAGGTCAGAATGCAGGCAGCAGATGGTAAGACCTGAGTAAGAAGCTAGCTAGTTCTGTTCTGCAGGTTGGCAAAGGCCAGTCACAGATGGCGACAGTGAGGCTACAAGTAGATCCCAGTTCTGGGATCAAGCGAGTGCCAAAGCCTCACACTAAAATTATCTGCAGCACTGCTGAGAGACGTGCAGGATCCATAGGCAGAATTCTAGGCTTGGATAGCTAAAACAGAGACCATAGTGGTTCTGGCCCCTTGGTGGCTCTAAGTGCAAAACATGAGGAAGGGAGCGCTTGGTACCAGATGGAGAGGTTGCGGGAACAGAGCATGACTGTCAGACCACAGAGTGAAACATCGCACCATAAAGACAGATGGCGAGAGGGGTGCCCCCCTCCGTGGCGGCTCACTGCCTTTTGAGTACTCTTACTGCCTGTGTACCCTTCAAATGGGCCTCTCCAAAAGCTTCTACTTCCAAAGCATTTTTATCTAGAAGTCAAATGTAAGTGTTTCAAGCTTGATTCCAGGCTGAGAGCACTTCATAGCTTTTCTATTTTCTCACATTTAGAGACTACCAGGTTTCTGATGTACTTATTAACAAGGGAATCATAAAATGGTGTAATTTATGAAACTGAGCATTGGAGAAAAGGATAGAATCTTTCCAGTACATTCTTGCTATTAAGACACCCGTGCAAGGGCAGAGGGGGTGGGAAACATAGAAAATGCACATATTTATACTTCAAGATATAGATCAACTCTACATGTCATTACGCTACCAAGAAATTCAGTGGCTCTGCTGCTACCACCTTTAGATGCAGACAGGTAGGGCTTCCCTTTAAAGGCTCTGCTCTGGCTCTTCCTCAGCTGTGCTCCTACATCTGAGGAGTCCATTAAGCCAAGAAATATGTCCACCTGGAGGTGACTGTACCCCTTCAGACCTCACATCAGGTACCCAGGAGCCAGTATTCCCTGCCCAAATGGCCCTGAGCCACTTCCAGAGCATGCATGGGCTTCTCCCCTAGATCCTGAGATATGCACCCCTGGACCTGTGGAATAGCCAAGAAATGACTGTTTTGGAGGGGGGAAAGTGAAGACAGAGCTTGGACATGTGGGCTAGTGTGTCCATGGAGTGGAGGGTACCTGGCACTGTAGGGCTGAAGGGGCCATGGGAAGCAAAGGGTAAAGGCTGCTCCATGTGGGGAACAGCTCTCTCTGACCTGCCTTGTTCCAGCAAGGAGCTCTGAGAAGTCTCAGAATTCTCAATTCAAACTGGGTCTTCCAAGTTGTTATGAAAGTTTATTTGTCAAGGTGAAAGGACAGAATGCTTTTAGTACTCCATTTGTTAGCTTTTTAACTTTTACATATTTAGACATTTGGTATGTGGGTCTCCATGTGTAGCCTTCTCATGGTCCCTACAAATATTAAAATTGGTCCCGGCTCCCCACTTAATATGGAATCCAAGTCAAATCGGCTTGGCCTGATTTTTAAGGCCTTTTACTATTTGATTGTTCTCTAATCTTACCTCTCGCTACTCTTCTGCAGGAATCTTCTATCTGTCAAACCTGTAGACCTACAGCCCAGGCTCAGCCCACATCCTTTTCTCTGTGCTCAGTTTCACATTATTTTTCTCCTCTGAAAGCTCTCCGTTTCTGCCTTGCATTTATATGGCCAACGTAGTGTTTCATTATGACCCAGCTCAAGCCTCACAGCCATGTCTCCTCCTCTGGACTCTTCTAACAGCTTTTGTCTCAGCCACTTATTGGCACTCAAAGTGTGCAACTGTGTGTGGCCATTTTTCATATTATGCACAAGGTGTGGCTATAAGATAAGGAGACACAAATATGCAAGTTTTCAAACCAGGACAAGGGACAGGGAAAAAAAAAAAGAAGAGTTGCCAAAGAATCAGGAGAATGTAGTTAAGCAGCTACTAAGGGAAGAGATGTCAGCATTGTCAATAAGCTGAGAGAGGTCATGAGAAAGACACCCCAAAATAGACCATTCTTCTAGGAGGAAAGAGGTCTTTTGTAACCATTGAGAGAATAGCAGATTGTGTGAGCAAAAGCAACGCTGTAGTGGGAAAAATAAGAGATGAGAAAGTGGAGACAGCAAATATACTTTTATTTATTTATTTAGAGACAGGGCCTCAATCTGTGGCCCAGGCTGGAGTGCAGTGGCTTGGTCACAGTACGCTGCAGCCTCAACCTCCCACACTCAAGCGATCATCCCATCTCAGCACCCCGCCTCCCCCACTGCGAATAGCTGGGACTATAGGTGTGTGCCACCACACCCGGCTAATTTTTTATTTTTATTTTTTGCAGATAGGGGAGTCTCATTACGTTCCCAGACTGGTTTCAAACTCCTGGCCTCAAGCAATCCTCCCACCTTGGCCTCCCAAGGTGCTGGGATTACAGGCATGAGCCACAGTGCCCAGCAGCAAACATAATGTTTCTCAAGAAGTGTGATTCCTAGGAGAAAGGAGAAGGTAGTTTGGGTGGAAGAGATTGGGTGGCTTTGTTCTGTTCAAAGGGTGGGCGAGACTATGTTTGTGGGAGAAAGATTTAGGTTAGAGGAAGAAATTAATAATGGGGAAAGAAAGAATAGCTGAATAAAATCTGGGAATGGCTGGGATCCAGGGCACAGGTGCAAGATTTAACCTTGAGGAGAAAGGGCACTTCTTGCTGTGGGTAAGGGAGTGAAGAGGGTAAGATGAATGAAGGTACAGGATAGGCATAATAATGAAGAGACTGGATTTAAGTGTGAAGCCACTGGCTCCCATTATAGAGGAAAGGCTAGGAAAGCCGAGTTTTCTGGGGCCAGGTCCAGATTTCATATATTTAAGTATAACAGTCTTGATTCATTCCTTTCACCTTATTCAGTGCCCCGGGTGTGCCAAACACTACTGGGCACTGGGGTCTACAAAGGTACGACTTGTCATGTAATTTTGGAATTTGTTATGTTGGTAACTCGAGATTTGCATATATTTAAGTATAACAGACTTAATTCATTCCTTTCACATTATTCAGTGCCCTGGGTGTGCCAAATACTACTGGGCACTGGGGTCTATAAAGGTACGACTTTTCATTAATTTTGGAATTTGTTATGTTGGTAACTCGAGATTTGCTTTTCACTCCTCCGGAAGGCTGTACGTAGAAATAAATAGTCATCAGACGAGTCCTTTGTCAGACCAGATGTCCTGGGTTGGGGTTTGGAAAACATGGGCATCTTAACAATGGTGCCCTGTTTGAGGTGGAGAGGGAGGAGAGGCCCAAATCGGGGAAAGGAATTAAATGGAGGTTTAGACGCGGGTAACCGGAGTAGGTGGGCCTTCCACCTGGAAGATGGGACTCCCCTGCGCACTTCGGGAAGCGCTGTAACCAAGGGTAACCGCACCTCGGTTTACACCTGTGTGAAGACCAGCCTCTTCCCCAAACCAGGTGTATCTACGGCGGCCTAGCAGGACCAGACACAAGCCAAGCACGTCACGTCATTCGAGCTACCTTACTGCGAACGTCCACTGCCTCCTACTACTTCTGGTCACTACTACCTTTGCTCACAGTTTATTAAAGAGGAGCTGAGAAGAGGAGGGGCGGGGCGGAGAAGGGGCGGGGAGAATCACCTTTCCTTTTTTACAACTGGTCGTAGTAGACTCCGAGTCCTGCCGCCCGTCCTGCCGCCGACAGGCTGCCAGGACTGTCACTCGAGGAGCTACCGCTACCGCCCCCCGCCGTGGCCCCGCCCCTTGCCGTGGCTGGGATCTCGCGGGAAGAGCTGCGGGCACGGCGGTGGCTGGGTCTCCCGGCTGCGCGCGGAGCGGGAGGGCTCTCCTCACACAAGCGCTTCCTTGCCGAGAGGCTGGAGCTGCGGTACCGCAGGCCTGAGCTACCCCTTCTCTGCTGTCTCCTTCTCTTCCTCAGGGCTCCCGTGTCTGCTCGCCCTCCGACGCTGCTCAGGTTAGAAAGCCCGGAGCGCGTCTCCGCTGAGGAGCGGTCGGGGAGCGGGGACACGGAGCAGCCGGAGCAGGCGGGCTCCTGACGGGGGCGGCTCCGGGGGCTGCGCGGCGCTGCCTGGTGGGCGCGAGGCTTGGCGGGGTTTGGGAGTGTGGGGGGCGAGGAGGCGGTGCAGTGGGATCCGGGCGCGGGCGCCCAAGGGCGGTGTAGCGGGTGCCGGAGCTCCCGAGGTGAGGGGGCAATGTATTAGGGATCCTGGGGGCTCTTCCGGCTTGGGGTGGGGGTGGGTGGCGGCACACGGAGTCCTAGGTCTTTGACGTCGAGGGAGATTTATCAGGGTCTTGAGCTTCTTTGAGGTGGTGTAGCGGGGTTCCGGGACAAGGGGTCTTTTTATTCGGGTCCCGAGCTCTTTGGGGCAGAGAATGCGGTTTAGCAGGGTTTACACCGGTGTAAACCTTGTCTCTGGAGGCAGATCATCAGGGTCTTGGGGGTTCTTTGAGCGGGCGTGGGCGTCCGTTTCGCATTGCTGGGATGAAGAAGCAGTGTGTCCGGGAGAGGGGTCTGTTCATCGGTGTTTCCGGGTGAGAGCGCGATGTATCCGTTCCTCTGGGGCCGGGGCTGCCTTGGGGGATTGTTGGGGGCTGAGGGTGTACAGCGGCGACCAGCGTCTGTGCCAGGGTTTCTGCTTTGCCCGGAGCGGGGCAGTAACTTGGCATGGTCTCCAGTCTTTTGGGGGCGACGGGGCGAGTTAGCTGGCCCCCGGGCAATCTCTCGGAGTGGGCGCGGCTCCGCGGGCGCTGGGTCCGCTGAGGGCGGGAGAGGGCTTTAGTGCTACCGCGCAGGCTGGGCAGCATCCTGAAACGTTTTTGTTCAGGTCTCCTTCTCTCTGGATGAGATTTACTCAATGCTTAGTTGGAGGATTGATCGGTGTTGTTGCCTAGTTGAAGAAGCAGTGCGTTTGTTCTGCAGTTTTCTTTTCTCTGCCCCGGGATCCCTGTGGGGGCGCGCTGGTCTCGCTGGAGCTCCGGGAGCTAGAGTGGCAGCACCTTAGGTGGGCGTTTGGTCTGCAGGTTCTTTAGGAGGCCAGTGTCCGCATGTTGAGCGTGGATACAGCTCCTGAGCAACTGGAATCTGTTGAGGGTGGGGAAGACTGTGATTTTGGCTTGCTTTCCTAGGTGGTGGTCTGCTTTGCTCATCCTGCATTATTAGATCTGTTCTGAAGTCTTGCCTGAGTGAGTATTAGGCAGTCGGATAGTGCTGGGAAGCGTGTTCTGTCTCTGGCTTCTTTCTGTCCTTTGAAAAGCATTTGTAGAGAGGGATCACGTCAAATTCAGCCTCCAGAAAACAATGGAATTTGAAATCCCAAAGCTAGAACTCTGCAAAAGCGTTTTCTGTGACCTGTAAGGATGGTTAATTGAGCTTTTTTAGAGAATTCTGCTTAACAATTTCATTGTATTGTAAAAGTGTATTTAGCCTTGGATATTACAGAGGTTTTGGTAACTAGCGTAGGCGTAGGTGGGATTTAAATAAAATGACTTGTATGTATGTGTATTGGTTAAAAAAAAAACAACAGCGTATAGGTCAGAAAGCCTATGTGTTTGCCTGACATTTCTTTTGGTTAGTTACGCTATCACAGAGGCCTGTATATGAAATTTAATGGGGCAGGCAGTGAAGTCCGTACTCAGAGCTGTTCTGTAAATATGTAATCTGAGGTTAACAGACAAATTTGAGTATACCAAAGCAAATAATTTTGCCTGCCTTAGTCTTTTTCTTCGTGTCAGTTTTTTTTTTTTTCTTGTTTTTTGGTTTGTTTCTTTTGAAACAGGGACTTATTCCGCCTTCCAGGCTGGATTGTAGCATCGCTACCATGGCTCACTGCAGCCTCGACCTCCAAAGCTCAAGCAGCCCTCCCTGTTCAGCTTCGCATCCCCACCCCCAGTAGAGTAGCTGGAACTACATGCATGTGCCACCACGCCTCACTAATTTTATTTATTTATTTATTCAATTAATTAAAGACAAGGTCTTGCGCTGTTGCCCAGTCTGGTCTTGAACTCCTGGCCTGAAGTGATCCTTCAGCCTCAGCCTCCCAAAGTACTGGGATTTAGAGGCGTGAGTCACCATGCCAGGCCTCTTAGATACAATTTTTTTTAAAAGATGTCATTTTTTCTGATCTTAGAACCAGACAGATTAGGGATAATGTACTTAATTTTGGAATTTTACATCATTTTGAAAAACAAAGGAATCCCGCACAGCAACATTTAACACTTTGAAGGGGTTAAAATAAGTTTTGTTGTTGTTGTTATTCAGACCAGAATACCTAGTTGACATTTACAGCTATCACAACTGATTGCTTGAGCAGATATTTGGTTGTAATGACAGCCCCCAAACCTGTAAGCAGATCTTATTTTTCCTATTTTTGAGAGAAAGACAAAGAACAAATTAAGCAGATTTCAGAAACTTTTTTTTTTTTTTCTAAAAAGCAGCTTTCATCATTTCTAAGTAAGGCATAGACTGATAAGTCAACACATATTTGATTATCTGCTAGGTGTCACAGCTCTGGAGGTACACTGATTAAAGCTGTCATGTGACTTTCCCCTTTAAGTCCAGAGAGAGGAAGAAAACAAATAAATACAGTTAAAAATTGTGATACTGCTAAGGAAGAAATACACAAGGAACTTAAGATTCAGCTCTCTTTTTTTTTAGTAACCCCTGAATGATGATACAATTGATGTGTGTTGTGATAATCAGAAACCAAGCAAAATAGTTAACTGCCTTCTGAATTAGTAAAGAAAGATTAAATTACGATCAGTAGAGTTTTAGGTGTTAAATGTATGTTGACTCTTTGTAGATGCTTGTGCTACGTAAGCATACAAAAGTCTGTAAGGATACACATCAGACTTAAGGAGGGAGTTGCAGAGGCATAGAAGAGAGCGGTTTAGTTTTATAGTTTCATATTACTTGAATCTATTTCAATGAGCAGATATTACTTTTAAGTACAAGTTAGAGAAACCCCAAAATTAAAACATTTCAGTCACTATGCAAATGGTGAAATGTACAGTATTTATAAGGCTTTTGTCAGTGTTGCCACTTGCACCCGTGTATACTAATGAAGGAAAAGGGTGTTTCAAGTATCTGAAAATTATAAGGGTGTGCAGGGTGGGGTGGGTAGCATAACAAAGTAAGAAAAGACATAGACCTAAGTAAAATGTTAAAACATGTTAAGGTTGTTGGATATTTAATTATGTAAAGATAAATTAATTTTAGGACTTTGTTTTATCAAATTTAATTGTTTCCTGAGTTTGAAAAAGGAAGTTTTTAGATTTCCTAGAGGAGAATAGGGTGGGGGAATAGGTATTCTTATTGTGGTACAGACTTCAGGAAGTTTCTTTTTGTGAAACATATACACATCTGATAGATATATTTTGCTTGTGAAGCATACGAACCATACAAGTAATTTTATAGTTTCATTATTACACTGCTGAAAATGACAGTACCAAAGTGTCTTTTGAATTATCATTCAGAGTTCTAGAATCATAAATATGATATACTAAAGCAGTTTCTAGAAAGGAAATCATAAGACATGAATTCCAGTCTTCACTGTGCTACTCATGGTGTGTCCTTGGATAATTCCTTAATCTTTCAGGGCCCCAGTTTTCATATATACATATATGAATTATACTTACATACATTTTATATATAATACATACTTTTGCTTTAATATATACGTATACGACATATGTGTATGTTGTTATATACATATGTCGTATATGTATATAATATGTATAATATATAAAATATGTGTATAAAAAGATATACATATACACACACAGTTTTTAGTTGCAAGTCTGAAGTATTATATGTACAAAAAGGAAGAGATACCTTAAGAGTAGCTAGTTCTCAAGATACAACTAGTTCCGTGTAATTTTTACATATTATACCTAATTTTAGAAGCCTCTTTTTAAAGATACATGGCAAGTATTTAATTCCAGAATATAGATTCATGAAGGTGAATGATTTTCTTTGGATAATTTAGCTTTATCTGTTAAAGCATTATTATTTTTAGTTCCGATCCCTGGTTCTGTAGTAGATTATCTATATAATAATATGTCCTTACTTAACTCTGGATATAGAATGAGGTCTCTAGTGGTTGCCTCCAGACTTGACCCCCTTTAATCCATCCTTACATTACTGCCAAGGTGATTTTTCTGAAGTGCAGATCTATTCATTGCTTCTTTTCTTGTTTCTTTTCTCTTTTCTTTCTCTTTCTTTCTTTCTTAGAAATGTTACTGAGATTTATTTCTTTATCTTTCAACTTTTCTTTTAAGTTCAGGGGCACATGTGCAGAATGGGCAGGTTTGTGACACAGGTAAACATGTGCCATGGTGATTTACTGCACAGATCATCCCATCACCCAGGTATAAAGCCCAGCATCCACTAGCTATTCTTCTCTTCCTGATGCTCTCTCTCCCTGCCCTTCTTTCTTAAAGCCCATACTTTATCAGCCCAACTCTCTATCGTTACAAGGCCTTTCATCATCTGGCTAATCTTATGCATTTCCCCCACCATAAATCTAAAGCTGCACTTGTACTAATACGAGCAGTTTACTGAATGAGCCATACTGTTTCCTGACTCAGAGCCTTCACATATGTTCTCTCCACTGTTTAGGATGTCTTTCCTTCTCTTGTCGTGCTGGCAAAGTCTACTGATTTTTTAAGATACAACGTAAGCACTGTCTGCTTTTTTTTTTTTTTAGTTCTTTTTTAGTTACCATTTTTTCTTTTTTTCTTTCTTTACTGTCTGCTTTTTGTCTTCTGGTCCTCCCTCTTCCCAACCCTAGGTGTTATATACTCACTGTATCATGTTCATTCTTTCTCTTGTGTTTACTAATGTGTTGTAATTACGTCTCTCTTTCTTCCTGGACTCAAAGGCAGGTTTACATTTGTCTTATTACTTTTTGACTTCCTGTTGCTTGTTTACACATAGTTGGCTGTCATTACATGTTTGAACTCTCAATACCAAGATTGATGTGTTCATGATGTCAGAAATGAGTTAAACTCAAATCTCAGTCTTTTCCTGTTTTCCTAAAATTTGGGAGTTTCTAAAGTATCTTATTCTCTTGCCCTGTGACCATAAGCTGATATGAGAATGGTAGTTCTTAGCTTTGTGTTTAAGAAATAAGACTTCTCGCACTTTAAGAGGTAATGGTTACACTGTTAAACTTGCAGAAAAGTCTTGTAGAATTTTGAGGCAACTACTAATCCTTATCTCTAAAATTGCTAGAAGAGATATTAACTAGTTTGGGTGTTTTAAATCTTGGACATATTATTTGGTAGATATTTTACCTTGGCTGCTTTTTACTTGGAAAATGATAGTAGCTGATGTATGCAGGTTTTTATATAGGCTTTAGTAATTGCTTTACATACATTGCCATTAATTTTCAAAATAAATCCTAAACATTTAATAATTTGCTCAGCATCATTATCTACTAAGATGCAGACTATGACTACATGTAGGTCTGACTGTCTCCAGACTATGCTTTTTCTAATACTACACTGTTTTCTGAATATGACTGCTTATTCAGTGTTTAAAATTATTAACAGATATTTAATTCATTTTGTAAATTGAAGAAGTAGGTTGTAAGGTTTATCCATTCAGTTCTTCCAAAAAAGCTAAAGTAGACAATTTGAGATTGATTGGACTTTAGAGACCATTTAATCCAATCCTTCCTTTAGCATATGAGGAAGCACATATGCAAGAGTGGTGGAATGGCGTGCTGAAGATCACCCAGTTAGTTGGTCTATAAGATTTTCCTTGTTAAGCTGGTTGTGAACACTGATGTTATAAAACTATTACTCGAGGCCAGGCGCGGTGGCTCACGCCTCTAATCCCAGCACTTTGGGAGGCCGAGGCAGGTGGATTACCTAAAGTCAGGAGTTCAAGACCAGCCTGGCTAACATGGTGAAACTCCGTCTCTACTAAAAATACAAAAATTAGCCGGGCGTGGTGGCATATGCCTGTAGTCCCAGCTATTCAAGAGGCTGAGGCAGGAAAATTGCTTGAGCCTGGGAGACGGAGGTGGCAGTGAGCCGAGATTGTCCAGCCTGGCCGACAGACCTAGACTCTGTCTCAAAAAAAAAAAAAAAAAAAAGGCCGGGTGCGATGGCTCACACTTGTGATCCCAGCACTTTGGGAGGCTGAGGCCGATGGATCACTTGAGGTCAGGAGTTCGAGACCAGCCTGGCCAACATGGTGAAACCCCGTCTCTACTAAAAATACAAAAATTAGCCAGGTGTGGTGGTGCACACCTGAAATCCCAGCTACTCGGGAGGCCGAGGCAGGAGAATCGCTTGAACCCAGGATGCAGAGGTTGCAAGGAGCTGAGATCGCGCTACTGCTCTCCAGCCTGGGTGACAGAGCAAGACTCATCTCAAAAACAAAACAAAACAAAACAAAAACTATTGCTTGAAAGGGATACCAGATGCCTGATTTTCCCCCTAAAGGGGAAGAAACAAAAGCCTAGAATGACTTTTTATAAAAGTAATGTTGAGGATCTGAGAGTCTTAAGGACAATCAGAGAAAATCCTGACTTTGGATCATGACACATGGAGACATGCCAGTGTCTGAAGCACATGGTTCCCTAATCTTGGCTCCTTTCCGTCCTCTTTTTCTTTCTTAAAATTTGTCCACAGTTTACTGATCTTATGCCTGCTGAGTTATTAGCATCAGTCTTACCAGTTATCATTTAAGTGCCAACCATGGGCCAACTAATAGGAATACAGAAATGCATAAAATCTAGTCACTGCCATGAAGAAGCTTGGTCTGTTTGGGAGCGGAAGGCAGTTTATATCTAATTGCAAGGTAGTGTATAAAGATAACCATGAGTAGTATAACTTTAGCAGCTCAGAAGATTAGATAAATGTGGGCTGGGCTAGTTGTTACAGAAATTTCTATATAGAAAAGTTTCTACTTAAGTCTTTAAATGAAGAGTTGGAATGGTGTGGAAGGAGAAAAAGACTTGGGAAAAGTTTTTTTTTTTTTTTTTTTTTAAATCTCAGCTTTTACTAATCTTACCTTGCTTACTTTCCTTCAGCCACACTCCTCACTGTTTCATGAGGTCTTTAACATGTTCTTTCAGATATCCAAATGTCTCCTTCCCTCACTTCCTTCAGTTCTTAATTAAAGTATTATCCTTTATCTGAGAACTTTACTGGTCACCTTGTTTAAAATGACAATATCTCTTCCACACGTACTCTTCCTATCCTTCTTGCCTGCTTTGTTTCTTTTTTGTGCTTTTCACTATCCAGCATACTCTAGATTTTTATTGTCTTTCTACCCCTACTAAAAAAGGTGTAAGAGCCGGACACAGTGATGCACGCCTGTAGTCCCACCTACCTGGGAGGCCGAGGTTGGAGGATTGCTTGAGCCCAGGAGTTTGAGATCAGCCTGGGCAAAAAAGTAAGACCCAGTCTCAAAAAAAAAGAGTTAAATTAAATGAAAAATTAAAAAACATAAGACCCTCCAGGATAGGGATTTTTACCCATTTTAGTCAATATTATATCCCCAACATATAGAACAGTGCCTTTTACAAAGTAGGTGCTCAAATTTTTGTTGAATTAATAAGACAGTGGAACTTTAAAGCAGGAGGTTAAAAGATCATTTGATCTAAGCCTCTCATCTCTTCTTTTCTTTCTTTCTTGTTGGCAGGCATGGAGGAAGAGGAACTTTCCATTCCATCTATTCCTTTTTTTTTTTGAGACGGAGTTTCAGTTCTGTTGCGTAGGCTGGAGTGCAATGGCCTGATCTGGCTCACCGCAACCTCCGCCTCCCGGGTTCAAGCGATTCTCCTGCCTCAGCCTCCTGAGTAGCTGGGATTACAGGCATGTGCCACCACGCCTGGCTAATTTTGTATTTTTAGTAGAGATGGGATTTCTCCATGTTGGTCAGGCTGGTCTCAAACTCCCGACCTCAGGTGATCCGCCTGCCTCGGCCTCCCAAAGTGCTTGGATTACAGGCGTGAGCCACTGCGCCTGGCCCATCCATTCTGTTTTTTAAAAAATTTGATAGGACTCAAAGAAAAAAATATATACAAAAAGTACACAAATCATAAGTATACAGCTCAATGAATTACATATGTAAACATGTAACCAACAATCAGATCAAGATAGAGAACATTTCCAGGACCTTGAAAGCTTCCCTCCTGTACTCTCTTAGTCATTGCTTAACAAAAGTTACCACTTTTCTGATACCCATCACTATAGATTAGTTGTGCTTATTCCTGAAATTCATATAAATGCAATCAAATCATTCTTTTATGTCTAATTTCCTATGTTGAATATTACATCTGTGAGATCCATGTTTTTTGAGTTAGTAGTAGTAATTATTTTTCATTGCTCTGTATTATTTCATTGAATGAGTGTCTATTTGCGTCTTCTGTTGACAGACATTTGGGCTGTTTCCAGTGTTTAGTTCTTAGAAACAAAGCTACCATAAACAATTTTGTGCATGTGTTTTGGTGGCCATAAAAATTCGTGTTTTGGCAAAGCGCTTCATTTAAATATATAATAAAACATATCTCCATATATATACACACATATACACACATAATTCTTTTTTTTTTAATTATACTTTAAGTTCTGGGGTACATATGCACAACGTGCAGGTTTGTTACATGTGTATACATGTGCCATGTTGGTGTGCTGCATCCATAACTCGTCATTTACATTAGGTATATCTCCTAATGCTATCCCTCCCCACACCCCACAACAGGCCCTCGTGTGTGATGTTCCCCTTCCTGTGTCCAAGTGTTCTCATTGTTCAATTCTCACCTATGAATGATAACATGTGGTGTTTGGTTTTTTGTCCCTGCGATAGTTTGCTGAGAATGATGGTTTCCAGCTTCATTCATGTCCCTACAAAGGACATGAACTCATCCTTTTTTATTGCTGCATAGTGTTCCATGGTGTGTATGTGCCACATTTTCTTAATCCAGCCTATCATTGATGGACATTTGGGTTGGTTCCAAGTCTTTGCTATTGTGAATAGTGCCGCAATAAACATACGTACACACGTAATTCTTAAGCTCACATGGTTCCTCTCACACGCTAGATGATCATTAAATGATTAAAGATGAATTAACTAATCTTTTATTATAAGATTATTTCAAATGTATTAAAATAATTTTTTCTCTCTGCTAATAACATTTATGAAAATCTTAGTACATAATCTTTCTCCATACCTGATTTGTTTAAAGAATAGGAATAAAAACATTAAGTCAAAAGATAAGACCTTAAAAAAATTAGACATTGCCATATTGCTTTCTAGAAAGATGCTAACTTATATGCCAATATGAAACATTAGTTTTAAAAAAACTTTTGCAATTTGATAAGCAAAATATCTTACTTAATTTGTATTTCTTTGGTTATAAGTGAAGTTGAAACACTAAATTGTTTCATAAACAATTAGATATTAAAATATTTATAATAAAACAATTTTTAAAAGAATGCCTCAGATATTGTCTTGTAAGGTAAAATATATTTTAACTAGAATTAATGTTCTTTATTGTTGTTTCTCCTTTTAATAGATAAATTTTGAATAGTTATTACAAAAACATAACAAAATTCAGAGACAGAAACAGTTGTCCCAGAGGCAGCCATTGTTAACAGTTTTTTATGTATACTTCTAAAGATATTATAGACTATGCATATATATCTATATGTATAAATATGTGTATATGTATATGTTTGTAAGTGTATGTATATGTATTTGTGTGTGTGCATGCATGTGTGTAATGTGTGTGTATATATGCCAAAACATTAGATGAATTATGGAAACCATTCATTAAAATACTTTCTGGTTTGGATATGTTATTGTGTACCGTTTTGTGTATTAAAAATTAGAAAGGGTCTGGCTATGATTCGTATCTGGCTACTGGCCCAGAAGGAAGAAAAGCAGGGTCTGACAGCATTTGGCAGTAATTTTCTATAAGACAAGTGGCCTTAGCTCTCCTTATTATTGGATCAGTTCTTTGACAATAGCACTTCTGTTTATAGTACTGATTCTGTAGTACTGTTCCAAAGTGAAAAGCCAAGTTTTTGAAAATTAGACCGATGATACCTGAAAGAAGCTCTTTAAATGTACGAAAGCTATTTGGAGGTATTTAGGAAAACATTTAGGGGAAAGATACTTTATTCTTAAGCATTTTAGGATTCATTTGCTTGACAGTTACAGTTTTTACAGAATTCCTATGACTACTGTTTAACAGTGAAAATTTGAGTTTGAATAATTGCAAATAAAATTATTCATTTACTTAAACTTTTATTTACCTAATTTAAAAACCAATCATCCTCAATAGAAACATATTTTAAAAATATTTTAAGACAGTTTTTCATGATAATATATAGTAGTAATTTGTCTCATACATAAAAGATATTTCTGAGCTTGACTTGAATGTCGCTGTTAAATAAATGGTTTGAGCAACAAGAGTCAGAAATTTTAATTGGTTTCTGCAGGATTTTAATGGTTTAGGGAAAAGATATTTGCTTTTGGGATAGATTCTTTTTTTTTTTTTTTTTGAGATGGAGTCTCGCACTGTCGCCCGGGCTGGAGTGCAATGGCATGATCTTGGCTCACTGCAACCTCAGCCTCCCAGGTTCAAGCAATTCTCTTGCCTTAGCCTCCTGAGTAGCTGAGATTACAGGCGCCTGCCACCATGCCCGGCCAATTTTTTGTATTTTTAGTAGAGACAGGGTTTCACTATGTTGGCCAGGCTGATCTCAAACTCCTGACCTCGTGATCTACCCACCTTGACCTCCCAAAGTGCTGGGATTACAGGCGTGAGCCACCGCGCCCGGCTCTGGGATAGATTCTTTTTAAGGCCCTTATTTCAGAAACTAAAATTTGGGAATGACTATTGTTTACTGAATACTAACTCATTGATGTAGCCCAGGATAAGTTAGGGGTATTAAAAGATTTCCTGTTTACTGGAATTCATGTCTCCTACTGAGGATAGATTATAAAGCTCTAAGGGCCGCTGAAAGAATTTACACCTAATTGTGATTGGTAATATTTGGGGAATTTGAAGAAAGAATTTGTCAGAGGGAAGAGATCATCTTGATTTTTTTAAAATGTTCAATTTTGAAATATATCTTTATAGGAGAATTGCAAAGATAGTCCAGAAGATTTCCATGTGCCATATACCCTTCACTCAGCTTTCTCTAATGTTCACATCTTATATAATCATGTTATATTGATCAAAACTAAGAAATTCGTACTGATTTTTTAAAAGGGAATTCAATTAACCATTTTTTTTGAAGACCTATTATGTATAAAAGAGTATTTTGGCTGCTGAAGTATGTACAATATGGGAAAACAAGTAAAGGTTACAGACAATAATAGACTGATATCAGAGCTTGGTATCATTCCTTGAACAAATTCTTAAACAGATTATTGAACACACGTGTTGTTGGTACTTACAAAAGAAGGCACTGATCACTAGGAGCCAGCATGGGTTCACAAAGAACAAATAATGACACCTAGCTTCACTTCTTTTTTTATAGGGTAAGTGAACTATTAATAGTAGATAAATCAGAAGACACTCTGGCCATAGTATATACAGAATTATTGCTACATTTATTGGATTTTAAATTACGTGCTGGGCACTGGATTAAATGCTTTTACATAGTTGTCTCATTAAGTTGTTTTACAGATGAGGAAAGGGACCCACCCTCAAGGTTATACATATAGCATTTGACATCCTCTTATGATATCTTTTTAGACTAGATAGAAAATGTGGTCCGAATAGTTACATAGGTAGGTGGATTAGTAATTGCTTAAATGGCCATATCCAGAGCTTGATGATTACTGGGCTGGTGTTAAAATTAAACTGCAGTACATTCTTAGTGGTGTGCCTCAAGAAGCTATCATGTCCTATTTAAGATTTTATCAGTTACTCTCAAAATTGTAAGGGAATTCTGGTATATATACAGAATCAGGATCTTCACTCACTCTTACTGCCTTATTTCTAATAGTTAAAATGACAGACTGTATGTAGAAAATATATGTTACGAAATATGTTATAAGACTTTATATTTGATGTGTAAATATTTGATAAACACAGGCCTATAATTGATTTTTTTTTCAGAAGTCTGCACAAATACAAGATAGGAATCTTGGAGGGCTAACAGCAGTAGATGTGTGTTTGTTTAAGCAGAGGTGTGTGCCTGGGTGTGTCTCCTTATTTGTCTGCAGTTGGTGGGTCAGTGGTTTATTATAACTATCCCAAAAGCCAGCACCTGCTTAAGCTACACTTTGAAGCATATTGTCCAAAACAGTTGATTATTCTTTTCTACTCTGCATCTAGCTTAGTTCTGTTCTGTTTGCCACATTTTGAGGTAGGCATTGATAAACAGTGTAGTGAGAAGAGAGTAATCAGGATGAAGCATGTCTTGAAACAGTTGCAGAGTAGTTGAAACATTGAGGTTGTTTAGCATGGAAGAAAGAAGACTTGGGGTATATGATAATACTTTTTAGATTGGGTAACTGGATGATCTTTAATGTTCTTCCTGACTCAAGTCTGAGATTCTGTGAAACATGAAGGGATGGCACATGGAAGAAGGATTAAGCATATCTTTTGCATTGCTGTCTGGAGGATGGAACTAGGAACAATGAATGAAAGTTAGAGGAAGGAAAATATTGGTTCATAATGAAGAAGCCTTTTTATTTTTTTAAGAGATGGGGTCTTGCTCTGTTGCCCAGGCTGGTGACAATTTGAATGGAGTAAACATTCACTCACTGAAGCACTAAAGCATAGATTGAGTAGGGTTTAATCAAGCTATCCTTTAAGGACTTTTCCAATTTTAAAAATTTTTTAAATTTTCTTCATTGGTTATAATTCCAATTGGCAAAACATTTTCTTGGGCACTTATTCACACTTATAATACTTATGGCTTCATATAGTATCAGATTCTATTAGGGAGAATGATACCTTCCTGATAATCAAAATCTGAAATTATAATATGAAATAATTTAACTAGATTTTATATTTTTTTGAGACAGAGTCTTACTCTGTCAGCCAGGCTGGTGTGCAGTGGTGTGATCTTGGCTCACTGCAACCTCAGCTTCTTGGGCTAAAGTGATCCTCCAGTCTCAGCCTCCCAGGTAGCTGGGACTACAGGCTCATGCCACCACACCCAGCTAATTTTTGTATTTTTGTAGAGATGGGGCTTTGCCATGTTGCCCAGGCTGGTCTTCAATTCCTGAGCTCAAAGTGATCCACCTGCCTTGGCCTCCCAAAGTGATGGGATTATAGGCATGAGCCACCATACCTGGCCTTAGATGATTTTTAAAAAAGTTTATTCACAATTCCAAAGGAAACAAGATTTTAGTCTTGTTTTAGAAATGTCACAGACTAATTGAAGTTGCTTTTAAAGATGATGGCATAAGTATCATTAAATTCAAATGCTTGTGGTTCCTCTTCTGTGTATCTAAAAAAATGTTAATGTCAAAAACTGAAACCACTCATGCCTGTAATCCCAGCACTTTGGGAGGCAAAGGTGGGCAGATCACCTGAGGTCAGGAGTTTGAGACCAACCTGGCCTACATGGCGAAACCCCATCACTACTAAAAATACAGAAATTAGCTGGGCATGGTGGTGGGCGCCTGTAATCCCAGCTACGCAGGAGGCTGAAGCAGCAGAATCACTTGAGCCCGGGAGGTGGAGGTTGCAGTGTGCTGAGATCATGCCAGTGTATTCCAGCCTGGGCGACAGGAGTGAAACTATGTCTAAAAAACAAAACAAAACAAAACAAAACAAACAAAAAAACCCCAAAGGTTATTAACTTCTAAATGATTCAGTTGTTTAAATCTAAAATGGAACAGTAAACCATTTTATTCACTGTCATCCCTTACACAAATCAAGAGCTTTTTTTGGCCTTCATGACCTTCATATTTTTTTATCCTGAGAATACTCTCTTTCTTTAAGCCCATCTAAAGTCTAATTTTCAGGACTTAACCCTGATCCATTTTTTTAAAGTCATCTCAGGTTCCTGTGTCCAACACTGATATTTTTCTTTCTTTTCTAACAGTTTGGTAATCTATTAGTACTATATCGTATACTGTTACTAATTGCTTTATAATATGTAAGGTTTTTTTAAAAAAATTAACAGGATTATAAGCCCCTTGAAGACTCTTTTACTGGGGCTTGAAAACTACTTAATGAAATTAAAATTTAGAGACTCAGTGGTTGAATTTTAGCTAATGTTGAAACTCTTAATAGCATAAGAAAAAGCCTATGCAGAATTTCCATGTTTAGTTTCTACTTTTTGTCTTTAGCAATATGATCTTTAGTCTTCATCTGATGTATTGTAAAATTTACAAGTAATAGTAATATACCCACTTTAAAAACTGAAAAAAAGAAAAAGATTTTTCCATCATCCTCACATTCTTAATACCACCATCTCCTAAATTTTGGAGTCTCCCTTTAGTTGTTTTTCAATGCATATGCCAATGTCTTTGTCATTAGCCCTCAGAAGTGGCAAATAATTTTAAAATGTGTATTTCAAAATGAAATTTCTTGTTAGAAAATCAGGAGATACATTCTAATAAATGTACTTACTGTACCTCAGTAGTGTACTTTTTACTTTGTTACATTCATATGAGCACCAAAAAGTTTAATGAATAAAATAGAATATATTTTAACATGTTTAAGAAGTATGTCTGTGACAACATCTAATTGAGCTGTTGATGAAATTAGTTTATGGTCATCAGCTTCGTTTTGTATATTCTTCATTCCCCGTACAAAATACTTGTCATACCCAGTGGGTGTTCCAGACTTAGCATGTTTTAAAATCAAGGTAGCATTGTCATATTTTGTTTTGATTGGCTTTTGCTCAGGGGAAGTTTGGGTCCATATCAGAGATCTGTTTGCCTTCTTCACTGAAGCTAATGACTTCCTGTTACGTGATAGGCTTTTACTGCTTCTTCATGTGGGGGCATCTCTGCAATGTAAATTGCTATTTTCCAGTTATTTTACTTAAATTAAAACAAATAAAGTTTCTGAAGACACTCAGGAAATGTGTGAATTTACCGAGTATATAACCTTAGAACCCTTGAGCAGGAAAACATCAAATCACAACTAGGGAGGTGAGTATACTGGCTGGCAAATGTTACATTGTACTTTGTCATGTAACACTGTTCACTTACTCATTTTTAGAAGCTACATGTGCATTATATACTAATGGTATATCTCTCAAATAATTGAAATAATGAAAAATTGATAATTCAGAGCCACTTTTTATTTGGCATGGGATTGATTGTTTTTGCATTCCACATATTAAAGTCTAAAAGGAGTTAAATTTTGTGGTCTAGTAGTTTTCAGTGGAACCTTGTTTTTTTTTTTTTTTTTTTGAGACAGGTTCTCATTCTTTTGCCCAGGCTGGAGTGCAGTGGTGTGATTTCGGGCTCACTGCAATCTCCACCTCCTGGGTTCAAGCGCTTCTCCTGCCTCAGCCTCTCAAGTAGCTGGACTGCAGGTGGGCAATACCACACCTGGCTAATTTTTGTATTTTTAGTAGAGACAGAGTTTCACCATGTTGGCCAGGCTGGTCTCAAACTCCTGACCTCAGGTGATCTGCCCACCTCAGCCACCCAAAGTACTGGGATTACAGGCATGCGTCAGCCACCACCCCTGGCCCATTTTTGTTTTTTTCCCCAAACATCTATATGGCACCGCAATATAGAATACAAATAAAAAGTAACATTTTTGTATAACTTTAAGTACATATTTATAACATTAACTTAGCATAAAGCAGATCAGTGACATTCAGGGTAGGCTCTTAAATTGTCTTATCTTCATGACATTCTATTGCCACTTTATTCCTAGCATTTAACAGTGCCTCATACATAGCAGATTTCAAATGTATCTTAGTGGAATAAATGAATGAATGACTTAGGCCATTTTGATGTACTCAAGAATTTGAAATTGAATAACTGATAATGATTGTAGTTTCTCAATCTCTGCATTAAATTTCTGTTTTGTTTTGATTGTACAATGTCCACCACAACTGGAAGAGTTGTTTTAGTTGGTTCTTGAGACTTAGACTAGAATCAGGACACTCTCAAATTGAACTATGACTTTGAAAAAAGAAGTGGATAATGTTTCAAAGCTGAATCAGTAACATTTCATATTTGCTTTTTTTTTTTTTTTTTTTTGAGACAGAGTCTCTCTGTCACCTAGGCTGGAGTGCAATGGTGCAATCTCGGCTCTCTGCAACCTTTGCCTCCAGGTTCAAGCGATTCTTGTGCCTCAGCCTTCCGAGTAGCTGGGATTATAGGCATGCGCCACCACACCCAGCTAATTTTTGTATTTTAGTAGAGACGGGGTTTCACCACGCCCAGCTAATTTTTGTATTTTTAGTAGAGACAGAGTTTTGCCATGTTACCAGGCTGGTCTCAAACTCCTGACTTCAGGTGATCCATCTGCCTTGGTCTCCCAAAGTGCTGAGATTACTGGTGTGAGCCACTGCGCCCGGCCTTGCTTGTGTTCTTTATGATAAATATAAAGGAAGTTAAACAGGAGACATCACCATTTCTTGATAATTTTTAAAACAATAGTACAATATGTTATGAGTCCCTTTGTCTAACAGCTTCACTGAAGTATAACTGGCATATAGTGAATTACACAATTTAGTAAGTTTTGATGTAGGTATATACCTGTGAAATCATTACCACATTCAAAATAGTGACCATACCCATCATCTCCAGAAGTTTCTTCATGCCCCTTTATTATCTTTACTTCATGCCCCTCCACACTCCACCATCTCAAAGTAACCATTGATCTACTTAATGTAAATACAGATTGATTGTTTTGTATTTTCTAGAGTTTTATATAAATGGAATTACACAGTATGTACTTTTCTTTATAGTCTGGCTTTTTTCACTCAACATAATTATTTTGAGATTCTTCTCTGTTGTTGCATGTATAAATCATTCATTTTTTGCAGTAATATTCCATTATATGGATATACCAAAATTTATCATTCATTTGCTGATGAGCATTTGGGTTATTTACAGTTTTATTTACAAATAAAGCTGTTATGAATATTAGTGTATGAGTCTTTATACGGACATACATTTTCATTTCTTTTGGTTAAATAGGATGACCAGGTCACAGGGTAGGTATCTGTTTTACCTTTTTTGGAAATAACATATTTATCATAAAGGGCTAATTTTCTTAATACACAAAGAGATCTTGTAACTTGGTAAGAGTAAGATAAAAAATCCAGCAGAAAAATGGGCAGAGGACAAAACCATGTAGCTAATATCAAAAAAATATACAAATGGCTTTAAGCATAAGAAAATATTTTTGGAAAGCTGGACAAAAAACTTAATATATTGTTTAAAATGTAAACCTCTAGAGTCAGTCTGCTTGGGTTTGCATGTTCTCTAACAATCAGTGTGATCAAGTTCCCTAACCTTCCTGTGCTTCAGTTTTCTCATCAGTAAAATGTGGCTAATAATAGCAATATCATCTACCTCAAGGGACTGTTACGAGTATTAGATAAGTTAATATATGTGAAGTTCTCAGAACAATATCTGACACACAGTAAGTGCTCTATGAAAATTTATTTTTATTATTATTCAAATGCAAATTTAAACGAGAACATTTTTTGATTATCAGATTGACAAGGATTAAAAAGCTCAATAATACACAGCACTGGCAAAGATATCTAGAATCACTGTTATATACTGTAGGCAGGAACACAAATTGTGCAATTTCTTTGGAGGACAAGTTGACTTTACATCTTAAAATGATAAATGTTCATACTTTTTCATTCAATTTTAAATAATTTATCTTTGCTCTTTATAGTATTAATTATATTATCAAAAAACATAAGTGACTCTTAGTAGGAGTCTGGTTAAATAAATGATGATATAGCCACACAATAGGATGTCATATAGTCATAAAAAAAGAAAGAAGGAGCACTTCTCCATAAGCTTATCTCTAAGACACATTATTGGGTTAAAAAAAAAGTAAGTTGCAGAGCAGTGTTTATGGTATGCCGCTTATATTGCTATAAATAAGTTGTGTATGTGTTGGTGTAAATACACATGCATATGCACACATTAATAAACATATTTTGCTTCAAAATGCATAGATTTTTCTAGAAGGATACACAAGAAAGGGAATAGTTCCTTCTGAAGAGGGACTAAAAGAAGGGACCAGGAGATTGGAAATCAGATCTCGGTGTGACTGTGGTTGGGTTTGGTTGTGTACACTTTTATACTGCTTGAGTATTTATTTCTTGTCAAGAGAATATTACATTAAAAAAAATTGTAGTATGTAATTATAGATTCACAGAAAGTTGGAAAATTCGTGCAGAGAGGTACCATATACCCTTCATCCAATTTCAAACCCTGCTGGTAACATCTTATATAACCCTAGTGCACTATCAAAACCATGAAATTGATGTTGGTACAATCCAAAGACTTTATTCAGATTTCACCAGTTTTACAGGTACTCATTGTATGTGTGTAATTGTTTGCAGTTTTATCATGTGTAGTTTTGACCACCACAGTCAAGATACAGAACTGTTTCATCACAACAGAAATCCCTGTGCCATCCCTATATAGTCATATCTCATCCTGACCACTGGCAACGTAACTCCTGGCCTTAAAGAGCATATAGTTTTATAGGGGAGATAATAGAGATATACCAACAATTCAGTACAAAGAACAAAACAAGTGGCTGTGTACAGTGGCTCATGCCTGCAATCCCAGCACTTCAGGAAGCCAAGGCGGGCGGATCACTTGAGAGGTCAGGAGTTCAAGACCAGCCTGGCTAACATGGTGAAACCCTGTCTCTACTAAAAATACAAAAATTTGCTGGGCGTGGTGGTGCATGCCTGTAGTCCCAGCTACTCAGGAGGCTGAGGCACAAGAATTGCTTGAGCCCGGGAGGTGGAGGTTGCAGTGAGCCGTGAATGCGCCACTGCACTCCAGCCTGGACAACAGAGTGAGACTCTGTCTCAAAAACCAAAACAATAACAAGTGCCAAAAGAACGTATTTATTGCTTTGAGAGTTATGAGTGATCAAATATTAAAAAAGGATCAGAAAAATCTTCATGGAAATAATTAGTATAGTTATAAGGAGAACTGGCTATAGTTCTGATTCTGCTTAAACACCACTAACTAACTAGATGTATAAAATAAGAAAGTTGAAAGAAAGATTTTTTTTAGTGATCCCTTTTAGTATAGTCTTAATACTGTGGATAATTTGGCATCATCCTTGAAGGAGGGCTGTGATTTTATTCATTTATCAAATATTTGACCATTTTATGCTAGGCACTGCTCTAGACTCTGTAAGTACCTCAGTGAACAAAACAGGTAAAAATCCCTACCCCTACCCTGAGAAGACATACATTTTAGATAAGAGAATTAAAAAAAAAGTAAGTTTACAGCATGTTGGAAGATAAGTAGTAAAGAGGAAAAATAAACCAGGGAAGGGGGAATAAAGTATGGGAGGAGTTACACTTCTCTAAAGGATGGCCAGGAAAATTCACTGATAAGGTGACTTTTAAATATCATGAAGACAGTCAGTGAAGGAGATATGACACAAATACAAATCATTCTAGGCCCAGGGAATAGCAAATGCCAAGTCTCTGAGGTTGGAGCATGCCTGCAGTATTTACATTTGAAGAAGCTTGTCATTGGAGTTGAGTAAAGGACTGGATAATGTAGGATGAAGTCAGAAAGGTAATGATGGCACTGGTGATGGGCTGGTTGTGGTGCCAGGTCAAGCAAGGTCTTATAGACCATTTTAAGGACTTCAGCTTTTAGACTAAGTGATATGTGGTATAGAAAGACATTGGATGAGTTGGAACAGAATAGTGACATGATTGGACTTTTAAAGAATCAGTCTGGCAACTGTTGAGAGTAGGCTAAAGGAGAACAAGGGCAGAAGCAGTGAAACCATCTAGGAGACTGTTGCAGTAATTCAGGTGAGAGGTGATGGCTTGGACCAAAATGGTAGTAGTGGAGGTGGTGAGTAATTGACATTTTGAGGTCAACAGAATTTGGGGGACCAGGAAGCAGGGAGAGAAAAAAGAGGGAGGCACAGAGGTTAAGGGTGATAAAAAAGTTTGTGGTCTGAGCACCTAGAAGGCTAGTTACCCATTTGCTGTTGTGGGTAAAACTATGATGGAAGATTTTGGAGGAGAGAAGTTGGATCTTGGACAAAGTAAATTTAAGATATATCTTAGGTATTCTAAGTGAGACGACTGCTAACTCTCTGAGTCTAGAGTTCAAAGGAAAGGAATGGGCTAGAGGTTTAAGTTTGGGAATTATGTATAGATGCTATTTAAAGAAATCAGATCAGATGACTTCACTAAGGGAGTAAGCATAAAGAGGCGAAGGTCCAGGACAGAGATTTGGGGCACTACAACATTTAAAGGTTGGGAAATGAAGAACTAGCAAAGGAAACTTAGAAGGAAAAATCACTGAGGCAAGAGGAAGACCAGGAGAACATGGAATCTTGGAAGCCAATGAAGAAAGTGTTTTGAGAGGAGGGAGTAATGAACCTCTTGTCAGATGCTGCTCATAGTTCCAGTAAAGAGAACTGGTAATTGAATTGGTCATTCTAGTTTGCAATGTGGAATTCATTAGTGATTCTGACAAGAGCAGGTTTGATAGAGTGGTGGGGAAATAGACTCATTGGAATGGATTCAAGAGAAAGGGAAGTGAGAAATTGGAGACATGCAGAAAGAATCATTTTTCTGAGGAATTTTGCTGAAGAGGGAGGGAGAGAAATAGAATAGTAACTTAAGAGAGATGTTCAAAGAGTTTTTTTGTTTTTTGTTTTTGTTTTGACGTGTTTGTAGGAGGCTGAGAAAAAAATGAAAAATTTGGTGGGATAGATGAAGAGGTAGTGGTGGTTAATGGAGATCTAGTGCATAAGTAAAAAGGTTAGGTCTTGGGTAGAGCAGAAATAGTTCACGCTAGTAATGAAAGAGGAATCAGAATATGTGGGCACAGACGTAGTTAGGTAGATGTGGTTTGAGAGTTTGTAGAAGTTCTTTTCTTATTGCTTCTAGTATTTTATTAGTAAAATAGGACACAGGGTCATAAGATAAAAGTGAGGATGAGAGGGAAGGTGATGGAAGATTGAGGAGCTAAAAGTATGAAATAGTTATGTAAGAGAGTGGCAGAATGTATGCATCAGGAAAATAAGGTATAATTGTCAGTCAGCATTAAGGAAACTCATTTGAGGTTCCTGGCCACGAATTTAAAGAGAAACCAATTTATCAGACATTGTGTATTTGTGTGTGTGTGTGTGTGTGTGTGTGTGAGAGAGAGAGAGAGAGAGAGAGAGAGTGCATGTCCATCCAGCCACATGCAGCTGTGTAGGTATCAACACAGAATAGGCAGAAAATTGCACTGAAAGAGAGAGAGAGAGAGAAAGAGAGAGAGTCCATCCAGCCACATGCAGCTCTGTAGGTATCAACATAGAATAGGCAGAAAATTGCATTGGTAACAACTTTAGCCAAGCAAGATTGACATAGTCAGAAGGAAGACAAGTAGTGAAGCGTGTATGCAAAGGAAGGAAGTGAGTAAATGATTGAATATGGATTTAATTTGGGTAAGAAGGGGATTGAGGACATGGGAAGGTAAAAGGAAGTGCAGAAGTCGTCAGATTAGTGGACTACAGGTCTGTTGGGTTGGCAGATTTTTGGAGTTAGGATATTAGAGGTAGTGAGCTGGTATCAGAGTGTGATACTTAAAAATGGTATTTTGAGGCTGGGCGTGGTGGCTCATGCGTGTAATCCTAGCACTTCGGGAGGCTGAGGCAGGTGGATCACTTGAGGTCAGGAGTTTGAGACCAGCCTGGCCAACATGGTGAAACCCCGTCTCTACCAAAAAATACAAAAATTAGTCGGGTGTGGCGGTGCGTGCCTGTAGTCCCAGCTACTCAGGAGACTGAGGTGGGAGGATCACTTGAGTCCAGTGAGCTGTGATTGCACCACTGCACTCCAGCCTGGGCGACAGAGTGAGACCCTGTCTCAGAACAAAACAAAACAAAAAATGGCATTTTGGAAGGGTTGCATTTATTGAAATTGAGAAGGTTTAAGGTTTGACTATATGGGAATGAGTATAAAATAGGGTTGAGGGTAGGATCAGTGGAAGATCCTAGATCTACTGAAGGGCAGAACTTCCTTTCTGATAATAAGAAACTGACAAGCAAGAATTTGGAAAGGATTGTGTGGATGATGAGATTCTCAAGCATTATGACAATAATGATGGTGTAATGAGCAAGCAGCTAAAATCTTCAAGAAATAAAGTGGAGAGCTTGATAGATAACTGCAATAAAGAACGGCTACAGTCTGATGATGAGATTTCAGTTTGAATGTTTTTAGGGAACAGTTAGGAAGAATTGTCTGGAATGGGCAACTAGGATTGAGAAAGAATAGAAGCTTTTAATCTGAGGAACTGAGCCACCATTATCAGGCCTAGAGAGGCACTGAAATGAAATAATTACCTCTGGAAGCCACATGCTGTGTGGGCTCTAGACTGATACCAAGTAGCCATAAAATGCCATGTGCTAGACGCCATAACTCATACCCTATAGTTCGACAATATATAGTCAATCACTAATCAATGCTATTTCTGTAAACCAATGAGAACTCCTGCCAAACAATTGTGTATCAGTCTGCTCCTTGTCCCCCTTTGCCTTTAAAAACCTGCTGGTAACAAAGGCTGAATGGGGCACTCCCCAAGGCAACTTGGAAATGTGTCCTAGGCTGCAGGTCTCAACCTTGGCTCAAATAAATTCTCTATATTAATTTTACTTCAGTTTCTTCCTTTAGGTCAATAGGATCAAGAAGACCTACCTTCACATCCAGGCCCTGTGGTATGAGGAGTTAGGAGGGATAACACATAACACTTGAGAAAGCTTCAGGGGAAATGCTGATAACAGAGAACCAAGTTGTAGTTAGAGCAAGAATGACTTTAACTAGTAGAACCAGTGAAGAACATCCCAAATAGAGGAAACACCAGAAACAGAGTCACAAAAGGTACATTATTTGATGTTGGAGAATAGCAAAAACTCTAGTGCAGTTTAGAATTTAAGGTTTATTCCAGTTTGATGTCTTCGTAGTCACATCCCTTTTAGTATCATGTAGAATTTATAGGCATTCTCTATATTTTAACATCCAGGAATTTTTCATAGAATGAACATCAATCCCAATATTGAAATCAGTAGGACATGGCTTAATACTGATCCTGAACCATTAATAATGATTTTTGTTACAGCTTCCCAGCCACTTCTTCAATTTAGTTGTAGGTCTGGGCATGCAATGCGGAATAATGACATTCCTCCGTTATGAATCCTACCTCCCACCAAGTCTTTCAGGAATACCCAAATCAGAGAAAAATATTAATTATAAAAAATAAGCATAGAGCTCTTTCATCTCTTTCCCAAAGTATTTCTAGAATTTTTTCACCTAGTTTATATTACTACATTTAAATTACCCACTAATAGAATAACAGTGTTCTTAAAATATTTTTAGAAATCCAAGAGGCCATGTTGGTTCTTAAGCACCTTTTGCTTTCCATCAGCTACATGTATTATATCACTAATATGTTTCAGTTAGGTGTCTTTCAACTTTAGGTATCAGAAAGCCCAATTCAAACAACCTTACACAATGAAGAAATTTATTAGCTTAACATAACTAGAAGTCCAGAGGAAAGGCAGTCTTTAGGATTAGTCAGTTTAGTACCTTAATGAAGACACCAAAGATTCAGATCATTTCCATTGTTCCACTCTGCTGTCCACAGTGCTGGCTTTATTCCAGGGTGGGATTCTCAGATTCTCTTCATACAGTGGTTACCAGGAAGGAGCTATATGTTCTATAAGGAGGAAAAATTCTGGCTTCCTCCTAACAGAAAGGACAACCTTAACCAGAGGCCACCAGCAAACCTTTTCTACCTCTTCTCCTATCTGATTGACATCATTCCTCCTCATATCTGAGTCAGTTTCTGGCAGTGAGGATAGATCCACCATTGAGCTAAAGTTAGTTCTCCCAGTTTTTGCCACTCAGAGTTGTGGCGTGGATATTGGAGAACACAGTCACAATGTCTGCTTACAGTGTTTGCCTTGGTTGTGTTCTAATGCTCTGAGGTTCTTTATTCATTCTTACCTGTTACATTTTTATAGTGAGTTAAAATGTGCTTCATCATACTTTATTGGTTTAATTGCCATGTTGAGAGCTTTCTGTCATATAGAGAGTAGGGCCATTATTAAGCATTCCTTTCTGCAAAAAGGGAAAAATGCTGGAATAGTGAAAAGATTGAAGATAGTTGGCAAATTTGAATCTGTACCTCCTTATAACCAATAGTTTTCAACCTCTTTCAACCTCCAGTAATTGACTTAGCTATCATTTACATAGAAACTTTAGTAATTTGATTTGTATTTCCTTTCTCTCTGTCAAAAGTTGCCTGAAGCATTGTGGTAAAGTGGAAAGTGGACTGGGTTGTGATTACGTTTCTAATTCTAGCTCCACTGCTTTCCAGATCTGTGTGATCATGGGCAGATAACTTCATCTCAGACCTTCTGCTTGCTTCTCTGTAAGCCTGGAGAGAACTACCTGTCTTCTCGTCAAGTTGTTTTTATTGGAGTTAGTGTAG
The DNA here is from genome assembly GCF_028885655.2 of Pongo abelii. Lineage (NCBI taxonomy): Eukaryota > Metazoa > Chordata > Mammalia > Primates > Hominidae > Pongo > Pongo abelii. The sequence goes on from NC_072001.2 coordinate 72,373,275, forward strand.
CGAAAACTCTCAAACCGTGTTTTTTTCTATTCCCACACCACCACAAAAATAATCATCAATACAGAAGAAGACTTCTGTGACCAAAGGTGTGGGGGTTTTCCCCTACACACCAAGCAGTGCACATCAGCTGGGTATCCTCCAGTTCAATTCTGGCACTGTCTACCTGGAGAATTTAAGAACATGCCAACCTATCCTTAAGATACCAGTCACAAGTCTGGGCCACACCATCCTTCAGACATCAGTTGCAAATCTGGGCCTCTGGAACTTCTGACCGACTGGCTTCAAGTTGGGTTCCTCTTTGGGCCCACTTCCTCTTTGGGCTCAATTAATTTGCTGGAGTGGTGCACAGAACTCAGGGAAATACTTACTTACCTTTACTGGTTTATTATAAAGGATATATGTAGAGGATACAGATGAAGCGATGCATAGGGTGAAGTATGGGGGAAGGGATGCGGAGCTTTCATGTCCTCCCTGGGTATGCTACCCCCTGGGAACCTCCATATGTTCAGCTATCCAGAAGCTCTCTGAACTAGTTTTCTTGGGTTTTTAAAGAAGCCTCATGACATCAACATTCCTTCCTCCAGGGTATGAGGCAAGACCCTCTCTGGAGGGTCTTAAGACCCACTGTCAGAGAGGCTGGGAAGATTAAAGTCCTGCTATAGAGCCGGTAAAAGGAGAAGAGGAGAAGGTCGGAGGCCTGCCTCTGAGGCCTCACACCCTCAGCATTGTAACAAAAGACAAACAAGGGCTATGGGGGTTAGGAGCCAGGAACCATGAATGAAAACCAATGTATATATATCATAATGCTGCAGAGTTAAATAAGCTAATATGAAAGCAATTTGATAAATATAGAGTAGCAAACAATTTTAAATTGCCTGAATTATTATATTCTAATAGTAAACTGTAGGCAGTTAAAGAGAGGAAACCTGAATAACACAGAAAATTCTGATGCCAAAAAATAGTTGATCTTAGTTTCTGAGTATCTAAGGTGTATCAGAAGAAGATAAGGATGTGTGCAGCTTTTTTGAAAGTAGATGCTTAATGAGTAGTTAGCTACTAGTTAGTGTATCCAATGGCTACTTCTCAAGTATTCCCTAGAATTTTTTTTACTTAAATTTTTGCCCCTTTTCTGGCTAAAGCTGTTTTAAAAGTATCAACTAGGTATCATAAGCTTTAGGGCTTTATGTAGCTTACAAGGTATGACAGATGCATTTATTCAAATTATTGACTGTTTTCTCATATACACTTTTTTTTTTCCTTTCTTGGAATATCATTCTTTTGAAGAACCCCAGGGTTTCACACTGGGTGAAGTTTGGTTGTTATTACCAAAAGAGACAGCACATTTCATTGCTGAGAACCCTCAAGAGCAAGACTTCATATTTGGAGTAGAATGAAATTAAGATGACACTAAAGAATTTGACTTATAAAAAACTAATTTATCTATTCATGTCTTAGGTTAATGTTCATGGTGAATCTGAGTATGTTAATAAACTGTATTAGCTATAGTTTCTGTATCTCATTACTATTGGTTTGAAACTGGGTATATATGCTTCTTAAATTGTTGACATTCACCTTTTTGTTTTGAGCTAGTCACTGTTATCTGTCATGTTAGACTTGGGGCCATAGCTTTTTCTAAATGAAAAGACTCATCTTACCATATTTTTTTTCTTTTACATAAGAGATACTATTAATATATATAAGCCTTGAAAGGAAAAGATACTAATGTATGTTGACTGTGTTACTATGTACAAGCATACCAAACATTTAACATTTGTATCATTTAATTCTCCCTTCAACCTGATGAGAGAGTATTAGTGTCCCCATTTTACAAAAGGAAACATTGAAACATAGAGATTAAGTAAACAAAATTACGATAATGGAGAAATCCTGCTTTCTCCTTCCCTTTTACCCTCAGTGGGCATTTTTCATACCTGCTTTCATTTAATTATACAACTCTTTGAAGATGTTATTATCATTTTGCAGATGAAGAAAAACATTAACATGAATGTACAATTTAAAGAATAAGAAAATGAAAATGTGTACTACATTAAGGAATAGAAGCCTATATAAAAGGTTTTTGTTTGGTTTTGTTTACATTGATTGATTCTCAAATGTTAAACTAACCTTGCTTTTTTTCATATAAACACTACTTGGGGCCGGCCATGGTGGCTCACCTGTGCAATCTCAGCACTTTGGGAGGCCCAGGTGGATGGATTGCTTGAAGTCAGGAGTTCGAGACCAGCTTGGCCAACACGGTGAAACCCCATCTCTACTAAAAATACAAAAAATTAGCCAGGCATGGTGGCACGCACCTGTAGTCCCAGCTACTCAGGAGGCTGAGACAGGAGAATCGCTTGAACCTGGGAGGCAGAGGTTGTAGTGATCAGAGATCGCCCCACTGCACTCCAGCCTGGGTGACAGAGCGAGACTCCATCTCAAAAAACAAAACAAAACAAAAAAAATTAGCTGGGCCTGGTGGTGCATGCCTGTAGTCCTAGCTACCCAGGAGTCTGAGGCAGAGTATCACTTGAACTGGGAGGTGGAGGTTGCCAAGATCGCCACTGCACTCCAGCTTGGGCGACAGAGTGAGACTCCGTCTCAAAACAAAAACAAAAACAAAACAAAAAATACAACTTGGTCATGAGGTATTGTACTTTTTACATATTGTTGGATTTGATTTATGTCATATTAAGTATTTTTGCATCTATATTCATAGGAAAATTGGTCTATAGTTTTCTTATAATATCTTAGTTCGGTTTTGATACAGGGTCATGGTGGCCTTGTAGAATGACTTGAGAAGTGTTCTCTCTTCTTCAATTTTCTGGATAAGCCTTTTAGAATTAGTGTTATTTCTTCCTTAAATGTTTGTTAGAATTGACCAGTGAAGTCAGTTGGACCTGGAAGTTTTCTTTGTGGGGTGGTTTTTAACTGTAATTTCAATTTCTTTAATATATGTAAGGTTATTCAGGTTATGTGTTTCTTCTTGAGTGAGCTTTATAATTTGTCTTTCATCGAATTTGTCTGTTTCATCTAAATTGTTAAATCTATTGACATCAAGTTGCTCATGACATTCTCTTACCTTTTTAATGTCTGTCTTTATCTCTCTCACTTGTGATATTGGTAATTTATATATTTTCTCTCCACCCCCCCCTCCATTAGTCTGGCTAGTGATTTATTAATTTTATTGATCTCAGAGAGCCAGCATTTGCTTTCATTGACTTAATAAAAATTTTTAAATAAACTTTATTGTTTTAGAGCAGTTTTAGGTTCACAGCAAAATTGAGTGGAAAATACAGAGTTCTTATATCCCCCCCACCAGCCTTTCCCACTTCAACATTTCACACCAGAAGTGGTATATTTGTTACAACTGAACCTACAGTGATGTATCATTATCACCCAAAGTCCATAATTTACATTGGGGTTCACTCTTGATGTTGTACACTCTGTGGGTTTTGACAAATGTGTAATGGCCTATATCTACCATTATCATATTATCATACAAAATAGTTCCACTCTCCTAAAAATCCTCTGTGCTCCACCTGTTTATCCCTACCTCCCAGTTAACCCCTGGCAACCACTGATCTTTCACTCTCTCCATAGTCTTTGCCTTTTCCAAAGTTTCATACAGTTGAAATCATATAGTATGTCACCTTTTCAGATTGGCTTCTTTCACGTAGTAATATATACATTTAAGGTTCTTGCATGTCTTTTCATGCATGGCATGATTGCTCATTTCTCTTTAGCGCTGAATCATATTCCATTGTCTGGATGTGCCACGGTTTATTTATCCATTCACCTACTGAAGGACATATTGGTGGCTTCCAAGTTTGGGCAATTATGAATAAAACTGCTATAAACATAAGGACATACGTTTTCGACTCATTTGGGTCACTACCAAGGAGCATGATTGCTGGATCATATGGTAAGAGTATATTTAGTTTTGTAAGAAACTGCCAAACTGTCTTCCAAAGTGGCTTTACCATTTTGCATTGTACTGATCTCAAAGAACCAGCTTTTGGTTTTGTTGACTTTTTTCTATTTCTTTTCTGTTGTACGTGTATGTTTTTCATTCCTGCTCATCTATCTTTTCTTGCTTCTCCTGCGTACTTCCCTTCAGAAGAGGAAGACACACTTACTGCTTAGGATTAGCTTGCTTTTCTCTTTCTAATTTTTTTTAACTTTTATTTTAAGTTCAGGGGTACATGTGCAGGTTTGTTATATAGGTAAACTTGTGTCATGGAGGTTTGTTGTACAGATTGTTTTGTCACTCAGGTATTAAGCCTAGCACCCTTTAGTTATTTTTCCTGATCCTCTCCCTCATCCCATTCTCCACCCTCCAGTAGGCCCCAACTAATTTCCTAAAGTGAAAGCCTAGGTCACTGATTTGAGACCTTCTTTTCTAACATTTAGAAGTATATTGTTTAGTTTCCAGATGTTTGGAGATTTTTTTTTAGATATTTTTCTGATTTTAATTTCTAATATAATTTTATTGGGATCAGAGAATATATACTTTGCATGCTTCGAAATCCTTGAAACTTAGTGAGAATGTTTTATGGCTCAGAATATAGTCTGAGTTGGGGTGTTGTTCCATGTGTACTTGAAAAGATGTGTATTCTGCTGTAATTTGGTGGTGTATTCTATAAATGTTAATTAGATCAAGTTGGTTGCTAGTGGTGTTCAAGTTTACTATGTCCTTACTAAGTTTTTGTCTACTAGTTGTGTCATTATTGAGAGATTTGTTGAAATATCTGACAATAATTGTGGATTTGTCTATTTGTGCTTGTAATTTTATCAGGTTTTGCTTTAGGCATTTTGAAGCTCTGTTACTAGCTTAGGATTTGTCTTCTTGATGAATTCATCCCTTTAATCATTATGAAATTATTCTTTTTATTCTTAGTAATAATCTTTACTGTAAAATATACTTTATCTGATATTAATATAGCTACTCTAGCTCTCCTTTGATTAGTGTTAGCCCAGTTACAATCCTTTAACCTTTATGTGTTTTTATATTTAAAATGGGTTTCTTGTAGACAGCATATAGTTGGGCCTTACTTCTTTTTAAATACAATCTGACAATCTCTATCCCTTTCAATCAGGAGTTTAGACCATTTAGTCTTAATATGATGACTGGTATGATTAGACTTTTGTCTACTGTTGTGCTATTTGTTTTTTATTTGTCCCATCTCTTCTTTGCATTTTTATCTCTTTTCTTGGCATTCTTTTGGATTGAGAACTTTTTAGTGTTCTATTTTACTTGCACTATTGTCTTAGGAACTTTGCCTCTTTTCTTTTTTAGTGGTTGTCCTAGGATTACATTCTATATCTTTAACTTACACAGTGTTCCTACACATTATATTATACAACTTCTATATTTTACTTCTATATTTGTTAAAAACCCCACAGTAGATTGTAATTATGGTTGTTTTAAACCATTTTATTTTAAAGATTTGTAAAAATAAGAAATATCTTTTATAGTTACCCACAGATTTACTCCACTGTACCTCATGTCTTTGTATAGTTCCATGTTTTTGTTTAGTATCATTTTTCTTCTGCAAAAAATCCTTCTCAACATTTTTTATTGTGCAGTTCTACTGGTGACAGATTTTCTCAGCTTTTGTGTGTCTGAAAAATTACATCAACATTTCAGAAAGATATTTTTACTGGGTACCAAATTGTAGTGTATCACCTCCGGTTTGGTGGTTGGCTAGGAGGACTTGGGACTTAGCATATAGTCAAACTCATGGTTATGACTTATCACAGCAGAAGGATACAAAGCTAAATTAGCAAATGGGAAAGGTTCATGGGTGAAGTCTGGAGGAAACAAGGCACAAGCTTACATGAATCTTCTCCCAGTGGAATCATGCAGGATACATTTAATTTAACAATGAATTGTGACAACACATGTGAATACAGTTGAACAGGAAGCTCATTAGAGACTCAGTGCCCAAGGTTTTTATTGGGAGCTGGTCAGGTAAGCGTCCTCTGCCTAGCATGTAGCAAAATTGCAGTTTCCGAGAAGGAAAGCAGATGTTCAGAATATTGTTTGCATAAATACTTCAGGCACAGTAAACCACCCTTTTTAGTTAGGGAATGTCAGGAACCCTTTTGAAGTTCAAGTTCTTAGACATCAGCCAAGGCCTAACCTTACAAGTAGGCCTTTCTAAGGATAGCACTCCTGAGCCTGCTGTGTTACCTTTTTCCTGCATACTAGGTTGCCTTGTTTTTTTCCTTTTCTGTACTTTGTAGATTTTAATTTATTGTCTTCTGACTTGTATAGCTTCAAGGAGAAACCTGTGATGACTTATCTTTGCTCCTTTGAATGTAATGTACCTTTTTACCTCTGGCTGCTTTAAATGTTTTCTTTATCATTATTTTCAGCAATGTATGTGTGAATGTGTGTTTGTGTTTATCCTGTTAGATATTGCTTGAACTTCTGGGAACTGTGGGTTTGTAGTTTTCAACAAAGTGGACATTTCTGAAGCTATTTTTTCCAATATTGCCCTACTCTTTTTGTTTTCATGCTTTCATTATGGTTATGTTGATTGCTGACATTGTTACAGAGGTCATGGCATCTTTATTTTTTGGAGGGGTTACGTGTGTGTGTGTTTCTCTTTGTCTTCATTTTTGGATAGTTTTATTCCTGTGTGTTCAATTTACTAATACTTTCTTTTGTAGTGGCTAATCTGCTACAAATCTTACATAATAATATTTTTATTTCAAGTATTTTTTTTATATGTAGAAGTTTTATTTGATTCTTTTATGTTTCTTTGTCTCCTCATTGTGTTTGGGTTTTCTCTTATGCTGTTGAGGAAACATTTGTTATAGCTATTTTAATGTTCTCATCTCTTAATTTGATCATCTCTTTCATTTCTGTTCTGTTAATATTGACTGTTTTTCTAGTTCACAAGTCACATTTTATTGCTTCTTGATAGGTCTAATAGTTTTTTATCGAATGCTCATCATTGTGAATTTTATGTTATTTGCTGGATTTGGTTGCATTATTTTAAAGGATGTTGGTTTTTTTCTAGTATGCCACTGTTATTTACAGATAAGTTCGATCCTTTCAAGGCTTATTTTTATGCAGCTTCAGGGAGAATCTGGAGAAGCCTTAAGGACTAATTTAACCTCACTTCTAATGCATGGTCCTTCTGGAGTCACTCATGGCTGCCCTGCTATTCAGCAAGATTTCACCAGTTTGGGTAATACAAATTTTAACAATTCCTGGCCCTTTGTGAGCACTGACAGTTGTTTATCTTACAACTCCTGGTAATTTTCTTTTTCTAAAGGTTGATTTTTTATTTTGCCCAGCCTCTTGGGGGTTCACCCTCCACATGTATAACTTGTATTCAGCCAAAGATCCAGTAGGACTGCTGTGCATTTTTTGGAATCTCTTTCTGTGTTGATCTCTTCTCTCAGGCATCTGCCCCCTCCGTCTCCCCCTGAATTCTAGCTGTTTTGGCCTCCCTAAACTCTGATATGTGTCTTTTCAATTCAGCAATGTTCCTAGGTTCTTATGAGGTTACCTCTCCCTGCGCCATTGTTTGTAAATTACCTCCAGGCAGAAGCTGGAGGGCCCTCTTATTATTGCCCTTTTAGGGCAATAGTCTGGTATCATAGACTTGTGCTGCCTTTGTTCAGTGCCAGCAAATAGTTTCCTCTATTTTGTCCAATTTCTCGTTGTTAGGGAGAAGGATATTTCCAGACCCTCTTTGTCCTTTATATTCAGAAGTGGAAATCTCCCTATAAACATTGCATACTTCTCCATTTATACCATAAATGTTTCCCTTTTCTGAAGCAACTTCATCCTCATCATGTGTGAAAATGTCAAGCCTTTACTTTTTTCTTATTATATTCAGAAAATAATGATGCATGTGATCAGGATCTCAAACTTCAGATTTTCTCAGATTTTGTTTCAAATTTTTGTATTCACAAAAAATCTCCTATGCCTTTGATGAACATCTAGGTATTACTGTGGATCTGGGCTCCAAGGAGGGTGAGGCAAGGGGGGCACCTAAAGTACAAAATTTAAGGAGACACTCACTCTCAGGTGTCAATCCTGTGCTTGTACTACCTGGAGAGTAAGTGTCTCCTTAAATTTTGTACCCTACATGCCTTGTTTGCCTCAGTCTAGTACAGGCTTTGCAGTGGATATTCCAGACTAAGATCACTTTTATTACCTAGGGCATTAGTCTCAAACCATTATTAACTAGATCACATATTTCCTTTGGAGTAGGTGTCTTTTTTACGTTCATAGTTAGATTATTTAAACTTCTCTGACCATCTGTTTTTTTGGAGGAGTTGTAATAAAGTCTGATGTAAAATGTCAGTTCCTTAGTATTGGCTGAGAAATGAGAGAAGAAAAGAGTATTCAGGGTAGCAAATACTGTCCCACAAAGCCAAAACCATGTATACTGAAGCCTTACCTATTTTTAGTTTAGTCGGCCTTGGCCCTAGAAAACAGTGGCTCTCCCTACCTAGGCCAGATTCCATTAATTCCATGTGGGCTGTTGCCCACTGGGCATGCAGCTGTATTTGCAGATTGAGAGTCCCAAGTAAGCCTGACTAGGCTTCAAAAATGAATCTAGATTTATACTAAGGAATTTTAATACGGGTCAGAGACATGCAGTTGGTCTCTGATGGTGGGAAGAACAAAGTTTTTAATCTTACATAAAATATACTCTCTTTGAGGTCTTTGGTTTGTGACCCACTTTTGGATTGTCTTAGAGTGTTCTTGCAGCTGGAATGATAAAAGAATCTCTTTTCTCTCTTCTTAGAATATTAAAGGAGACAGGAAGAAGTCCAGATGAAGTGACTCATGGAACCATTTGTTTATCTGAACCTGAGCTAAATCTTAGGAGAGAAGGGTAAAAATAATTCATTCTTATTATTTTTAGTCCAGATTACCAGGATTTTTCAGATAGTGATGTAGGTATGGGTTCTGGCAGTAATAAATGGTGATTTTACCCAGAATGGCGTCTGTTAAATATCTTCCTCTGGCACTTGAAGTGGTATTTGGTATCTGTTTGATAGTTCAGAGGTTCTAAAACATTGATCCTGTGTGCAGAAAGTAACCATTAATCTCATGTTACTACTGCTTGACTCAATTTTCTTTATTTTTATTTTCTTGGGCTTTTCTTTTTTAAAAAATAAGAAGAGTAGCATATTTGTACCATCTGCAAAGCACTTTTATAATGGATTGGAATGTAAAAATCTCTAATCCAGAAGGAAGATACTTATATAGTCAAGTCTTTATAGATACATGCAGTGTACCTTTCTTCAATTACTGGGTGAGGTAATATGTTGTGAAAGAAAATAGTGAATTTGGATTCAAAAAAACCTAATTATAGTTCAGGTTGAACTGCTTGTAGCTCTGTGACCTTGAGCAGGCCAGTTAATCTCTTTGAGAGTCACTTTTTTCCATCTGCAAAGTATGTGTATGTATGTGGGAGGTGGGGGAGGATGTGATAAAATCTGCCTGCCTATTTATTCGTGTCAGTGTGAAGATCATAATAAAGATGTGAAAGCACTTGGGAAATGTGTAAAGAACATATACATACAAATGTAAAAATGATATTTATAAGTATTGTATCTCAGCGCAATCAAGTCTTGTTTTTATCTTTGGGACACTGTAAATATAGTCTCAGCTAAATTTTTTTTTTTAAATCACTGATAGCTTAGAAAAAGAGAAGTAAAAAAAATGTATATTGGAAAATGGATGGAAAACACATCAAAGGTTACAAGTTACCTATGAAAGAATTGATAAAATCTCCTTAGAGTTTGTGTGTGTGTGTGTGTTTGTGTGTATTAACAAAATTTGAAATTTTTACTTACCTTCTCTTTCACCTCTAGACTTTGAAAGTCTGTATCAGATTTTGTGACATATTGTATGTGGATTGTCTACTTTAGATTATCCATGGAAAACTATTTTTTAAAATCAGTCTTGTTGCTCCTTGTTGTCTAAGACAATTCTGGATGTTTTCTCCTGATTGGTATGTTTTCAGGGGAATGCAAACTAATTTAATATAGCCCTGGTATGTATAATAAGGGTGTTAAATCTGTCAGAACACAAATCACAATGATTGAAATATGAATGTAATATTTTGGTACCTTTGAAACTATTAAATTACTCCCCTATATTACATTAAATCAGTGAGAGAATTCCCTTTGTTGGTTCATTCATTCATTAAACAAATATTAATACCATTCCTACTATTGCCAGGTACTGTTGTATCACATACAACAGTAAACAAAACAGACAAAAATTCCTGCTTCTATGGAGCTTACATTCTAGCTGAGAGGGAAACTGAAACTAACAGATAAAATGTATACTGTATCAGATAGCAAAATAAAGGAGGGAAAGGGGATGGGGGAGTGTTGGAAGGCATGGCAATTGGAGGAGGGCAGGCCTGGGAAGGATTGTGACATTTGAGTGAAGACCTAAAAGGAATCTATACAGATATCTCAGGGAAGAACATTCCTGTTCTAAGGTATAGCAAGGGTAACAGATTTGAGGAAAGTGTGTGCCTGGTATGTTCAAGGAACAAGGAGGAGGCTAGTGTGACTGAAGTGGAGTGAGCATGGAGTGTTAGGCTGGTGCAGACACAATTGTGGTTTTTGCATTGTTTAAATTTGCTGTTTGGCATTGGAATACATTCTTAAATAAATGTGGTTTATGTTATACATCATTTTAATGTGCATTCGTTGCTTTGTTTTGCTAATGACTTATTACTTGCTGTTTATTTTATATTTATTTTAGACTATGGAAATGATGTTAGACAAAAAGCAAATTCAAGTGATTTTCTTATTCAAGTTCAAAATGGGTCATAAAGCAGCAGAGACAACTTGCAGCATCAACAATGCATTTGGCCCAGAAATTGCTAACAAAGGTACAGTGCAGTGGTGGTTCAATAATTTTTGCAAAGGAGACGAGAGCCATGAAGATGAGGAGTGTCGTGGCCGGCCATCGAAAGTTGGCAACGACCAATTGAGAGCAATCATCGAAGCTGATCCTCTTACAACACTAGAAGTTGCCGGGAACTCAACATCAACCATCATACGGTCATTCAGCATTTGAAGCAAATTAGAAGGGTGTAAAAGCTCGATAAGTGGGTGCCTCATGAGCTGACTGAAAATAAAAACAATCGTCATTTTGAAGTGTTGTCTTCTCTTACTTTGTGTAACAACGATGAACCATTTCTTGATCAGATTGTGACGTGCGATGGTAAGTGGATTTTATACGACAACCGCTGATGACCAGCTTGGTGGCTGGACTGAGAAGAAGCTCCAGAGCGCTTCCCAAAGCCAAACTTGTACCAAAATGTTCATGGTCACTGTTTGATGGTCTGCTGCCGATCTGATCCACTACAGCTTTCTGAGTTCCAGCAAAACCATTACATCTGAGAAGTATGCTCAACAAATCACTGAGATGCATGGAAAACTGCAATGCCTGCAGCCAGCATTGATCAACATAAAGGGCCCAGTCCTTCGGCACAACAATGCCTGACAATGCATCGCACAACCAACGCTTCAAAAGTTGAATGAATTAGGCACAAAGTCTTGCCTCGTCCACCTTATTCACCTGACTTCTTGCCAACTGACTACCACTTCTTCAAGCATCTCAGCAGCTTTTTGCAGGGAAGATGTTTCCACAACCAGAATGCAGAAAAAGCTTTCCAAGAGTTTATCAAATCCCAGATCACACATGTTTACACTACAGGAATAAATAAACTTATTTCTCATTGGCAAAAATGTGTTGATTGTAATGTTTCCTATTTTGATGAATAAAGATGTGTTTGAATCTAGTTATAATGATTTAAAATTCACGGTCCAAAACCGCAATTACTTTTGCGCCAACCTAGTAAGATTAAAACCAGTAGAGGTGGGTATTTTGAGAGCCATGTATTTCAAGGACGGAATTATTGTTTGTGTCAGCTGCTGCTCATAGGTAAAATAAGAGGAAGTCGGAGAATCGATTGTTGTGTTTAGCAATGTGGAAGATGTTGGTGACCTTAAATAAGGGCAAGTTGGTAGATGGGATGAAAAGCTTGGTTGATATGGATTCAGGAGAAAATGGGAGATGTGGAGACAGTGAGTGTAGATAACACTTTTGAGTTTTATTGTAAAGGGGGAACTATGCACATTTGGTGTGTAGAGTTAAGAGAGTGGGCTTTAAAAAAAATTTTTGGTTGTATGTTTAATGTGATAGGAATAATCCAGTAGAGAGGGAATATTTGACAATGTAGTAGAAGGAAGAGAAAATTGCTGCAGCAGTTTTCTTGAATAGGTGGGAAATAATTGGGATTACCTTTAGTTTTCCAAAGTGACCACTGTATTTCTTTGATGCTTATAATTCACATTCTTCCCTTTTAAAGAACATTAGTGCCTGAGCCTTTTTATATACATATCCTTTCTTATGTCTGTACCTTACCCCTCACATGTATACTTTTTTCTTTTTTTTAAAAAAACCCTGCATGTGGCATTCAAACACATGTATGCTTTTATCAGAGCCCCTAAAATACTTTATTACATTTATTTACATGTCTCACCCATTACTGGATTGTCGATACCTTGATCTATCTTATTACTCAACTATTGGTTCTTTGACTGCAGTGTTTTTATTCATTGCTACATGCCTATATTAGTTACCTATTGTTGCATAACAAATTACTTTAAAACATACCCACTCAAAACACACATTTATTATATTGCAGTGAGTCAGGAATCTAGGAACAGCATAGGCGCTCTTACAAGGTTATGAACCTCTTAACAAGGTTATGAACCTCTTACAAGGTTATGAACCAATGTGTTGACAGGGCCTGAAGTCTCATCAGAAATCTTGATGTGAAAGGATACATTTTCTAGGTCACTCATAAGGCAGGATTCATTTCTTCTCAGGCTGTTGGCCAGAGGCCTCCCTTGGACTCGTGCCAAAGGGCCTCATAGAGCATCTCACAATATGGCAGTTGACTTAGAGCAAACAAGCAAGAGGGCAAGAAAAAGTGCCAGCAAAAGAGAGTGCTAGCAAGAAGCACATCACAATTTTTATAACCTAATCACAGAAGTGACTTCCCATCACAGTTGCCGTATTTTCTTTATTTTTTAAAATTGAGACAGTCTTACTGTGTTGCCCAGGCTGGTCTTGAACTCCTGGGCTCAAGTGATCCTCCTGCCTTGGCCTCCCAAAGTCTTGGGATTACAGGCATGAACCACCATGCTTGGCCAATATTTTCTTCTTTATAAGCAAGTTACTAGGTCTAGCCCACATTTAAAGAGGGTTACACAACATGCAACTATCAGAAGGCAGGGATCACTGCAGGGACATATTGGAAGTCCGCCACCCGGTCCCCAAACTCTGGAACTACAAGAATGCTTAACTTGTTGAATGAATTAGCCTTTTTCCAAGCACCCTCATAACTGGTAGTGTACATTTGTAAGAGGGCTGGTCAAGGGTAAGAATTCGGTTTGAGACTGTATACAGAATGACTTGATACTCAGGGATTATTTCAACTGTTTCTTGTTTCCTTAATGATTTGCTTTTATGAAATAATGTTAATGAAAAGTTCAAGTCATTTTGTATCTTCAGGAGCTAAGCAAAACCAGGAATGCTATTCAAGAAAATCAGGATACATGCAGTATATTCTAATAGGAATTCTAGAAATAATCTAATAGCAAGCTGTATTTTGAGATAATTCAAGCTTCCAGTCATTCCTAACATACATACCCTTTTATGACATGGATGAGCATAAGGATATATAAAAATCTGTGCAATTGAAATGTAGTTGAATTTGATCTCTACTATAAAATAATCTTTATAAAAATAAGATTTTGGGGGAGGAGCCAAGATGGCCGAATAGGAACAGCTCCGGTCTACAGCTCCCAGCGCGAGCGACGCAGAAGACGGGTGATTTCTGCATTTCCATCTGAGGTACCGTGTTCATCTCACTAGGGAGTGCCAGACAGTGGGCGCAGGTCAGTGGGTGAGTGCACCGTGCGCCAGCCGAAGCAGGGGCGAGGCATTGCCTCACTCGGGAAGCTCAAGGGGTCAGGGAGTTCCCTTTCCAGGGGTGACAGACGGCACCTGGAAAATCGGGCCACTCCCACCCGAATACTGTGCTTTTCCGACAGGCTTAGGAAACGGTGCCCCAGGAGAATATAGCCCACACCTGGCTCAGAGGGTCCTACGCCCACGGAGTCTTGCTGATTGCTAGCACAGCAGTCTGAGATCAAACAGCAAGTCGGCAGCGAGGCTGGGGGAGGGGCGCCCGCCATTGCCCAGGCTCGCTTAGGTAAACAAAGCAGCCTGGAAGCTTGAACTGGGTGGAGCCCACCACAGCTCAAGGAGGCCTGCCTGCCTCTGTAGGCTCCACCTCTGGGGGCAGGGCACAGACAAACAAAAAGACAGCAGTAACCTCTGCAGACTTAAATGTCCCTGTCTGACAGCTTTGAGGAGAGCAGTGGTTCTCCCAGCACACAGCTGGAGATCTGAGAACGGGCTGACTGCCTCCTCAAGTGGGTCCCTGACCCCTGACCCCCGAGCAGCCTAACTGGGAGGCACCCCCCAGCAGGGGCAGACTGACACCTCACACGGCCGGCCAGGTACTCCAACGGACCTGCAGCTGAGGGTCCTGTCTGTTAGAAGGAAAACTAACAGAAAGGACACCCAAACCAAAAACCCATCTGTACATCACCATCATCAAAGACCAAAAGTAGATAAAACCACAAAGATGGGGAAAAAACAGAGCAGAAAAACTGGAAACTCTAAAAAGCAGAGTACCTCTCCTCCTCCAAAGGAACGCAGTTCCTCACCAGCAACGGAACAAAGCTGGACGGAGAATGACTTTGACGAGCTGAGAGAAGAAGGCTTCAGACTATCAAACTACTCCGAGCTACGGGAGGATATTCAAACCAAAGGCAAAGAAGTTGAAAACTTTGAAAAAAATTTAGAAGAATGTATAACTAGAATAACCAATACAGAGAAGTGCTTAAAGGAGCTGATGGAGCTGAAAACCAAGGCTCGAGAACTACGTGAAGAATGCAGAAGCCTCGAGCCGATGCGATCAAATGGAAGAAAGGGTATCAGCCCTGGAAGATGAAATGAATGAAATGAAGCGAGAAGGGAAGTTTAGAGAAAAAAGAATAAAAAGAAACGAGCAAAGCCTCCAAGAAATGTGGGACTATGTGAAAAGACCAAATCTACGTCTGATTGGTGTACCTGAAAGTGACGGGGAGAATGGAACCAAGTTGGAAAACACTCTGCAGGATATTATCCAGGAGAACTTCCCCAATCTAGCAAGGCAGGCCAACATTCAGATTCAGGAAATACAGAGAACACCACAAGGATACTCCTCGAGAGGAGCAACTCCAAGACACATAATTGTCAGATTCACCAAAGTTGAAATGAAGGAAAAAATGTTAAGGGCAGCCAGAGAGAAAGGTCGGGTTACCATCAAAGGGAAGCCCATCAGACTAACAGCGGATCTCTCGGCAGAAACCCTACAAGCCAGAAGAGAGTGGGGGCCAATATTCAACATTCTTAAAGAAAAGAATTTTCAACCCAGAATTTCATATCCAGCCAAACTAAGCTTCATAAGTGAAGGAGAAATAAAATACTTTACAGACAAGCAAATGCTGAGAGATTTTGTCACCACCAGGCCTGCCCTAAAAGAGCTCCTGAAGGAAGCGCTAAACATGGAAAGGCACAACCGGTACCAGCCACTGCAAAATCATACCGAAATGTAAAGACCATCGAGACTAGGAAGAGACTGCATCAACTAACAAGCAAAATAACCAGCTAACATCATAATGACAGGATCAAATTCACACATAACAATATTAACTTTAAATGTAAATGGACTAAATGCTCCAATTAAAAGACACAGACTGGCAAATTGGATAAAGACTCAAGACCCATCAGTGTGCTGTATTCAGGAAACCCATCTCACGTGCAGAGACACACATAGGCTCAAAATAAAAGGATGGAGGAAGATCTACCAAGCAAATGGAAAACAAAAAAAAGCAGGGGTTGCAATCCTAGTCTCTGATAAAACAGACTTTAAACCAACAAAGATCAAAAGAGACAAGGCCATTACATAATGGTAAAGGGATTAATTCAACAAGAAGAGCTAACTATCCTAAATATATATGCACCCAATACAGGAGCACCCAGATTCATAAAGCAAGTCCTGAGTGACCTACAAAGAGACTTAGACTCCCACACATTAATAATGGGAGACTTTAACACCCCACTGTCAACATTAGACAGATCAACGAGACAGAAAGTCAACAAGGATACCCAGGAGTTGAACTCAGCTCTGCACCAAGCAGACCTAATAGACATCTACAGAACTCTCCACCCCAAATCAACAGAATATACATTTTTTTCAGCACCACACCACACCTATTCCAAAATTGACCATATCCTTGGAAGTAAAGCTCTCCTCAATAAATGTAAAAGAACAGAAATTATAACAAACTATCTCTCAGATCACAGTGCAATCAAGCTAGAACTCAGGATTAAGAATCTCACTCAAAACCGCTCAACTACATGGAAACTGAACAACCTGCTCCTGAATGACTACTGGGTACATAACGAAATGAAGGCAGAAATAAAGATGTTCTTTGAAACCAACGAGAACCAAGACACAACATACCAGAATCTCTGGGATGCATTCAAAGCAGTGTGTAGAGGGAAATTTATAGCACTAAATGCCCACAAGAGAAAGCAGGAAAGATCCAAAATTGACACCCTAACATCACAATTAAAAGAACTAGAAAAGCAAGAGCAAACACATTCAAAAGCTAGCAGAAGGCAAGAAATAACTAAAATCAGAGCAGAACTGAAGGAAATAGAGACACAAAAAACCCTTCAAAAAATAAATGAATCCAGGAGCTGGTTTTTTGAAAGGATCAACAAAATTGATAGACCGCTAGCAAGATTAATAAAGAAAAAGAGAAGAATCAAATAGATGCAATAAAAAATGATAAAGGGGATATCACCACCGATCCCACAGAAATACAAACTACCATCAGAGAATATTACAAACACCTCTACGCAAATAAACTAGAAAATCTAGAAGAAATGGATAAATTCCTCAACACATACACCCTCCCAAGACTAAACCAGGAAGAAGTTGAATCTCTGAATAGACCAATAACAGGAGCTGAAATTGTGGCAATAATCAATAGCTTACCAACCAAAAAAAGTCCAGGACCAGATGGGTTCACAGCCGAATTCTACCAGAGGTACAAGGAGGAGCTGGTACCATTCCTTCTGAAACTATTCCAATCAATAGAAAAAGAGGGAATCCTCCCTAACTCATTTTATGAGGCCAGCATCATCCTGATACCAAAGCCTGGCACAGACACAACAAAAAGAGAGAATTTTAGACCAATATCCTTGATGAACATTGATGCAAAAATCCTCAATAAAATACTGGCAAACCGAATCCAGCAGCACATCAAAAAGCTTATCCACCATAATCAAGTGGGCTTCATCCCTGGGATGCAAGGCTGGTTCAATATACGCAAATCAATAAATGTAATCCAGCATATAAACAGAACCAAAGACAAAAACCACATGATTATCTCAATAGATGCAGAAAAGGCCTTTGACAAAATTCAGCAACCCTTCATGCTAAAAACTCTCAATAAATTAGGTATTGATGGGACGTATCTCAAAATAATAAGAGCTATTTATGACAAACCCACAGCCAATATCATACTGAATGGGCAAAAACTGGAAGCATTCCCTTTGAAAACTGGCACAAGACAGGGATGCCCTCTCTCACCACTTCTATTCAACGTAGTGTTGGAAGTTCTGGCCAGGGCAATTAGGCAGGAGAAGGAAATCAAGGGTATTCAAGTAGGAAAAGAGGAAGTCAAATTGTCCCTGTTTGCAGATGACATGATAGTATATCTAGAAAACCCCATTGTCTCAGCCCAAAATCTCCTTAAGCTGATAAGCAACTTCAGCAAAGTCTCAGGATACAAAATCAATGTACAAAAATCACAAGCATTCTTATACATCAATAACAGACAAACAGAGAGCCAAATCATGAGTGAACTCCCATTCACAATTGCTTCAAAGAGAATAAAATACCTAGGAATCCAACTTACAAGGGATGTGAAGGACCTCTTCAAGGAGAACTACAAACCACTGCTCAAGGAAATAAAAGAGGATACAAACAAATGGAAGAACATTCCATGCTCATGGGTAGGAAGAATCAATATCATGAAAATGGCCATCCTTCCCAAGGTAATTTACAGATTCAATGCCATCCCCATCAAGTTACCAATGACTTTCTTCACAGAATTGGAAAAAACTACTTTAAAGTTCATATGGAACCAAAAAAGAGCCCGCATCGCCAAGTCAATCCTAAGCCAAAAGAACAAAGCTGGAGGTATCACACTACCTGACTTCAAACTATACTATAAGGCTACAGTAACCAAAACAGCATGGTACTGGTACCAAAACAGAGATATAGATCAATGGAACAGAACAGAGCCCTCAGAAATAATGCCACATATCTACAACTATCTGATCTTTGACAAACCTGACAAAAACAAGAAATGGGGAAAGGATTCCCTATTTAATAAATGGTGCTGGGAAAACTGGCTAGCCATATGTAGAAAGCTGAAACTGGATCCCTTCCTTACACCTTATACAAAAATCAATTCAAGATGGATTAAAGACTTAAATGTTAGACCTAAAACCATAAAAACCCTAGAAGAAAACCTAGGCATTACCATTCAGGACATAGGCATGGGCAAGGACTTCATGTCTAAAACACCAAAAGCAATGGCAACAAAAGCCAAAATTGACAAATGGGATCTCATTAAACTAAAGAGCTTCTGCACAGCAAAGGAAACTACCATCAGAGTGAACAGGCAGCCTACAAAATGGGAGAAAATTTTTGCAACCTACTCATCTGACAAAGGGCTAATATCCAGAATCTACAATGAACTCAAACAAATTTACAAGAAAAAAACAAACAACCCCATCAAAAAGTGGGCGAAGGACATGAACAGACACTTCTCAAAAGAAGACATTTATGCAGCCAAAAAACACATGAAAAAATGCTCACCATCACTGGCCATCAGAGAAATGCAAATCAAAACCACAATGAGATACCATCTCACACCAGTTAGAATGGCAATCATTAAAAAGTCAGGAAACAACAGGTGCTGGAGAGGATGTGGAGAAATAGGAACACTTTTACACTGTTGGTGGGACTGTAAACTAGTTCAACCCTTGTGGAAGTCAGTGTGGCGATTCCTCAGGGATCTAGAACTAGAAATTCCATTTGACCCAGCCATCCCATTACTGGGTATATACCCAAAGGACTATAAATCATGCTGCTATAAAGACACATGCACACGTATGTTTATTGCAGCATTATTCACAATAGCAAAGACTTGGAACCAACCCAAATGTCCAACAATGATAGACTGCATTAAGAAAATGTGGCACATATACACCATGGAATACTATGCAGCCATAAAAAATGATGAGTTCATGTCCTTTGTAGGGACATGGATGAAATTGGAAATCATCATTCTCAGTAAACTATCGCAAGAACAAAAAACCAAACACCGCATATTCTCACTCATAGGTGGGAATTGAACAATGAGAACACATAGACACAGGAAGGGGAACATCACACTTCGGGGACTGTTGTGGGGTGGGGGGAGGGGGGAGGGATAGCATTGGGAGAGATACCTAATGCTAGATGACGAGTTGGTGGGTGCAGCGCACCAGCATGGCACATGTATACATATGTAACTTACCTGCATGTTGCGCACATGTACCATAGAGCCTAAAGTATAATAATAATAATAATAATAATAATAATAATAATAAAAAGAAAAAAGAGAAAAAAAAAATTTCCCAATGGTTTGACTTTATACCATTAGAATTTTGAGTTCTATATCATTATTTTCAAAGTAGTTGATGGTGTAATATCTAGTTATTACATAAGTTTGTGTTTTATTTTGTTTTGCTTAACTATATTCAAAATTGCAACATATAACATCATAGTTATATTAATACAAACATTAAAGTTAAAAAATAAGATTTTAACAGATAGGAATAAGCATCATCAGATCATGGATTTCAATTTTTTTTGCATAGTTTAAATGTTGAAGTGATTTAATCTTTTGAAGAAAACTAAGGAATCTCATCCTAGACTTATAAAATGTTAGATATTAGAAATAATTTGTCCAATCCTATATTTTTATAGATGAGGAAATGGCTACCCAGTGACGTAACCAAGCTTTCTGGTGGCACAGCCAGTGCCAGATCACAGGCCTCCTGACTCCATTCAGTGCACTGTACCATGCCTTAAACCATACTGGAGCCACTTGGGGAGTTTAAAAACTTTTATGCTTCTCTTATCCCCAGACCTTTTGATTTAATTGGTATGGGTTAGAACTTGGTCACTGGAAGTTTTAAACACTCCCCAGGTGATTCATGCATCATAGTCTGGGAACCTCTACTCCACAAAGAATTAGTGTGCTTAAGGAATTGGAACTAGAGTGAAGTCAGTGGTACAGACTTCTATCCGTTATGATTCCTTAATCACTTATTTGGCTGGGTTTTATCAGAGTAGTAAGACAATTTTTTACATCGAGAAATAATTAAGATATATGCTGAGCAAAGACTTCCTTAATAAAACTGTCCTTTCACTAGTATTTTGTGAGATAGCCTGTGACAAAATTTTTCCTAATCATGAAATTGGAGAACAATTTTTTGACACTAATCAGGCAAGGAGAAAGTTTCATGCCATCTGTGTTGTGGCATGCTCTGCTGTTGTTTTAACTAGATAAAATTCTAATTACTGTTAAACAGATTGTTTATGAGGTTGTTTTTAATATTTTAGAGCAAGTGCATAAATACAAAGAGGCAAAGAAATGGTTCCAGATTTAAAAACAAAATACAGTTTCTTTAAAAGTAAATCAGAATTTGACACACTGGGTTGTTTAATTACACATTTCAGTGTGGGTCCTTGGTACTGCAGTGTTGCAAGGCATATGAAATTTGCAGTTTGTTATAACTATTCTGTTGTGTCGTTTTATACTTTTGGATATAAAGCTGACCAAACATTCTAACTAGAAAATACTAATTCGTGATTGATAAGTGGCATTTTGTTTCTACATATTGTTCTTTTAAACAGGTCTTTCCTTGATAATGACAGACGTAGGGAATATGAAGTAGAAGAGGTAAGAATAGGAGATTATGACCAAATCAAAGCATTTCAGAATGTTAAATCTTTTATTGAACCAGTATCAGGGTGTTGACAAGAAAAATTATATATTTGGGTTGCTAGAGTAGAAGCGATAAGGGGCATATTAGTTTTCTATTGCTGCCATCATAAATCAATACAAACTTGGTAGCTTAAACAGAAAGTTTTTTCATCTTACAGTTCTGTGAGTCAGTAGGCCAATCCAGGTCTCACTGGGTTAAAATAAAAATTTCAGCATGGCCATGTTCTTTTCTGGAGGCTGTAGGGCAAGGTCAGTTTCCTTGCTTATTTGGGGTTTTGGTAGAATTCACTTCCTTGTGGTTGTAGCATTTGTCTTGATCAGAGCCCTTTCTAGCACCTACATTCCACCCTCGTTCCCTGGCATGTGGCCCTCCTTCATCTTCAAAGCCAGTAACAAAGATCAAGTCCCTCTCAAGCTTCCAGTATTTCCTTCTCCTTTGATTTAAACTCTCTGATCCACCTTCTGTCTTCCTCTTCCACTTTAAATCCTCATGGGATGAGATTGGGCCTACCTGGATAATACAGAGTAATCTCTCCCATCTCAAGTTCCTTAACCTTCATTACAACTGCAAGTCCCTTTTGCCATGTAAGGTAACTTAGGTTCCAGTGCTTAAGGGCACAGACATCTTTGGAGGGCCATTGTTCTGCCTGTCAAAGAGGGCTAGATCACTGGAGTCAAGGAAGCCAAGTGTCAGTATTGACATAGCTGTTGAAAGTCTTCATTTATACAACAAATTTTTTTTAGTGCTTGCTGTGTCTAGTCATTGTAGTAGGCACTGGGGCTAGTGTGGTAAACAAGACAGACATAGTATCTGCCCTTGCCTGTCTAGCAGTATACTTATAAAAACAAGCAAAACATATAGCATTGCTTTATAAAGAATTCTTCATGTATTCCATATTTATGTAAGCTCTTTGAAAGCCAGTACTAGTGTTCTTTCTTTTGGCCCTTTCCTCATCCCATCACTACAGCAGTGTTTTACATACTAGATGCTTAACAGATATTGCTAACAAAGGCTTACTTTGTTTTTTCTTTGCATTGAGTTAGGAACCTCATTTATCTTTCTTTTTTTCTATTTTCTGCTTCAAAAGCAGTGAGGAATTTTGGGTTCAAAAATCCAGACTTAGAGGACAATTTAAGATTTAATCAGATACCCACTGAGGAATTTTTAAAAAGGCCTTAAGAATGACCATGTACTCCATTTTACTTTTCTTGGTAAAGACTCTAAAGTGCTAAAGGCAGCTCTGTTTTGCTTTTTCCTCCTCCTCCTCCTATTATTATTATTACTATTATTTTTGAGAAAGGGTCTGGCTCTGTCACCCAGGCTGGAGTGCATTGGTATGAGCGCAGGCTCACTGTAGCCTTGACCTCCTCAGCTCAAACAGTCTTCCTACCTCAACCTCCCAACTAGCTGGGACTACAGGCACACTGTACCACATCTGGCTATTTTTTAAATCTTCTGTAGAGATGGAGTCTCACTATGTTGCCCAGGCTGGTCTTGAGCTCCTGGGCTCAAACTATCCTTACACCTTGGCCTCCCAAAATGATGGGATTATAGGCATGAACCATGGTTCCCAGCCTTGCTTTCACCTCCTAAATGCAACAGTCAGAGACTACTTACCCAATTAAAAAAAAAAAAATCAGCAGTTGCTTTAAACCAGTATTCACCTATAGTGAAGAACTGCCAACTCAGAAGCAAATTAAAATAAATTTTTCAATATGGCTTTTCTGAGATAGATAGACTTTTAAAATAATGGAAGAGATTTACTGTCTATTGGTCACTGCTCTTAGAGCTTCTGTCTTCCTCATATACAATTCTCTCTTGTGCTCCCACTGTGTGCCAAGTGTGGGTCTACCCTTCATGGAAAAACTGTGGTATTCTTACCAATCGTTAAATGCCTTCTAAAGACAGTTATTTGTAGTTTTCTTAGTGATAGTCATGGTTACAATTCTGTATCATGTAGTTTCCCAATGTAGCAATAGGGAACTTCAGTAATGGTGGATTGGAGTAAGCATAGGTATATGAGATTTATAGTCTACACAGGCATTGACTTCAATCATAGAACTTTTTATCAGAACTATTAGCAAGTGGTTAAATATACTTGTAACACAGGTTTGGGCTACGTAGTGTTAAGTGTCACATGAGGCCTTCTTAATTTCAGTACATACCAAGTTCTCCATCCCAAATCCCTTCTTGATTCTTTGATGATTTAACATTATTTATGGATAATTTCTTATTCTGACCTTTAATGTTTCTAAACAAATAGCCTAAATATATTATATAAAACTTCATTTCTGAAAGAAGAACTTTTGGAATAATGGGTGGAAAGTTTGTTTGATTTGCTGAAGTGTAGAGATGGCTATTGTGATATTTAAGTTTGGATGATACTAATTTGGGTGAAGGAAAGTAGTAGCTACTTTTATAGAGATAGGTGGTTTAATCTTTAAAATGTTACTAGGTAATGTTGATTTCGTGAACTTAGCATTTCAGTGGCCAGTAAGGTAAAGCATTCTGTTGGGTTTAGTTCATATGTAAAAATTCTTATTAATTGGCAACTTTTGAAGAGAGCTGGAAGTTTAACTGTGAATGGTGTAATACTAATTAACTGAAGTTTTCTTGATTCTTTGAAAAAGATGGGAAAAGACTCCTGTGTTTATGGACATTAAAATATAATAGTGACTTAAACACGTGGAATGCTACAGAGAGAATAGACAGGAAATTTACTAACCTACTGAAACTTTTGACAGGTGCAGTGCATCTTTGGAAGTCAGATTTTGATTATTATTAATAAAACAGCCTTTGTTTAGTAAGTTGAACGTCAAGTGAGAAGATTACATGGAGCAGTAAGCATACAGATTTGCAATAGGTGCTCCATTCAGTGGGTTTTAATGGGTGTCAAAACTAAACTGACCTTAGTGAATTATAGCTACTGCACACACATGGCTTCGGTTAAAAAGGATATGGTACCAGGTAATGTCATCAGTTTTTCCAAATGTGTTCCTGGGGAAAATAACCTAAATTCTTGAAGCAGATCATTTAACTTATAATTGGATGTAATATTATGACAACAAAAGGCCTTAAGGCATAAACTGTTCCTTATAGAGGCTTTTTGTTTTTCATTTGAAATTAGTGCAATTGCTGATCGGCTTTTTAAAAAAAATCTCATATTCTTTTAAATATAATAATCTGAAGGTGTTGTTAAATTTACTAGCCCAACTGAGAACAACAGTATCCTTAAAAACAAATAATTGAGTTTAGGTTAAACGGAAATAGTTGGCTAAATATGATTTTTAAAAATAATACCTAAGGTACATGTAGGAACCAGATAGATTAAATAACATGATAAAAAGTGTTCAGAAGAGGTAGTACCTTTATACTTAGTTTTAAAAAATTTAAATTCCTGTACTATGTAGATTTTTATGTTTTGTGACCACATACATGTAGAGTATAGTAATTCACTGTAACCTTGTAGTGTACTGTATTAGTTGAAGTACGATAAAGAAATTCTTGCAGAAGAGTAGAAATACTTCTGAAATACTGTGTTTTCCAGCTTGCATTCCTCATCCTGCTTATTCAAATAAAGTGACTATTTTTTTCCCTGATAAAAAAGTTAGAAACAAATGATTGTTTTACTTTTTTTTTTTTTTTTTTTTTTTTGAGATGGTATCTCACTCTGTCACCCAGGCTGGAGTGCAGTGGCGCGATCTCAGCTCACTGCAGCCTCTGTCTCCCAGGCTTAAGTGATTCTCATGACTCAGTCTCCCAAGTAGCTGGGATTACAGGCACGTGCCACCACACCCAGCTAATTTTTTTGTATTTTTGGTAGAGACAGAGTTTCACCATGTTGGCCAGGCTGGTCTCAAACTCCTGACCTCAGGTGATCTGCCCACTTTGGCCTCCCAAAGTCCTGGGATTACAAGCATGAGCCACCTTGCCTGGCCTGTTTTACTTTTTATTTTCAGAATGCTTATTATGCAATGGAAGCAGAATTAATCATATTCCTCTCCCTGACCAACAATGTGGAATTCTGACTGTAAATCAGTATTTTTAAAAAATCTTTAATGAAAGTTCTTTTATGATACCACTAAGCAGATGTCAGGATTTACTTTTCAATTAGATGGGATAGTGGTGATGAGCAGATCAGACTCCTTTGCAGGTGATACATTGCTTAGGGGAACTGACATTTAGACCATTGATCCCTCTAGTGATTTTACATGTCACGACTGAGTTATTTGTCACTTGCTCTATCTGCAAAGTAGGCAGAATAAACAGGAGGATTTTTACAGACTATAAGATCCAAACTAAATAATCCTGAAAAGGCCTTTGATTTAAAAGTCTTTTAAGTATCATAAATTTTATTTTTTTTAATGAACATGCAGTAAAACGGACTTTTCCTGTGTATAGTTGATATATTTCAACGTGTATAGATGTATCTAACCACCATCACAGTCAATATCCAGAATAGTTTCCTTAGCTCAAAAAACTACCTTGTGTTATCCCTGTGTAGTTGTGCTCCCCCCCTACCCCTCAATACCTGGTAACTCTGCCATTTTACTTTTGTCTTTTCAAAAATGGTCATGAAGTGGAATAATAGAGCATGAAGCCATTTAAGACTGTTACATATCCATTTACTCAGCATAATGCCTTATAAGATTCATATAAGTTGTTCTTTGTATTGATATTTTATTCCTTTTTATTACTGAGTAGTATTCAGTTGTATGGATGTACCACAGTTTGTTTATAAGTTTATTAATTGGAGGACATTTGAGTTGTTTCCAATTTTTAGCTATTTTGAATAGAGCTTCTTTAAACATTTGTGTATAGGATTTCATGCAAATGAGTTCTCATTTCTGTTGGGTAAAAATACATAGGTATGGGATTGGTGGGTCATATGGTAAGTGTTTATTATCAAGAAATTGACAAACTGTTTTCTAAAATGGCTATTTCCACTTTGTATTTCCATCAGCAATGTATGAGTGTTCTAGTTGTTCTGCACAGTTGTCAGCACTTGGTATGTTCAATCTTTTTCATTTTAGCCATTCTAATAGATTTGTAGTGGTACCTGATAATGAGTTTCATTTTCACTTTCCTGGTAGCTGATGTTGTGCATTTTGTCGTATGTTTTGTTATATTCTCTTTGGTGAAGGATCTATTCAGGTCCTTTGACCATTAAAAACAACCTTTTTATTTTGGAAGAAGTTTAGGTGTATAGAAGAGTTACAAAGATAATACAAAGAGTTTTATATTCCTTTATATTCCTAACACAGCTTGCCATGATAATAACAGTTTACAAAACCAAGTGCATTTTTCAAAACCAAGAAACCAACAGGTACCTTACTACTAACCAAACTCCAGATTCCAAATTGGGATTTTGCCAGATTTTCCACTGGGTCTCCTGTTCTTGAATCCATTCCAGGATTACGCTTACATTTGTCATCTCTCCCTAAATCTCCTATAGTCTATGACAGTTTCTCTGCGTTTCTTTGTTTTTCATAAACTTGATAGTTCTGAGTACTAGTACCAGTCAGATATTTTGCAGAGTGTCTCTCAATTTGTGTTTGTCTGGTGCTTTTCTTGTGATTAGACTGAGGTTATGAGTTTTAGGAAGAATACACAGAGGGAAATGCCCTTTTCCTCACATCTTACCAAAGTGCACGATGACAGCATTACTTGGCTAAGGTACTGTTTATCAGATTTCCTCACTGTAAAGTTGATATTTTTGTCTTTTTGTATTATATTTTTTAGAAATGAGTTGCTAATTTCAGCCCACAATCAAAAGGGTGGGAGATTGTTTCATCTTATGGATAGGGTATATCTATATGTTATTAAGTTTTCTTCTGTAAGTAAGCCTTTGTCCCTTCTCTTCCATTTATTTATTCAGTCATTTATATCAATATGTATACTCATTTTATACATTGGCTTATAATTCAATACTATGTTATTTTGTTGCTAAAATTGTTCCAGTGTTGGTCCCTGTATTCCTTTGACATGTCCCTTCCTTTTCTTTTTTGAATACTTTCTTAATTTCTGGTACTACAAGATACTCCAGGCTTAACATATATTTTCTCTGCCCTACCCCTAGAATCAGCCATTTCCACTAGGAGCCCTGGTTTCTTGTATTGGAGAATTGTGTTTAGATCCATTGTCTCTCTGGGTACTGGATATACTTGTTGATACAGGGGTATCACCATTTCAAGGCCTTCTCAGAGGATAGAGCTAGGAAATAACACATTTGTATATTAATCATGTATTTATGTACATCTATAATTGTTTCTTTACCTATCTATTTGTATTATATATTATGCTGTATATATAATATATATTAAGTTCATACTGATGTCTGTGACTTATCCAGTACCACAGGGTTCATTCTAGGCTTCCTCACTTTGCTTATCTGTAACTTTCCTTTCTAACAGAAACCTGGCCTTGATCATCCATTTACTTGTTTGTTCCATCTCAATAAAGCAAGTTCACAATTGTTAACCAGTACCCCTGTGAGAAATAAATTTACCCTACCCCCTTTAGTTGGATTATGCCATTCATTTATAATACAGTGAGATTCATTTGTCATGGACTGCATTCTATCTTAAAATTCCCCCAGCATCTTAGTTGATTTTTAAAAATTTGCATACATTAAAGTTCAATCTTTGTGATGTGCAGTTCTGTGGGTTTTGACAAATGCACAACGTCATGTATACATCACCTCAGTGTCATACAGAACGACTTCATCACACTAAAAAATTTCTCCATGCATCCCCTTTGTAGTCAGCCACTACTCCATACCCCAGCTCCTCTGCTGACAACCAAAATCTCCTGTAGTTTTGCATTTTCCATTGTGTCATCTGAATGCAGTCGTATAATATATTGCTTTTGGATCTGACTTCTTTCATTTAGAAAAATACATTTAAGGTTTATTCATATTGTTTCATGAATCAAATAGTTCATTCCTTTTCATTTCTGCATAGTATTTTATTGTATAGGAATACCACAGTTTGTTTATCCATTCACCCGGACATTTTGGTTGCTTCCAGGTTTTGGTGATTATGAATAAAGCTTCATTAAATATTGGTGTATAGGTTTTTGTCTGAATACAAGTTTTCAATTCAGTTTAGTAAGTATCTAGGAGTTTGACTGCTGTGTCATATGATAAATGTATACTTAGCTCTGTTAGAAACTGCCAAACTGTCTTTCAGGTGGTTGTGCCATTTTTTATTTCCACCAGTAATGAATGAGATTTCCTATTGCTCTGTATCTTTAGCAGCATTTGGAATTACCAGTTGTTTTTGTTTGTTTGTTTTTTAAGCTATTCTAATCATGTGCTTTTGCTCATATTTAAATTATATTGTTTTCTTACTGTTGAGTTTTGAGTGTTCTATATATTTGTTGGACAGAAGTCCTTTGTTCCATAAGCGATTTGCAGGTATTATCTCCCTGTCAGTAGCTTGTCCTTATGTTATGTTAAAGATACCTTTCCAGAGCATAAATTTTTAATTTTGTTGAAGTCCAATTTATAACTTTTATTTTATGGATTATGTTTTTGGTGTAATATCTCAGAACTCTGCTTAATTTCAGGTAACAAAGATTTTCTTCTTTGTCATTTTCTAGGTACAAGTTTTACAGTTTTATATTTTACATTTAAGTTTATTTTGAGTGAATTTTTGTAGAACATGAGGGTTTAGGTGAAATTTTATTTTTTTCTTTGCATATGGATGCACAGTTGTTCCAACACCATTTGTTGAAAAGACAATCCTTTCCTCACTATATGCCTTTGAACCTTTGACAAAAATCAGTTGACCCTGTTTGTGTGGATATATTTGTGAACACTCTATTCTTTTCCATTGATTGATCTCTCCCTTCAGCAATATCACATTGTCTTGGTAAGTAGCTTAAAGCCTTAAAATTAGGTAGTATAATTCCTTCAACTTTATTTATTTTAAAAATAGTTTTGTCTTCTCTAGTTCTTTTGCCTTTCCATAATAATCTTGGAATCAGCTTGTCTATAACTACAAAAAATCCTGGAATTTTGATTGGAGTTGCATTAAATTTCTAGACCAGTTTAGGGAGAATTGACATCTTTACAATGTTGAGCTTTCTGATCCATGAACACAGGATATCTTTCTACTTACTCAGATTTTCCTGATGCATACATCAGCATTTTGTTGTTGTTAGCATATAGCTCTTGTACATGTTCTAATAGGTTTATGCTCAAGTATTTGTTTTTTATGGAGCTATTTTGAACGGTATTATTTTTAAATGTGAGTGTTCCAAATTGTTCATTATTAATGTACAGAAATGTGATTGATGTTGACCTTTTCTCCCCAATCTTTGTCTATGTTCAGATTGGATCATTTTTATTCATCTGTAGTAAGTTCACTGACTTTTTCTTCTGTCGTCTTCATTCGGCTATTGAGCTCATTTAGTGAGCTTTTTATTTTTGTTATTGGTATTTTTCCACTTCTAAAATTTCCATTTGGTTCTTCTTTTATCTTCTATTTTTTTTTCTGAGTTTATCTCTTTGTTTCAAGAATGTTTGCACTTACTTGTTAAAGCATTCTGTAATAGTGGCTCTAAATATCTTTAATATCTTAGATAGTTTCAATATCTTTGTTTTCTTGATGTTAGTATTTTTCCTGTGCAAGTTGAGTTTTTTTGATTCCTTGTATACCAAGTAACTTTGGATTATATCCTGGACATTTGACTATTATGTTAGGAGACGTTGGGTCTTGTTTAAATACTATGCAAAATGTTGATATATTTGTTTTAGTAGACAGTCAACCCAGTTAGAGTCACACTGCAAATTTCTGTGGGTTGTAGTTACAATATCAGTTTGATTTTCAAAGCTTTTGCCATATTACTTGGTTCTGTCCCACATGTGTACCACCCATTGCCAGTCTGGAACTTGAGGGGTGGTCTGTTCCATAATTCTCAAAGTCTGGGTATGTTTGTTTGGGTCAGATGTATGCATGTGCCACTCGAGAGTGAGTCCAGGAGTTCATAAAACAACTTTGAGGTGTTGCTCTCCCATGTTCCTTGTCTGTGATCTCCCAGTAATTTCTAATTCTGCGTGGCTCCCTTTTTCTGATCAGAAAGTGGATCTTTATCCCTCTTTAATGTTCACTCCCTGCAGCTGTGCCCATATTCAGGGCCAAGTGGCAGGAGGACAGAGAGAGAAGCAAAAGAGATTCACCACATCCTCTTGGGACCACCCACAGCTTCTGTGATCAGAGAGGTAGATTCCCTCTCTCAGAGTTTTAGTTCTTAATAACCTCCATTGCCACTGCTGCCACAGCTGTGATGGGTGGCTGGGCTTGAGAGAGTGAAGAGAGAAAAAAACGAGGGGATTTGCACACTTTCTTGTGAGTCTTAAGAGACCCCTTTCCCTCTCTCAAGCCAGAGGTAGAGGGCTTCTCCTGAAGCTTTCCATTTGGGCTGTATTATGTTCAGTCTGGATGAAAGCAGAGGGGGAAATAAATGGTAAACCTGTGGTTGCTTCAGTGGTACATCAAATTCTGATTGTTTTAATCTGCCTGCTACTGTTACTTTTCAAAGTTCCCTAGTAGTTGTTGCATGCATTCTGTCCAGGTCTTATAGCTACATTAACTTGTTGGCATATGATTACCCCATCTTATCTGGAACTGGAAGCTGACTTAAGGTTTTCAATTTTGTTTCTCTAGGAATTTTACAAGAAACTGAAGTTTTGATTCAGATATATTTTGAATTGAAACCAGAGATGTTCTAGAGTTTAGATTCTTTCATTTGATTAAGGTAAGATTGTTTGATAAAATTTAATCATACTTTTACTGTACATTTTCAGAGATGTGCTAGAATTTAGATTGTTTCATTTGGTTAAGGTAAGATTGTTTAATAAAATTTAATTATACCATTACTATGCATTTTTAGACTTATATTTTAATGTGTATTTGATTAACACATTTAAATTTCCCAGTCTAATCTGAGATTCTGACCTCAGGAAATATTTTCATGGTTTTTTTACCACTAATTAGCTATTGTTCCTTGTAACAACTACTAGATTCAAGGGAAACATGATTATACGTTCGCTGGAAGTGTTGTAGACTGATATCAAATCTGTTTGCCTAGAGCAGGAGTCAGCAAACTATGGCCTACGGGCCAGCCACCTATTTTGGTAAATAAAGTTTTATTGGAACACAGCCACACCCACTTAATACATATTGTGTGTGGCCATCTTAGCACTACATTGGCAGAGTTTTTAGTTGGAACAGTCTCTGTATGGCCCACAAGCCTAAAATCTGGCCCTTTTAGGAAAGTTTGCTGACCCTTCGCCTAGAAAACTGAAGCAGGGTATCTTATTCTGCTATGTAATTATAATACTTGAAATGGTAGCTAACTGATTTTAGTTGTCAGTAAGGCTTGTTGTATGAAAACTTATTAGAGATTTAAATATGCATATAAGTATATGTGCAGATACAGGAACTTTAATTTCTTGAAGTGAAGGGTCTGTATTATTTCTTAGGAGGTGCTAGTTTTCTGAGGTAATTGATTTTTAAAATAAGACTTAATGTTAGCAGTTAAATACTAAGTGCTTATTTTTTAAGTAGAAGCCTTCATTTTGCTTAGATTTTCAAAAATAAAAGTTTATATGATAAAGGTCAAGCTTGTTCTCATTCTAAAAACTATTCACGCAATGTATTTGATTATATTTGTCTCTCCTACTAAATTTAAACTGAACAAATAATATTTTGAGAGTGATGATTGTGTGTTTTTAATATCTGTTCTAGTAATGCAAGTGGTTTAGCATATATAAACTTAAATGAAAACATGCTAATATAAAACTACATTTAGTGGCTAAAGTTGGAGTTACATTTCTCTCTGAGGTTTAAGTGGAAACGCTTACACTTGTTTGTGATTCCTAAAATTATTAGTGTTTAAATAAACGTAAGATAGAAGGAGAAAATAAAATTGGAACCTAGAAAGTCTATAAAATCTTTGCTACACTCCTCAGAAGTCTCTTGGCTGGAGAAAAAAAAAAAGTATATTTTAAAAACATGCCATGTAAGTTAGAATTTCCAACCAATATCATAAAGGAATTTCTCTGTTCAGGGAACCAAAATTAGAAACAAAATATTTTTGCTATTTTCCATGTAATTTTAAGAAAATAAAGTAAGATTCTAAAATCTTCATCTCATAAAGAACGATTATTTAATTTGAAAACAGCCTCTTTTATATCCTGCATAACCTGAAATATATTTGGTTTCCTAATAGAATTGTGTGAGGTATCTTTGCTTGCATTTTCATAAAGTCAATTTAAAACTTTTTAAAATTTACTTTTTAAAGGAGGGAATCTGGAAACTTATCAGAAAGAAAATACTTTGCATCTTTTTGTGCCATCATGCATTTTATATTTAAATCAGTATGGATTTAGAATTTGAGTGCTTATACATTTGAATTATGAAAGGTGATAAAATTAAGCTGCAGAAGGGATGGAAATCTTGATAGTTTTAATATGTTAATGAGGCCACCTTAGCATTGTGTGTGTTTAGCTATGGAGAGTATCTGATTTGTAAACTAAGACTTATGAATAAAATAATCAATTTCTTATGAATAAGTAAAATTTCCTGTTAAATGATGGATGATATAAGAAGGTAATGCTAACATTTTTTGCATCTATTAAAATCATATCTTAAGACATCTTTTTTTAATTTCCCTGATTTGTGTTCTAGTTGTGGTACTTAAAAGTAAAACAAGGGGAAATAAACTCATAGGAAAGTTTATACTTTGATTTTCTCTTTCATATAATCTTAGATTGTTTAGATTTTTCTAACAGCATAAAATATTTCATTATAAAAATCAAATACTGAGTCATTGCCAATTTGATAGTATCATTGAAATTAAATATGTGTACTTTAAAGACAGGCATAGAATTTTTTCTTTTAATTGAATATGCTGCTTATCTTTTAAAGTGTATGTGGCTAGATAAGAAAGGACCTGAATGGACTTGATTTGGAATTTTCTCTGTTCATGTCTTTGAAGGTATTCAGACTAAAAGAGAATGTCAGCTTTTTAACTTTGTAAAACCTGGTCCATATTACCGCATAGCTGTTAGTTACAGTAGCTATTTGCAATGTTGAATTTTTGAGGTGAGTATTTTTACTGCTAACGATGTGGACATGTGTATTATTTTCATATAACTGTCAGGGCAGTAAAGAAACTAGTTTGGAAGTAAACCTCCAAGATTTATCCTCATAGGAGACGGTGTTAAAAATCTTACTTTAGTTGACCACTATGGGGTTTTCTTTAAAATGTTAAATAATGTTTTTGAATAATTTGGTTTTTGTACCCATTTTATCTTCTACCAAATAAATTTTAAAAAATCAATTTTATACACATAATTTGCTATCAAGAAAGGTATATTGCATTTGAAGGAGAGGAATAACGTCTCTTTTTCTCTTTTTTAAAGCTCTTGAAAAAAATTTTATTTTGAAATAATTATAGATGTATAAATAAGTTACAACGATAATATAGTCCAGAGAGTTTTTTTAATATTCATTACTCAGCTTACCCTCATGTTAACATCTTACATAACCATGGTATAATCAAAACTAAATAATCAATAATGACTTACTAAAACTGCAGACCTTATTAGAATTTCACCAGTTTTTCCACTAATGTTCTTTTTCCAGGATCCCATATTACATTTAGTTGTGTTTTTCTTTAGTCCCCTCCAATCTGACAGTTCCTTAGTCTTTCCATGTCTCTCATGATTTTCACACTTCGAAAGACTCCTGGTCAGGTATTTTGTAGAATGTCATTCAATTAGAGTTGAGTTTCTCTGATGTTTCCTCATAACTAGATTGAAGTTACAGATTTTGAGACAGAATACCACGGAGGTGATGTGCCTTTCTCAGCACACAATATCAGAGGCTACGTGGTGTCAGAATGTCCTATTACTGGTAACGTTAACCTTGATCACTTGATTATGGTGGTGTCTATCAGATTTCTCTATTAAGAAGTTAATACTTTTCCCTTAATTAATAAATATTTGGGGGAAAATGCTTTGAGGCTTCACAAATATCTTGTTTTTCCTTAAATTTTTGGCCACTAATTTTAGCATTTATAGGTGGATCTTGCCTGCAGCTTCTGTGGTGTTTTAGTGGTGATTTTCTATTCTCCGTACTTCCTCTACATTTATCAATTATAATTCTTCTGTAATACAGAGTAGTCCCTCCTCACATTTATTTGCTTAATCATTTACTTATATCAGTGTGAACTCATAGATATTTATTTTATTCTCTGGATTACAATCAAAATTCTGTTGTTATTTATTTTGTTGCTCAAATTGTTCCAGCTTCGGCCACTGGGAGCGCTTTTCAACACGTCATTGTCTTTTTCTTTTCTTTTCTTTTTTTTTTTTTTTTTTAAAGCAATTCCTTACTTTCTGACTTTATGAGATGCTTCAGGCTCATCTTGTATTTTCCCTGCTTTAGCCCTGAAATCACTTACATCTCCAAGGAACCCAGGTCCAACTTATTGGAGAATAGTATTTAGAAACCAGCATCTGGGTGCTAGGTATGTTCATTGCTACGGAGGAGTTACTGCTTTTAGGCCTCTCAGGGGTCAGAGTTAGGAAATGTATACTGATATGGTTAGGCTTTGTGTCCCCACCCATATCTCATCTTGAATTGTAATTCCCATAATCCCTACATGTTGAGGGAGAGACCTGGTGGGAGGTGACTGGATCATGGGGCAATGTCCTCATGCATTTCTTATAATAGTGAGTGAGTTCTCACGAGATCTGATGGTTTTATAAGTGTCTGACAGTTCCTCCCTTACACACTTGCCCTCTTGCCTGCTGCCATGTAAGACATTCCCTTCTGCCATGATTGTAAGTTTCCTGTGGCCTCCCCAGCCATGTGGAACTGTGAGTCAATTAAACCTCTTTCCTTTATAAATTACCCAGTCTTGGGCAGTTCTTTATAGTAGTGTGAAAACGGACGAATTACATCTACCAACTTACATATATACATACATCTATATATATTTGTGTTTACTTTCTGTATACACGCTTAAAATATTAATTCATGCTGATACCTTCAACTCCAGTTTTGCACCATAGGGATTATTCTAGCATTTCCCCTTTGCTTATTTGTAATTTCTTTCTCCCACAGTGAGAAACCTGACTCTCATTCTCTATACTATATTTATGTATTTATTATACATATATAGTAGTTTCCAAATTGCTAATCCATACTCCTGTGAGAAACAAATTTACCAAATAGAATACAGTGTTTGTGTACAGTTATTTTTATCTTTATTCTCACATTATCCAGCCAGAATGCTTTTTTCCAAAGTTAGTTGTCAGGTCTTTTCTTCTGTATATCCCCATCAGTCTACTGTGCCATTTCATTTGTACCACAGTTAGATTCATTTTGTCACAGTTCACATTCCATCTTGGGTTTCCCTGATATCCTGGTTATTTGCATTTAATTTGTATACAGTAAAATTCATTCTTTGTGTTGTAGTTTTGTGGATTTTGAAAAATGCATAGAGTCACATATCTACCAACAGCAGTTCTATGACCACCCCCCTACCCCTAATTTTTTTGTGCTGCCACTTTGTAGTCAGCCTCTCTTCCCAGCCCCAAATCCTGGCAACCCCTAATGTGTGTTCTATCCCTTTAGTTATTAGCCTTTTCCAGAATATCGTATACATGGAATCATATAATATGTAGCCTCTTAGGTCTGGCCTTTTTCATTTAGCAAAATACATTTTAAGTTTCATCCATTTGTTGCATAAATCCTTAGTTTGTACCTTTTTGTTGCTGAGTAGTATTCTATTATATGTACACAATTTGCTTATTCATTTATCTGTTGTGGGACATCTGGGTTGTTTGCAGTTTCAGTCAATCATAAATAAAACTACTACATTTACATAATTAATATTATTTATATTAAATAATAAGTTTTCATTTCACTTGAGTGAATACCTAGGAGCAGGATTATGGACCTTACCTTAAGTGTATAGTTAACTTTATAAGAAAGTGTTAAACTATTTCTAAGTGAATGTACAATTTTGCATTCCTGCCACCAATATGTAAGAATTTTTGCTGTTCTGCATCCTTGTCAGCACTTGATATTGTGCTGTATATTTTTGCCTTTTATCTGTTCTAATGTATGTGTAGTGGCATCTTGTGTTTTTCTAATGACGCATAATGTTGAGCACCTTTTTATATGTCATCCTTATATGTTTGTGAAAAGGTAGCTGGTCTCTGTTATTTCTCTGTATTTTCTTCTTTTATGGTCAGCCAGGTAGATAGTCTTTCCAATATCTTTTTGACCAAATTAGCTGTTATTATCTCTGCCTATTTGGCTATGCTTTATAATAAAATACACATTTTCATATATGAGTTTTGGTTATCTGTGCCTATTCCAAGGGAATGTATGTATAGTTTTATATAGGTGAGTATTTGAATGATAATTTTGTTGTTGTCTAAAGCTAGATTGCATTGTAGGAATCTATCCAAAGATTACATCTGTGACTGAAAAAACATGTAAAACAAGACAAAGTGCAATAAATACTGCTAGTGCTGAAGATTGGTATTGGATTGACAAATGTTACTTTAGAAAAATAAATTTAAGGGTCTTTGGTGAGATCTTTTCACCTTTGAGTATCAAATGAACAAAGAAACCTGATACTCTCTTGGGATATCTGTCAATATGGACAAACTTTGGTATGTTCTTACAACTAATCAGTTAATATTAGGTGAAAGAGATTAGAAATGAATGTTTTTAAACTTGGGCTACTTTATATAAACATTTAAACTGGCAACTTAAAATACTTAGGACTTATATTTAGTTTCTGTCAGAATGGAATGAAGACATAGCAAGTTTCAGTGGTAGTTTTCTACCCTATTTAAGCCTGATACTTACTATTTCTTTTTGTAAAGACCTATGTTTAACCCATTAGAATATGTGCGGGGATGCCATGTTATTTAATTAGGCCTTTCTATTTGTTTGTTGTATGACAAATAGAAAGTTATACAGCAAACTGTGTAACTGCTGTATAGTTCTTGCCCTTTTAAGAACTTTACTATATTACACAAAATAATATGCTTAGATTTGGAAAATACCGTATGCCTAGATTTGGAAAATACTATATGCCTTAAAGGATAGCATTCCTGTCATATTATGTAGGTAATTATGATTGATTCTGTTGATAATTCTAATTAGCTAAGTGAGTTCCCTATTTCAGTAGGAGATTACTTCCTATTTCAGTAGGAGAAAGCCAGACGAAACAATGTTTTATTTACATATTCAGATTCTGAAAATAACTTTAGTATTAGAAGTCATTACATATGGGAAGTTGACTTTTTCTGCTTTAGAATAAGCATACCTCTTTAAATGTCCTATTTAATAGTGTGATCACATGACTGATATTTCTAATGGCTAAACCCAGTGTTGTTATTATGATGATGATGACAGTCTTTGATTTAAACCAAAGCCGTTATAGAAAGGTCTGCCCTTTCCAATATAAAACTTATAAAACATATATATATAAAACTTACACTGGATGTAACTTGTATATATATAACTTACATTAATGACTGCTGTAGTCATTGTATATATCTTACATTGTTGTCCCCTCTCGGGCCATATTTGTAAATGAGATGTATTTTTTGTTTTTTACTGATCCTTATTCCTAGAAATGTAAATGAGATGTAAATACGACAAACTGTTTTCCAAGCCTTGTAAAAGTAGAAAAATTACTATATATACATATATTATAAATATGTATTTTATTTCCTTTTTCCCTTCTCCTGAAAAGCAGGAAAAAAAAAAAAAGAAAGAATGTGGGTTTTTATTTGTTCTGTAAGGCCTTGATAGCAGCCTACTTCCTTGTTTATAGGAGACTAGGAAGGTGAACTTTGTGACTTCAATTGAGTATGCTTTAGAACCTGAGACATAATAAAGTGGCACCTGCTAGCAGTTTTGCATGTACGACAGTTGACATTATCAATTTCACTTTCATTGTTGAAATCAGCACTTCTGAAATTGGGGTATTGAAGAAGGATGGAATTTAACTTCTTTTGAACAGCTGTTCTTTGGTTGATTCTGACTCAGGCACTTTGTTTCCTTATTATTTTATTTAATTCTTAAATTTAATCCTCACAATTTATTTAATCTTCACAATTAGCCTACAAAGGAGGCGTGATTACACTCATTTTACAAACAAAATTTATTCAAAGGAACACAGCAGGCCAGGCACGGTGGCTCACGCCTGTAATCCCAGCATTTTGGGAGGCCGAGGCAGGCAGATCACAATGTTAGGAGTTTGAGACCAACCTGACCAACATGGTGAAACCCTGTCTCTACTAAAAATACAAAAATTAGCCAGGCGTAGTGGTGCGCACCTGTAATCGCAGCTGCTTGGGAGGCCAAGGCAGGAGAATCACTTGAACTCAGGAGGCGGAGGTTGCAGTGAGCTGAGATTGTGCCATTGCACTCCATCCTGGGTGACAGAGCGAGACTGTCTCAACAACAACAAAAAAAAGGGAATTCACACTTTTATCAACTATACTATATTGCTTCTTCTGAGACTAGAAACGTAGGCCGGGCACGGTGGCTCATTCCTGTAATCCCAGCATTTTGGGAAGCCAAGGCGGGTGGATTCCTTGAGCTCAGGAGTTCAAGACCAGCCTGGGCAACATGGTGAAACCCCATCTCTGCCAAAAAAAATACAAAAAAATTGGCTGGGTATAGTGGTGCACGCCTGTAGTCTCAGCTACTTGGGAGGCTGAGGCTGGAGGATTGCTTGAGCCTGGGAGGCAGAGGTTTCAGGGAGCCAAGATCAAGCCATTGCACTTCAACTTGGCTGCTGGAGTGAGACCCAGTCTCAAAAAAGAAAACAAACAGAAAAAGAAAAGTGATGAGAATTGTTAGAAAATCTCTCTAAACTTAAGCCTGTGGGAGGGAAACTAATAATTAGACAAGACTGAAATTTCAACCTTATGTTTAATTAATAATTAGACAAGACTGAAATTTCAACCTCACGGGGCTTCACTTTTGGAAAACCTGTTTTATGTGTGTTATACAAGAGAACTGTCAGTATAATACCTATTAATGCCAATCATATGGCTAAATATCCATTTGATATCTTGGAAAAGATTATCTAATGACATTACTGATAATTGTTTTCTTAGAAACAAATTATCTGTGAATCAGAAATAACTCACATGTCTGCATTGCTGTTAGCAGTAAAAATACCCATCTCAAAAATTTAACACTGCAAATATAACTTTCTGATAGTCCAATTAAACTCTTAAAATGATACTTACTATAATATTTGCAAAACAAACTCATATAGCTGCAAATAATACTTTTAAACTGTTTCATCAATAAACTCATTTTATTGTAGATCAGTAAATTCTATTTGCATAGTGATTAAACTGTCTTTATCTTAATGGTATTGATAGTAATATAGTAATGTTATACTGTGAACATTAATAACTTCATGTAGAATTGTCAGTTGTAAGGGTTTTTCTTAACATTTTTGTTATATTAGCAGTCTTATTGTGTACTTAATATAAATTTATCTAGTCCAGTCATTATTTAGTATTTATTTCCAGCATATTAATATTCTCAAATCAATAAAATACAGACCATGTTTCAAGGATAATGAAATTGTATAGACAGTTGTTTTAGTATATATAAGCAGTCAAACTGTAGATTTTCTGTTGAAAAAGTGATAAATGTTAGTTGACATTTGGTAAGGAAAAAGTCCAATAATTCAATATTTTTTTTATAACATCCCAGGGTAAAGTATGTTATAATACTAAGTAGTATATATAAAAGTAGTGTCTGAGTCTGTGTATTTATTTATTTCAGTGTTATAGGTAGAACAACAAAGTTAGAAAGCTGCAATGGAAAGCAGAGCCTTTATAAGTAATCACAAGACTTGGGTCTAGTGTTGGTGCAGCCAGAACTAGTTGTGTGACTTTGGACAAGTCATTAAACTCTAGATCTTATTTTTTTGTTGTTGTTGTTTACAAATAAGCTGGTTGTATTATGGTTTTTAAGATTATTGCCAGTTCTGTGATTCTTTTTTGTTTTCAATTGTTTAAATTGTGTTAAAATACACATAATATAAAATTTACCATCCGAACTATTTTTAAGTATATAGTTCAGTGGTATTAAATATATTCATAATGTTGTGCATCCATTTCCATTACTCTTGCAGTCTTGTAAACCTGAAACTCTGTACTGATTAATCAGTAACTCCCCAGTTTTCCCTTCCCCCTCTCCCTGGCAACCACCAATCTACTGTGTGTCTTTATGATTTTGAATAAGTACCTCATACAAATGGAATTATAGTATTAGTGTTTTTGGTGACTAGTTTATTTCACTTAGTATAATGTCCTCAAGGTTCATCTATGTTGTAACATATATCATAATTTCCTTTCTTTTAAAGGCTGAAAAATATTTTGTTGTATGTATATACCACATTTTACTTATTCATTCCATTGATACACTCTTGGGTTGCTTGCACATTTTGGCTATTGTTAATAATGCTGCTGTGAACACAGGTGTACCAATATTTCTTCCAGAGCCTGTTTTAAGTTCTTTAGGGATATACTGAGAAGTGGAATTGTTGGATCGTATGGTAAACTCTATTTTTAATTTTTTGAGAAACTGTCATACTGTTTTCCAGAGTGGCTGTACCATTTTGTTTTTCTTATTTTTTAAATTTATTTTTCTTTCTTTTATACAAACCTGCACATGTAAGTGGCTGTACCATTTTACATTCTCATCAACACTGCACAAGAGTTCCATTTTCTTTACATCCTTGTCAGCACTTGTTATTTTCTGTTTTTTGATACTAGCCATTATAATGGGTATGAGGCAGTATCTCACTGTAGTTTTGATTTGTGTTCCTTAATTATTTATGATGTTGAGCATCTTTTCATGTGTTTCTTGGCCAATTATGTGTATATTTGGTGAAATGTCTATTCAAGTTCGTTGCCCATTTTTGAATTGTGTCGTTTGCTTTTTGTTGTTGAGTTTTAAAAGTTATCTATATATTCTGGATATTAATCCGTTATCAGATATATAATTTGCAAATATTATCTCCTATTCTGTGAGTTGCCTTTTTACTCTGCTGATACTGTCTTTTGATGCACAACATTTACGTTTTTCATAAAGTCCAAATTGTCTATTTTCTCTTGTTGCTTGTCTCTTTGAGTAATATCCAGGAAATCATTACTAAATCCAATATTGTGAAGCTTTTGCCCTGTTTTCTTCTAAGAATTTTATAGTTTTAGAATTTATGTTTAAGTCTTTCATCTATTTTTGCATATGGTAAGGATCCAACTTCACTGTTTTGCATATGGAGATCCAGTTTTCCCAACACCATTTGTTGAAAAGACTGTGCTTTTATTCCCCTTTGGGTGGTCTTGCCACCCTTGTCAAAACTTATTTGATTATATATTTGAGGGTTTATTTCTGGGCCCTCTAGTGTATTCCATTGGTCTATATGTCTATGCCAGTACCATATTGTTTTGATCATTCCAACTTTTGAAATCAGAAAGTGTGAGTCTTCCAACTTGTTTCTTTTTTTTAAGATTGTTTTGGCTATTTGAAGTCCTTTGAGATTCCATGTGGATTTTTGGATAGGTTTTTCTATTTCCGTGAAAAACATGTCATCAGGATTTTGATAGTGATTGCATTGAATCTGTAGATTGCTTTGTGTAGTGTTGACATTTTAACAATATTATGTCTTCCAATCCATGAACATGGGATATGTTTCTATTTATGTCTTCTTTAATTTTGTTCAGCAGTGTTTTGTAATTTTCATTTTACATGTCTTTCACCTCCTTGGTTAATTTCTAAGTATATTATTCTTTTTGATGCTATAATAAATGGAATTACTTTTGTCAGATTGTTCATTGTTAGTATATAGAAATTAACTAAAAAATTAGGCTGGGCACGGTGGCTCATGCCTGTAATCCCAGCACTTTGGGAGGCTGAGGTGGGTGGATCACCTGAGGTCAGGAGTTCAAGACCAGCCTGGCCATCATGGCGAAACCCCATCTCTGCTAAAAATACAAACATTAGCTGGACATGGTGGTGGGCACCCATAATCCCAGCTACTTGGGAGGCTGAGGGAGGAGAATCGCTTGAACCTGGGAGGTGGATGTTGCAGTGAGCCGAGATCACGCCATTGCATTCCAGCCTGGGTGACAAGAGTGAAACTCCATCCAAAAAAAAAAAAATTAAATGGCTTTATTGAGGTGTATTTCATATACCATAAAATTTACTGATTTAAAATGTACAGTTCAGTGGTTTCTAGAATATATAGAATTATGCAGTCATACCACAGTGTAACTTTAGAACATTTTCAACTGTTCAGAAAGAAACCTTGTACACATTAGCACTCATTCCTGCTTCTGTGCATCTCACCCTGTGCTTCACTATAGCTCCAGGCCACTACAAATCTACTTTCTGTCTCCATGGATTTTCCTGTTCTATACATTTCACATAAATGCAGTCAGACAATATGCAGTCTCTTATGACAGGATTCTTTCACTTAACATAATATTTACAAGGTTCACTCATATTACAGCATTTTTATTTATTTTTATTTTTATAGATTCAGGGAGTACATGTGCACTTACTTCTGTTATGTGGCTATCTTGTGCAGTGGTGAAGTCTCGGTTTTTACTGAACCTGTCACCCAAATAGTGAATGTTGTACCTTGTAGATAATTTTTCAGCTCTCACTTCCTTACTGCTCTGCCCTGTTTTGGAGTCCCCAGTGTCTATTAAAC
Organism: Pongo abelii; assembly: GCF_028885655.2. Taxonomy (NCBI): domain Eukaryota; kingdom Metazoa; phylum Chordata; class Mammalia; order Primates; family Hominidae; genus Pongo; species Pongo abelii. Next base: position 72,416,332 of record NC_072001.2, read on the forward strand.
CCTTCTGTATGTTCATGTATACCCATTGTTTAGCTCCCACTTATACATGAGAACATGTAGCAATTGATTTTCTTTTTCTGAGTTAATTCACTTAGGATAATGGCCTCCAGCTCTATCCATGTCATATTGCAGCATTTTTGAACAGCCAAATAATCTTTTAAAATTCATTTTTAAGGCTGAATAGTATCCCGTCGTATGGCTATACCACATTTTATTTATTCATTCATCAGTGACAGGCATTATGTTGCTTCTAGTTTTTGACTATTTTGAATAATGCTGCTATGAGCCATGTATGTACAAGTTTTGGTATGAAGACGCATTTTCATTTGCTCTGGGTATATATCTAAGAGTGGAATTGCCAGATTATATGGTAGCTATGTGTTCAACTTTTAGAGGAACTACCAGATGTGTTCTAAAGTGGCTGCACTGTTTTACATTCCAACCAGAAAAAAATGAGGATTCCGATTTCTTTAAATTCTCATCATCACTTTTTAAAAAAATTTTAGTTTTTAACTTTTATTTTAGGTTCCGGGAGTACCTGGGCAGATTTGTTACATGGGTAAATTGCATGTCACTGAGGCTTGTTGTACAAATGATCCCATCACCCAAGTGGTGAGCACAGTTCTCAGTAGGTACGTTCCAAGCCATTTTCCCCTCCACGCTCTCCTCTTAAGCAGTCCCCAGTGTCTGTTTTTCCTATCTTTGTGTCCATGTGTATTCAGTGTCTGGCTCCCACTTATAAGTGAGAACATGTGGTATTTGGTTTTCTGTTCCTGCATTAGTTCACTTAAGATAATGAATTCCAGCTGCATCTATGTCGCTGTAAAGGACATGATTTCATTCTTTTTTATGGCTGTATAGTATTCCATGGTGTATATATACCATATCTTCTTTATCCAGTCCACCATTGATGGGCATTGTGGTTGATTCCTGTCTTTGCTATTGTAAGTACCACTGCCATGAACATACAAGTGCATGAGTCTTTTTGTTAGAACAATTTATTTTCCTTTGGGTATATACCTTACTGTGGGATTGCTGGATTGAATGGTTGTTCTATTTTAAGTTATTTGAAAAATCTCCACACTGCTTTCCACAGTGGCTGAACTAATTTACATTCCCACTGGCAGCATATAAGTGTTTCCTTTTCTCCACAACCTCACCAGCATCTGTTGTTTGTTGACTTTTTAGTAATAGCCATTCTGACTGCTATGAGATGGTATCTCATTGCAGTTTGTATTTGCATTTCTCTAATGATTAGTGATGATGGTCATTTTTTCATATATTTGTTGGCTGCATGTATGGTTTCTTTTGAGAAGTTTTTGTTCATGTCTTTTGCCCGTTTTTTAAATGGGTGATATGGTTTGGCTGTGTTTCCACCCAAAATCTCATCTTGAATTGTATTCTGAATTATAATCCCCACATATTGGGGCTCAGAAGACAGGAAGATATGGGAAAGTTTGGAACTTCCTAGAGACTTGTTGAATGGTTTTTGACCAAAATGCTGATAGTGATATAGCTGAGGTAGTCTCAGATGGAGATGAGGAACTTGTTAGAAATTGGAGTAAAGGTCACTCTTGCTATACAAAGAGACTGGTGGCATTTTGCCCATGTCCTGGAGATATGTGGAACTTTGAACTTGAGGGAGATGATTTAGGGTATCTGGTGAAAGAAATTTCTAAGTGGCAAAGCATTCAAGAGGAAGCAGAGCATAAAAGTTTGGGAAATTTGCAACCTGAAGATGCAATAGAAAAGAAAACCCCATTTTCTGGGGAGAAATTGTAGCTGGCTGCAGAAATTTGCATAAGTAACCAGGAGCCAAATGTTAACCATCAAGATAGTGGGGAAAATATCTCCAGGGCATGTCAGAAACCTTCACGGCAGCCCCTCCCAGCACAGGCCCAGAGGCCTCAGAGGGAAAAATGGTTTCATGGGCTGGGCCCAGGGCTCTTCTGCTCTTTGCAGCCTTGGGACGTGGTGTCCTGCATCCCAGCTGCTTCAGCTCCACCTGTGGCTAAAGGGGGCCAACATATAGCCTCAGGCCATAGCTTTAGAGGGTACAAGCCCCAAGCCTTGGTGTCTCACACATGATGTTGGGCCTGTGGACATACAGAAGTCAATAATTGAGGTTTGGGAACCTCTGCCCTGGATTTCACAGGATGTATGGGACTGCCTGGATGTCCAGGCAGAAGTTTGCTGCAGGGACAGAGCCCTTATGGAGAACCTCTGCTAGGTCAGTGCAGAAGAGAAATAGGGGGTCAGAGCCCCCACACAGAGTCCCCACTGGGGCACTGCCTAGTGGAGCTGTGAGAAGAGGGCCACTGTACTCCTGACCAGAGAATTGTAGGTCCACCAACAGCTTGCACTGTGTATCTGGAAAAGCTGCAGGCACTCAATGCCAACCTGTGAAATCCATCAGGAAGGGGGTTGTATACTGCAAAGCCACAGGGGTGAAGCTACTCAAGGCCATGGGAGCCCACCTCTTGTATCAGCATGACCTGGATGTGAGACATGGAGTCAAAGGAGATTATTTTGAAACTTTAAGGTTTAATCACTGCCCTACTGGATTTTGAACTTGCATGGGGCCTGTAGCCCTTTTGTTTTGGCCAATTTCTCCCATTTGGAATGGGTGTATTTACCCAGTGCTTGTACCCCTATTATATCTAGGAAGTAACTATTTTTTGATTTTACAGGCTCATAGGCAGAAGGGACTTGCCTTGTCTTAGGTGAGACTTTGGACTTGGACTTTTGGGTTAATGCTGGAATGAGTTAAGACTTTAGGGGACTGTTGGAAAGGCATGATTGTGTTTTGAAATGTGAGGACATGACATTTGGGAGGGGCCAGGGGCAGAATGATATGGTTTGGTTGTGTTCCTACCCGAAATCTCATCTTGAATTGTAATCTGAATTATAATCCCCATGTGTGGTGGGAATGCCCTTGGGGGAAGTGATTAGATCATGGGGGCGATTCCCCCGTGCTGTTCTCATGATAGTGAGTGAGTTCTCATGAGATCTAATGATTTTATAAGGGGCTTTCACCTCTTCACTCATTCTTTTCTCTCCTGCTGCCTTGTGAAGAAGGACGTGTTTGCTTTCCCTTCTGCCATGACTGTAAGTGTCCTGAGGCCTCCCCAGCCCTGCAGAACTGTGAGTTAAACCTCTTTCCTTTATAAATTACCCAGTCTCAAGTATGTCCTTATAGTACATGGGAATGGACTAATACAATGGGGTTATTTGGTTTTTGCTTGCTGATTTGTTTAAGTTCATTATAGATTCTGGATATTTAGACCTTTATTGGATGCATAGCTTGTGAATATTTTCTCCCATTCTGTAGTTTGTAGTTTACTTTGTTGATAGTTTCTTTTGCTGTGCAGAAGCTCTTTAGTTTAATTAGGTCCCACTTGTCAATTTTTGTTTCTGTTGCAATTGCTTTTGGGGACTTAGTCATAAATTATTTGGTAAGACCAATATCTAGAATGGTACTTCCTAGATTTTCTTCTAGAGTTTTTATTGTTTTAGGTCATACATCTAAGTCTTTATCTTGAGTTAATGTTTGTATATGGTGAAGGGAAGGGGTCCAGTTTTAATCTTGTGCCTATGGCTGGCCAGTTATCACAGCACCTCTTATTGACTATAGAGAGTCCTTTCCCCCATTGTTTGTCAACTTTGTCTGGGTTTATTTTTGGTTCTCTATCCTGTTCCATTGGTTGATGTGTCTGTTTTGGTACCAGTACCGTGCTGTTTTGGTTACTGTAATCTTGTAGTATAGTTTGAAATCAAGTAGTATGATGCCTCTGGCTTTGTTCTTTTTGCTTAGGATTGCTTTGGTGATTTGGGGTCTTTTATGGTTCTATGTGAATTTTAAAATAGTTTTTTGTCTAATTCTGTGAAAAATGACATTGATAATTTGATAGGAATAGCATTAAAACTGTAAACTGCTTTAGGTAATATAGCTGTTTTAACATTCTTTCATCTGTGAGCATGGAATGTTATTCCATTTGTTTGTGTCATCTCGTTTCTTTATTTGGTGTTCTGTAATTCTCATTATAGAGGTCTTTCACTTCCTTGGTAAGCTGTATTCCTAGGTATTTTATTCTTTTTGTGGCTATTGTAGATGGGATTATGCACTTAATTTGACTCTAAGCTTGGACATTACGGGTGTATAGAAATGCTACTAATATTTGTACATTGATTGTATATCCTGAAATTTTACTGGAGTCATTTGTCAGTTCTAGGAGCCTTCTGGTAGAGTCTGTAGAGTTTTCTAGGTATAGAATTATATAGTCTGTGAAGAGAGATAGTTTGACTTCCTCTCTTTCTATTTGGATGCCTTTTATTTCTTTCTCTTGCCTGATTGCTCTGGCTAGGACTTGCAGTACTGTATTGAATAGGATTGGTGAGAGTGGGCATCCTTTTTCTGTTTCAGTTCTCCAGGGGAATGTTTCCAGCTTTTGCCCTTTCAGTATGATGTTGGTTGTGGGTTTGTCATATATGGCTCTTATTTCCTTTAGAGGTATGTTCCTTTAGTGCCTAATTTGTTGAGGGTTTTCAACATGAAAGGATGTTGAATTTTATTGAAGGCCTTTTCTGTGTCTATTGAGATGATCATGTTCTTTTTGTTGTCCATTTGGTTTATGTGGTGAATCACATTTATTGATTTGCGTATGTTGAACCAACCTTGCATGCCAGGAATAAAGCCTACTTGATCGTGGTGAATTAACTTTTTAATGTGCTGCTGGTTCAGTTTGCTAGTATTTCATTGAGGATTTTTGTGTCTGTATTCATCAGGAATACAGGTCTGAAGTTTTCTTTTCTCCTTGTGTCCCTGTAGGGCTTTTATATCAGCATGATGCTAGCTTCATAGAATGAGTTAGAGAGGAGTCCCTTCTCCTCAATTTTTTGGAATAATTTTAGTAGGATTGGTACTAGCTCTTCTTTGTCCATCTGGTACAATTCAGCTGTGAATCTATTTGATCCAGGGCTTCTTTTGATTGGTAGTTTGTTGTTGTTGTTGTTGTTTTTAATCACTGATTCAATTTCAGAACCCATTATTGGTCTACTCAGGATTTTCACTTCTTCCTGGCTCAATCTTAAAAGCCCGTGTGTTTCCAGGAACTTATCCATTTATTCTTTGTTTTCCAGTTTGTGTGCATAGAGGTGTTCATAATAGTCTCTGAGGGTTTTTTGTATTTCTGTGGGGTTAGTTGACATGTCACCTTTGTCATTTCTAATTGTGTTTATTTGGATTTTCTTTTTTCTTTATTAATCTAGCTAGCAGTCTAACAATCTTGTTTAATCTTTTGAAAAACCCACTTTGGTTTCATTGATCTTTTCTATAGATTTTTACATTTCAGCTCTGATTTTGGTTATTTCTTTTCTTCTGCTAGCTTTGGTGTTCACTTACTCTTGTTTTTCTAGCTCCTTTAGGTGTGACATTAGGTTGTTAATTTGAGATCTTTGTAATTTCTTGATGTAGGCATTTGTCACTCTAAAACTTCCTCTTAACAATGCTTTAGCTGGCTGGTTGTGGTGGTTCACACCTGTAATCTCAGCACTTTGGGAGGCCAAGGTGGGCGGATCACGAGGTCAGGAGTTCAAGGCCATTCTGGCTAACATGGTGAAACCCCGTCTCTACTAAAAATACAAAAAAATAAACCGGGCGTGATGGCGGGTGCCTGTAATCCCAGCTATTCAGGAGGCTGAGGGAGGAGAATCGCTTGAACCCTGGAGGCGGAGGTTGCAGTGAGCTGAGATCACACCACTGCACTCCAGCCCGGGTGACAGAGCGACACTCCGTCTCAAAAACAAAAATCAATGCTTTAGCTATTTCCCAAAGATTCTGGTGTGTTGTGTCTCTGTTTTCATTAGTTTCAACTAACTTTGTGATTTCTGCCTTAATTTTGTTCTTTACCCAAAAGTCATTTCGGAGCAGGTTGTTTAACTTCCATGTAATTGTATGGTTTTGATAGATCTTTTTGGTATTGATTTCTGTTTGTATTGTGCTGTGGTCTGAGAGTATGCTTGGCATGATTTCAATTTTTTTGAATTTGTTGAGACTTTCTTTATGGTCCAGCATGTGGTGAATCTTTTAGAGTATGTGCTGTGTGCAGATAAGAAGAATGTATATTCTGTTGTTGGATGGAGTGTTCTGTAGATGTTTACTAGGTCCAGTTGGTCAAGTATCATGTTTAAGTCCAGCATATCTTTGTTTTCTGCCTTGAGGATCTGTCCAATGCTGTCAATGGTTTGTTTTTTTTTTTTAAATCCCCCAGTCTTATTGTGTGGTTGTCTAAATCTCTTCATAGATCTCTAAGAACTTGTTTTATGAATCTGAGTGCTCCAATGTTTAGTGTATATATATTAAGGACAGTTAGGTGTTCCTCTTGTATTGAGCTTTTATCATTATGTAATACTCTTTCTTTGTCCTTTTTGATCATTGTTGGTCTAAAGTCTGTTTTATATGATATAGGGATAGCAACCCCTGCTCTTTTTTTTTCCACTTGCCTGATATTTCTGTACCCCTTTACTTTGAGCCTGTGAGTGTTGTTACTTGTGAGATGGGTCTCTTGAAGACAGCAGACAGTTGGATCCTGCTTCTTTATCCAACTTGCCACTCTATGCCTTTTAAGTGGAGCAATTGGCCCATTTATGTTCAGAGTCAATATTGATATGTGAAGATTTGATCCTGTTGTGCTATTAGCTGGTTGTTATGTAGACCTGATTGTATAGTTGCTTTATATTGTCAGTAGGCTATGTGCTTAAGTGTGTTTTTGTGATGGCAGGTATTGTTCTTTCATTTCCATGTTTAGCACTTCCTTTAGGACCTCTTGTAAGGCAGGTCTAGTGGTAATGAATTTAGCATTTGCTTGTCTGAAAATAACTTCTTCTTCGCTTATGAAACTTAGTTTAGTGGGATATGAAATTCCAATTTCTTCTGTCTTCTAAGGTTTCTGCTGAAAGGTCTGCTGTTAGCCTGATGGAGTTCCCTTTGTAAGTGACCAGCCTCTTCTCTCTAACTCCCTTTAAAATTGTTTATTTCATGTGGACCTTGGAGAATCAGATGACTGTGTGTCTTGAGGATGATTGTCTTGCATAGCAATCTCACAGAGGTTCTCTGAATTTCTTGAATTTGCATGTCAGCCTCTCTAGTGAGATTGAGATTTTCCTGGACTATATCCTCAAGTGTGTTTTCCAAGTTGCTTGCTCTCTCTCCACTTTCAGGAATGCCAACGAGTCGTAGGGTTGGTCTCTTTATATAATGCCATATTTCTTGGAGGTTTTGGTCATTTTTAAAAAGTATTTTTTATTTCTGTGTTTTATGTCTGCCTGTGTTCCTTCAAAGGAGCAGTCTTCAAGCTCTGAGATTCTTTCTTCAGCTTGGTCTATTCTGTTTTTAATGCTTCCAGTTTTATTTTGAAATTCCTGTAATGAATTTTTCATTTCTGGAAGTTCAGTTTAGTTCTTTCTTAAATGGTTATGTCATCTTTCAACTCTGGGATCATTTTACTGCTTTCCTTGGATTGGGTTTCAACCTTCTCTTATTTCTTGGTGAGATTCCTTGCCATCTAGATTCTGAATTCCTTGTCTGCCATTTCAGCCATTTCAATCTGGTTAAGAACCATTGCCAGGGAGCAAGTATGATCATTTGGAGGTAAGAATATGCTCTGGCTTTTAGAGTTGCCAGAGTTCTTGTGCTGGTTCTTTCTCATTGGTGAGGGCTGATGTTCTTTTTTCCTTTGAAGTTGCTGTCCTTCAAATGGGACTTTTTGTTTTTATGATCTTTATTGCCCCAAGGGTTTGCCTGTGGCACAAGTTGCATGTGGTTGAATGCCTTTGTTTCTGAATGCTTTCAAAGGGCCAAGGTTCAGCTTTACACTCATGGGCTGCATGCTCTAACTCTGGGTGGCCTGGACTGAGTCCACAGCTTTGTCCACTGGTCCCTTGAAGCTGAGCCCAGGCTGGGCTAGAGGGGCTGAGGTACTCCCGGACTGCTGACAACAGCATTCCATGAGGTATGGCAGCACGGGTCCATGGGCTTAAGTGCTCCTGTGGGAGCATTGCAGGTGGGAGGCATTCTGGCAGGGGCACCGTGGGTGGGAGGCAGGGGTGGTGGAGGCACCACAGGCAGGAAGTGCTCCAGCAGGGTAGTTGAGGCTGTGCTGTGTGTAGGCACGACCAGGCAGGGACTATGCAAGGGGCTGGTGGACAGCAGGGTGCACAGATCAGGCTCACCCTGGTCCCACAGGAAAGAAAGCCCTGTTCTCTCCAGGTCTGGCAGCTTACACAGGTCAGAGCCACCCCTTCCTAAGGAGCTGTTTAGGGCCTTGAACATATCCTGGCACTTGGCAACCCTGTGTGGGGTTCCCAGTTTCCTCCCCCTTCAGTCCTGGCATCTGGGTCATCTCTCTAACCTCTTTCAGTGTGATTTCTCAGATTATCTGTCTGGATTATGCCAGTGTAGTTGATACTCTGGTCTATCTCAATGGGAGAAGTTATTTCTGGCTATGATTAGTCAGCCATCTTGTTTGGGTCCTCTGCAACTGATTTCTGTTCATATCCTGCTCCTTTGCTGAATTCATAGTTGATTTTTTTTTATAGTGAAAGGTTTAAAATAATTTCACATTCCCGTTTGTGTGTTTTCTATAGCTACTTTCTTTGTGGTTACCATGGGATTACAATTAACATCCTAGGTTATAACACTCTAATTTGAGCTTATAAAAGTTTAACTTCAATAATATCCAAAAATCCTGCTCATCTACAGCTTTATTCCCACACCTGTCAGTTGTTGGTGTCACAAATTACATCCTTATACATTATGTACCCACAAACAAACTCTTAAATGCATTAGTCTCTTAGGTTGTATTGAAAACAAAAAGTGAAGTTACAGACCATTATTACAATAATAGTAGGTTTTATAATTGCCCATGTAGTTACCTTTATTGAGATATTTATTTCTGGTGTTCTTTCATTTTACCTTATAGATTTCCGTTGATCATTTCTTACAGGGCAGGTCTAGTGGTAATGAATTCCTTCAGCTTTTATTTATCTAGGAATATCTTCATGTCTCCTTCACCTTTGAAGAACACTTTTGCCGGATATAGGATTCTTGTTTGACAGATTTTTTTGTTTGTTTGTTTTCCTTCTAGCACATTGAATATGTCAACCCACTGCCTCTGGCCGCCAAAGTTTCTGATGAGAAACATGATGATAACCTTCTTGGGAGTCCCTTGTATATGATAAGTCTGTTTCTTACTGATTTTAAGATCCTCACTTTGTCTTTGGCTTTCGATAGTTTCATTATACTATATCCCAGTATGGGTCTCTGAGTTCATGCTACTTGGAGTTTGTTGAGCTCCTGGGATGTTTATACTCATGTCTTTCATCAAACTTTGGAAGTTCTTCATCATTATTCATGTAATCTCTTTGCCTCTTTCTCTTTTCTCCTCCTTTTGAAACTCCCACAATGTATATACTCTCATCCAATTGATGGTGTCCCACAGATCTCTTAGATTCTCTTCATTTTTCTTCAGTCTTTTTTTTTTTTTCTGTTCCTCAGAGTAATAGTTGCAATTGTCCTATCTTGAAGTTGGCTGATTCTTCAGCCTGCTCAGATATGCCTTTGAATCTATATAGTGAATTTTTCATTTTGTACTTCTCAGCTTCAGAATTTCTCTTTGGTTCTTTTTTAGGTTCTGTAGCTCTATTGATACTTACACGTTTTTCATACATCATTTTCTTGATTCTGTCTGCATCTTCCTTTAGTTCTTTGCACATCTTTAAGACAGCATTTTAAGAGCTATGGTAGATTTGCCATCAGGTCTTTTTCAAGGACAATTTCTATGATTTATTTTTTGCCTTTGAATGTGCCATACTTTCCTGTTTCTTTGTATGCCTTGTGTTTTTTTGTTGTTGTTGAAAACTAGACATTTAAATCTATTAATGTGATAAGTCTGGAAATCAGATTTTCTCCTTTCACTAGGTCTTGTTGTTTTAGTATTACTTTTGTTTATTGTTTTTGGTTTTTGTAGACTGGGTAAGGAAACAGGGATCAGCCTATGTCAGAGATAGAAATATAAATTTAGGGTCTTCTCAGGTATTTTCTTTCCATCTTTTCCTGAGCATGCATGATCGTTTTCCAATTTTGTCCATATTTACAGTTGTTTTTGAATGTCCCAGTCTTTAATGTCTGGCTCCCAAAAGGAGAAAAAGAGAAAAATAAATACAAGAAGAAAAATTGGCTCTGGCCCTTTAAGTTCCCTGGAAGTCATTTCAGGGGAGCAGGGGGTCTCTTGCAACACCGGGAGGAGGTGCAACAACAATGGCTGGCAGCCTCTTTGACTACACCCATGTGATTTTTGGCAACAATCAGTGATCAGAGTACAGATCTCCATACTTGGAGGACAAGGTCCTTTTTGCCCACGTGGGCTCCTGCAAGCTGAGTACAAACTGCTCCAGGAGCACATGCACAGCTGCCTGCTAGGGAGCTAGGAGTGGAGGATGGCTTGCTGCAACAGTGTTAAGAGCTGAAAATGACCCAGATTAATGCACTTTATCATTTAGTCCTTCTCTTGGAAGTTGCAAGCCTTTGGTGGACTACAGAGTTCCAAGATAGTTGCTTTAGACAGATTCTGCCAGTGCAGTTGTTGTCTAAGTTGGGAGACAAGATTCCTGGTGGTTCCTACTTTGTCATCTTTCTTGAATCCCTCTGTGATTTCTTATGGCAGAAATTATGTTAATGGTAAACTCAACATAAGTGATATAGTTTTTTGGTTCTTAATAAATCAGATTTTTGTTTTTTGTGTTTAGAATGGCAGCCCAAGGTAACTATGCTGGTGGTTTTATGGCTTATGGTGCTACATATACCCATAGTGATATAATATGTCTAAAAAGGTATGATTATTGGTATTAGAAATAAAAGCTTCATTAGCCAAATATTTTAAAGCTTTTTTTTTCTTTCTTTTTTTCAGGGCAGAGGTGGAGAGGGGTTAGATTATTTCATCTGCCCTACAGTTGGCATAATAAAGAGTAAGCCCTTAGTTTTGGGAATGTATGCAGTAAGCTAGGCATCCTTGTGTCGGCTGTCATAGAAGTCCCTGTCCTCTTAGTCTTTAGTAAACATTAGGATATACCAGAACTTATATTCTGTACCACAGAGTTCAGCATTCAATTAAATATGGTCTTATATCATAGTCTAAATAATTTGTTAATAATTATAAGGTTTTGAGGGGCAGTTGTTATGCCTCTTGTTTGTACACAGTGGCTGGTAGGTATTCAGTAAACACTTGTTGATTAGGTTATCATGTATAAGCAATAATTTTTTTGTGGAATAGTGAAGGTCTTGAAACTTGAGTAGACATTAGACTGAAAGTATGCACAACTTCCTGTTGAATTGTGTGTAAATTTATAGATTTGAACTTTGACTTGCATACTAAGGATTCTATTACTGTTTTCAGAGTGGTAGTGCTGGTATTTCCTAACATTTACTGAGTACTCTCTCTGTGCCTGGCATCGATCTAAACAATTTACATACATTAACTCATTTAATACTACCTTATGAAGTATTCTTTAAATCCATATGGTATATGAGGAAACTAAGATATAAACAAGTTAAACTTTTTCTTAAATACACAGAGTTAATAAGTGATAGAGCCAGGATTCAAACCCAGAAAAAAACAGCTAAAAGCCTACATCCTTAACTTCTATGTTACACTGCCTCCCAGTGTTACATATATGACATTTCCAATTTTTATTGGACTTAAGGGCCTAAATTCATCAAACCTCACTCCTCTAAACACATACGCGCGCGTGCGCGCGCGCGCGCACACACACACACACACACACACACACACACACACACACACACACACACACACACACACACACACACACACACACACACACACACACACACACACACACACTATTTTAATCCTTTGTTATTAGATACAGTTATTAGACCATCTTGGGATCATGGCATTTTCTGTAACTTATACTACCTACCTTTAGGTGAATTGAGTTAGAATTGAGTATTTGACACAAATATTACTTCTATTCCAGATTATGAACATTTCGAAACTCTATTTCATGAGTCATAAACATGATTTTGGCAATATTCCAAACACTGCTGTTGTTGGAAGTGTTAGGCTAGATAGAATTCTGAGTACTTTATTAAGTTAAATAGATACTGACAAAGGAATATTTTTATAAAGATCTGATAAGCCTTCTGGTCTGTATAAACCCTGTCTGTCCTACAAGTGTACAAATGTAGAAGATAGCAAAATCTGAGAAATGTTATAGTCAATTAGTCACTCCTAAAATGTAGCATTTTTACTTTGTCCATAGTGTTTATTGCAAAACAGCATAGGAATAATGGAGTCTTAAGAGTAATGCTCAGTTGCCAAATAGGAAAGCTTATACTAAAATGGATTCCAATTTCTTAGGGAAAATCAAAACTTGATTTTATAGAAAGTATAAGAATTTCATGTTCATGCACATCCCTAATCCATAAATCAGGACTTTTAATATAGATTTCATATCTTCAGCCAGAGTGAGCTTGCTTGCTTGCTTTTTTTTTTTTTTTTTTTGAGACCTAATCTTGCTCTTGTCACCCAGGCTGGAGTGCAGTGGCGCGATCTCGGCTCACTGCAACCTCCGCCTCCCAGGTTCAAGCGATTTTCCTGCCTCAGCCTCCTGAGTAGCTGGGATTACAGGCGCCCACCACCACACTCAGCTAATTTTTGTACTTTTAGTAGCGATAGGGTTTCGCCATGTTGGCCAGGCTGGTCTCAACCTCCTGACCTCAGATGATCCACCCACCTCGGCCTCCCGAAGTGCTGGAATTATAGGCGTGAGCCACCGTGCACAGCCAAGAGTGAGCTTTCTAATTAGTATATTCTTGAGTCGGATGTTAGTAGGGAAAAATGTGTATGTGTATAAAATATATATAATTATTGCCTAACTAAATCAAGGATGATTTATTGTTTAAATTTAATTTGAGTCAGTGGACCATGTGTAAGAGAGAAATTTTTGCTAAGTCTCTAAGATTATGGGGAATATTTGTTACAGCCCTAGGCCTAGATTATCCTGACTAATTAATACCCTATAGAAAGGGTATCTAGATAATCATTAGAGACCCCTATTTGTATTGGAGAGAGAACATCAGTATTAGTGAAGCCCTGTGATAACTCAAGTCACTAGTCTTAAATATGATTTGTTCAATGTAGAGCTGATACTAGAGTAGGTGTGTCAGAGAAAGCTTTTTAAGTATGCACAAAAACACAGTATTTGTTAGAATGAACTGTTAGATAACTAAATCAGGAGAGTCATGAACTTTCTTTTTTCATATGACAGAAAAAAAATTAGATAATCTTTTCTGAGTAAACGCTGTGAGCCAAACATAAACCTTGCAAGAAGCAGCAAGATCTGCAAGTATAGCTAAACCATCATTTAAAAAACAGTCTTTGTGTGCAGCAAACTTGGGCATATATGCTGACCTTATACTGATAATTTCAATTTTGTTCTCACCCTTTGTTGGTTGTCCATGATAGAGTTAAATATGACCGACTAATCTGTATGGTTATAAAAGCACATTAAGGAATATAGGTTTAGTATGGTAGTATCAATCCCTTTTGTATTTTTGTACATGAGAAAATTCTGCTTTTATTTTTATGAGCTTATGTGGAAACTGGGTAAGGTAAACAATGATACGTAAGAATATGACTGCTAGTAGAAGTAAATATAGGTAAGTTGTATGTTATCTAGGAAGAGTTATTAGAGTACCGAAAATTGTCACATAAAGTATTTTCAGTTGATCTGCTAATAGATGCATTGAAAGCTAGCATTTGACATTTAAGCCTACTCTTAAAATAGCAGAGAAAGCTAGGAGGAAAGTTTTTCTTCTCCAAGGCATTATGTTCTTTTGTACTGAAGTATTATGCTTTTCCTTCCCATAATCTGTCTGATAACATTTTTATTTTCTACGTATCTTCTTTGTATTTTATAGCACTGTGAGAAACTATAAGTTGTCAAAACCAGTATGTATGGATTGAAGAGTGACAGAAAGGGTAAATATATAGATGAACTATATTAATTGTATCAAACAATTTTTATGAGTTCTAAAATGTATGTGGAACTAAAACTCATGATACTAGCAACTCAAAAAGTGGGAAGGGTATACATGAAGTGTTTTAAGGTCTTAGAGTTAGCTATAAAGTGATAGAAGTACTGATTTGTATTAGACTGTAATTAGCAAGGATGGTTTTAATCATTAGGGTAACCATGATTGAGACAGTAAAAGAATTATTAGCTAGCAAAAGAAATTGAATAATGAAAACTACTTGATAAAATCAAAAGAAGGCAAGAGAGAAGAGAAAGAATATAAAACAGGTTAATTGGAAGAAACAAACAATAGGCTAATGGATAAAATTTAAAATATATTAATGACATCAAATGTAAATGGTTTAAATATTCTAGTAAAAGACAAATTTGTTTGAAAAATTTGGAAGACTAAATTTCTTTCTTTTTCTTTTGAGTCAGAATCTTGCTGTGTTACCCTGCTGGAGTGGCACAATCTCGGCTCCCTGCAACCTCTGCCTCCTCGGCTCAAGCAATCCTCCCACCTCAGCCTCCCAAGTAGCTGGGACTACAGATGCATGCCACCACACCTAGCTAATTTTCTTTATTTTTTGTAGAGACAGAGTTTTGCCGTGTTGCCCAGGCTGGTCTCAAGCTCCTGAGCTCAAGCGATTTGCCCACCTTGGCTTCCCAAAGTGCTGGGATTATAAATTTCTTTAAAACGAAAATATATTTCATTTTCAAGGGATACATGTTACATATAAGAACACAAAAAGGTTGAAAGTAAAAGGATTAAAATATACCATGCAAATGCTAATTAAAGGAAAGCTGATGAAGCTATGCTAATATCAGGCAAAGTAGACATTAAGGCAAAAAGCAATACTAGACATAAAGAAGGTCATTTCATAATAATATAAAAGGTCCATACACTGGAAAGACATAATTCTAAATTCATGTGAACTTAATAATTTGGCTTTAAAGATATAAAGCAAAATATGACAGAGCTAAAATGAGTGTGGCCACAAATTTCATTTCTCTAGAAGCTAAACCAGAGAGTCTAGCTGTGTGATTTAGAACAAATGAAGTGAGCCCACAATGTTTCCAGGGCATAGCACAGGGAGGGGGAACCCAAACAGCTCAGGAATTACACAGGTTTGAGTTTGGGGTTCAGAGATGACAAGGAATGAAAATTATATCAGATGGAAATTTGCATCTACAAAAATAAATGAAGAGCCCTGGAAATGGTGAGTGTATATGAATAGATATAAAAGTCTTTTTTCTCTCATTTAAGAAACTTTTTTCTTAAAGATAATTGCTTAAAACAAGAATAATAATATGTTATGGAATTTTTCACATAAGTAGAGGTTTTTTTGTTTTTTTAAAGCAGTATAGTTAATATACCAGTAGTGGAGATAAAATGGAATTATGAAAATTACTTACCGAACAATGACAAAAAGAAAAAAAAGTGACAAAGATGAGACATAGTAAACCAATAGCTAGATAGCAGATACATACCCAATCATAGCAATAATGACATTAAATGTAAATGGTCTAAATACCGTTAAAAAGTGGAGATTATCTAATTTGATTAAAAAAAATTTCATTTACATATTGTCTACAAAAACTCACATTGAATATAAAAACACAGGTTAATAGTAAACAGATGAGGCTGGGTGCGGTGGCTCATGTATGTAATTCCAGCACTTTGGGAGGCAGAGGAGGGTGGATCACTTGAGGTCAGGAGGTTGAGACTAGCCTGGCCAACATAGTGAAACCCCATCTTTATGAAAAATTAAAATTAGCTGGGCATGGTGGTGGGCACCTTTAATCCCAGCTACTCAGGAGGTTGAGGCAGGAGAATCGCTTGAACCCAGAAGGCAGAGGTTACGGTGAGCCGAGATCACGCCACTGTACTCCAGCCTGGGTGACAGAGAGAGACTCCATCTCGATTTAAAAAAAAAAAAAAAAAAAACGTAAACAGATGAATAAAGATATAGCATGTAGACACTAATAAAAAGAAAACAGGAGTTCCACAATTAGTATCAGATAAAGTAGATTTTAGAGCAAGAAGTATGAAGGACATTTGATAATATAAAAGGGGTCAGTTTACCAAGAGTATATAGTGGTCTTAAACATGTAGGCCCCTAATAATGGAGCATTAAAATAGATGAAGGAAAATTAATAGAATTCAAAGGAGAAATAGACAAATATACAATTATAATTGGGATCTGCAACATTATTTCTCAATAATTGATTCAGTTGAACTGTAGTCTACCACAAGAGGCATGATTTATCCTTGTTACATTAGTTTTAATGTTTCCATTCTAATTGGAAGTTGCTCTCTCATTAGCCAAAAGATTATTCCTGCTAACCCTGATTATCAAAGTAGTGTTAAAGTGCACATTCTATTCTAAGTATCAACAACCAGAGATCAGTAAAAATAGCAAATACTTATTGGGGCTTACTAATTTCTAGATGTATTTGTGTCCTGTTGTTATTATAGCAAATTACCACAACCTTAGTTGCTTATAACAACACAGATTTATTTTATAGTTCTGGAGATCAGAAGTTCAAAATGCATATCACTGGGCTAAAATCAAGGGGCCAGTAGGATTATGTTCCTTCTGGAAGCTGTGGTGGGGATCTGCTCCTTGCATTTTCTAACTCCTAGAGGCTGTCTGCATTCCTTGGCTCATGGCTCCCTTCTAAAGAAGTAAAAAGGCGTGTATTTCAGATGGAATACTTGATCTGTGTAATCCATCAAGTAGATAAAACCACTTTTTTGGTTTATTGACACAAGACCATGAAAGTAAAGTTTTGAAAAAGAAAACAAATTTTCAATTCGAATCCCCTTTGCAATTCTGACGACAGTTTTTCTCCTGGTGCTCTGCTTAGGTATGGGTAAGCAGGGGTGAGACAGATTTTATTATACTTTAGACTTTTGAAGACAAAATATCTAATTTTACCAAGTTTTTATGAGCAGCCAGTGATTTTGCCTTTGCTACCTAGTGTTTTTTGTCCAGTCATTTTTTTTTTTGAGACAGAGTCTCGCTCTGTCGCCCAGGCTGGAGTGCAGTGGCCTGATCTCGGCTCACTGTAAACTCCGCCTCCCAGGTTCACGCCATTCTTCTGCCTCAGCCTCCTGAGTTGCTGGAACTACAGGCGCCTGCCACCATGCCTGGCGAATTTTTTGTTGTTTTAGTAGAGACAGGGTTTCATCGTGTTAGCCAGGATGGTCTCAATCTCCTGATCTCGTGATCCGCCCGCCTCGGCCTCCCAAAGTGCTGGGATTACAGGCGTGAGCCACCCGGCCTTGTCCAGTCATTCTTAAAAATCACATGTTAAGTGAGTTGATGGACTATTCCCTGAGCACTTGGCAACATCCTCAGCAAATGCCCTCATTTCATTTTGTTGTTGTTGTTGTTTGTTCTCTAGATCTTAAAGGACTTTTTGATATCTTTATATATGCCTATGAGCTTTTCCCATTTAGGATATACATGTGATTCAGATATCTATCTTTTTTTTTTTTTTCTGAGACGGAGTATTGCCCTGTCACTGAGGCTGGTGTGCAATGGCATGATCTCTGCTCACTGCAGCCTCCGCCTCTTGGGTTCAAGCAATTCTCCTGCCTGAGCCTCCCAAGTAGCTGGGATTACAGGTGCACACCACCACGCCTGGCTAATTTTTATATTTTTAGTACAGACAGGGTTTCACCATATTGGCCAGGCTGGTCTCGAACTCCTAACCTTGTGATCCACCTGCCTCGGCCTCCCAAAGTGCTGGGATTACAGGCCCGAGCCACCACCCCTGGCCTCAGATTTTTATATATACGTTTGGATGGAGTAAAGTAGGCTATTGTCTGAGTGATTGTAGTTTCCTTTTATTTGCAAGAAAATAACATAATTTTAATTATTTGAGAATGGACAACTTCCTGTGTCTGGTATGTTAATGAGTGAAGCTATAGTGTCAGTCTGGTAGGAGAGTATAGTAGAATAGTCATTAATGCCTTTCTAACATCTAGTGCTAATCTAGGACTAATATTATGTTCTTAGTAATCAGTGATACTTCAGGCAATGGCTCCTGAGATACATATTGTGTTATATTACGAAATGTCTTCCTAGGAACAAAAGTCTTGATTAGTCACTTGGTTTTATGGGATTGATATGACTACATGAATCGTGTGTGTGTGTGTATGTATATTAATATGTCCATATGTTCTTACTCCTGAGTTGTCATGAAAATAGAAATCATTGAGTTATGCCTTTATTTTCCCAGTTGTCTAAAATATTTCAAGTACTTTTTAAAAAATTGATGCTTTGCTTTCTAGTTTTTATTGTTGCAGAGCTTGGAACCATTATACTTCCTAAACTAGCTGCGGCTTCTTACAGGGAAAAAATAAGTGTTTAGAATAGCAGAGTAGAATTTGAGGGGGGAATTATATTCACATAATTTGTTTATATGTATACTAGAAACAATTAGACAATTAAATAGAAAACAAGGGGGAAAAATCTATTCACACATGGCTTCTTCTCTCAAGGAGTTTATTTTTGACATAAATGCAACAGCAAGGACGTGTAAGACATTTATCCTTGGGAGTAAGCTTTTGATTAGTCTAATGTCATAGACTAAATGAGAGTATTTCTGTTTGGGTGGAGAATATGCTGTTTCGGGAGGAGCAGCAGACAGTAGGAAAGGAGCCAAGAATACACAATTGAGAAACAGTTTTCTAACAATGTAAGATGACTTACTTGACATTAATTATTAAAGACTGTAGAATACTCATATTTGGGCATTTTAGGATAGTTTCTCATTTTCCCAGAAAGGCTGAAAGAGGGCATACTGGCTTAAAATTTCATAGTTATCTTAAGGGGTTCCTTTCAGAAAAATATGTTCAAGGTGGACATATTTAACTTTTGGGTGCTCTATAACCTCTAAGGATTTAGGTGTAAAGTATGTGAAAAACATGTAAAAAATTCCATAAAGCCCCCAAAAGTCTTGAAGTTTCACCTCCTCAGTCACTTCTTGTGACTGACATGGAGAAAAGAGAAATCAAAATTTTATTGACTTCATGTTTGTTTTTAGTTTATAAATTCCCCTTGTTTTATCTCTACATTCAGGCTCTGTAAATTTATACCAAGAAACTGCTAGAAAAATTACATTTTAAGTCAAGAAATAGACATCAATAACATACTTGAATGCTTTCTCCCTCCCCACCCCAGGCACTAGTAATGGGGGGAAACATTGATGTCATATGAGTCTTCAAATTCAGTATATGTTAAACTTCTGTTTAAAGTCACTTTGCTTCCTAGAGGTGGAGTTTCAGCACTAAGGAAAAAGAACAGTCTCTATCCTTATTACGTATGTGCATTGTAGGGTATGATAAGAAGCTCAGTTTATAACCCAGGTACCCTATTAGACTGTTTAGAGACCATAGTTACTTTGTGGTTGGCTTAATAGAGAAGGAAAGATTTGTATAACATCTTAATTTCTTAATCAACATTTGCCACAATTTGAAATCTAGAGTTTATTATGATGCGTGAGTAATAATTTAAATTCTGTCTTAAGGAAGCAATTTTTAAAACATGAAGCAGTGTGTAGGCTACACGGTACAGCTTGTTGCAGGAAGAAAACACATACATATGTACATATGAAATATATGTGATGCACATATACATACATATATGGAGAAGAATTTTTTTTTTTTTTTTGAAACAGAGTTTTGCTCTTGTTGCCCAGGCTGGAGTGCAATGGCGTGATCTCGGCTCACTGCAACCTCCGCCTCCTAGGTTCAAGCGATTCTCCTGCCTCAGCCTCCTCAGTAGCTGGCATTACAGGCACATGCCACCACGCCCGGCTAATTTTTGTATTTTTAGTAGAGAGGAGGTTTTACCATGTTGGCCAGACTGGTCTCGAACTTCTGACCTCAGGTAATCCGCCCGCCTCAGCCTCCCAAAGTGCTGGGATTACGGGCATGAGCCATCGCTCCCGGCCAGAAGATTATTTTTTAAAAATTTTTTTGACCTTATTTTTTCTGGGGCCACCGTTCCCACAGCCGAGGTGGGGATGCCACCCCATAGAAGATGATTTTCATTTGGGAAGAAAGACAGGAAGTATAATTTTCTCCTTGCCAAATATTTGTAATTCAGGTTTTACCTTTGTAAATAATCCTAGTGCCAAGATTTTAGGTTATTTATATAAATGTCAGTGAAAACTTAGTTTCACCCCTTAGAAAATGTATTGAGATGTGTATATATATATGGAATATATTTATATGCATTAAGAAATAATCTTAGGTAAAATTTCATTTCTGCTTCACCACCTTATTTTTTTAGGTAAATGCTGTTTCTGTGCTGCAAGTTGCATTCACCTCAAATTTAAAAACCAACAGAAAGTATCTATACCCTTTGATCAGCATGAAGTAAGGTCTTAAGCAGGAGGTTAATGAAAGTTCTTGCAGTGCTGAAGTTAATTCAATTTGGTAACCTTCTTATTTGCTTAGAAAATTGTGCAGCTGGGAAATCTTAGTTTAAATCTTATTTAATTCACATTTATTGCTGATAAAATTTATGTTGCCTACCAATATATCATTTTGTGGAAAGGCAGATTGTATTTGTTTCTTGATTGCTATTCTTATCAACTTTTATGAGATAATAAAAATTACAGAAGCTTAGAGAAAGGTGATTTTTTCAGGGGAATATGTACTCTGGTTTTACTGATTGCTTATTTGGGAAAATGTTAACATACCTTATAACAGATGTTTAACAAATATTTGTTGATTAAATGAACTGATACAGATAGATGAAGATTATTCTTTTTTTTTTTTTTTTTTTTTTTGAGATAGAGTCTCGCTTTGTCACCCAGGCTGGAGTGCAGTGGCACGATCTCAGCTTACTGCAACCTCTGCCTCCTAGGTTCAAGCGATTCTCCTGCCTCAGCCTCACAAGTAGCTGGGATTACAGGCTTATGCCACCGCGCCCTGCTAATTTTTGTATTTTTAGTAGAGACGGGGTTTCGCCATGTTGGCCAGGCTAGTCTCAAACTCCTGACCTCATGTAATCTGCCCACCTCAGCCTCCGAAAGTGCTGAGATTACAGGTATGAGCCACTGTGCCCAGCCTGAAGATTATTATTTTTCTAATTGACTTAGATATCACTTCATCCATAAACATTTTCCTTTATTTGCCTATTATGAGTGTCTACTGTGTGGTAGGCACTAAATTAAGTGTTCACTTAATCTTAAAACTACTTTATAAAGCAGGAAGTATGATATCAGCTTAACAGATGAGGAAACCGAAGTTTGGAAAGGTCAACTAACTTGTCCAAGATTGTCAAGCTTACCAGGATTCAAATTTAGGCCTATCAGACTAAAAAGCTCAGGTTGTCCCAAAAATATACCTTCTCCCTTTGTTTATATAACCTATTTAATTAGTTTCTTCTATATTTTCATAGCATTTATTGCTCAAAAACAAAACTCTAGAAACCCATTATAGATTAATTTTACTAAGGTATAGTTTACATAAAATAAAATGTGCCCCTTTAAAATTTATAGTTGGATGAGTTTTGTCGGATGAATACAGTCATTTAACTACCACCACAACAATCAAATTCTAGAACATTTCCATCATCCTCAAAAGCCCCTCATCTATGTCCCATTATAAGTCACTCCCTTCCTGCCACTGCTGATTAACTTTTATCCCTATGATTTTCTTTTTCCAGAATGTCACATAAATGAAATTATATAGTAAGTATGCTTTTGTGTCTGACTTCTTTCACTTAGTGAAATGCTTTTGAGATTCATCTATGTTGTGGCAGGTATCAGTATCAGTGCATTGCTGTATTGTGTTCCATTGTATGGATGAACCACAGTTTATCCAGTCACCATTTGGTGGACATTTAGGTTGTTTCCAGCTTGGAATTATCATTAATAAACTGCTGTAACCATACATGTTCATAACCTGTTTAGTTTTAAAATTTCTGGATTATTATGGCATTCTCTGGAGTCATATGGCCTTCCAATGCGTTCATAGATTCCTTAGTTTTAGATATGAGATACATCATTGAAGGCTGTGAGCCCTTTGTTAGATATTGGAGATGGATTTGTTGATTACTTTCAAAATTTGGAGATGACATTTGAGACACGCCTTTTAAAAAAATTAGCATGTAGTAGTAGTAGTAGGAAATAAATAATATGAAAAGTGCAGGGAAATGTAGTAGAATGGCAAACACTGGACTAAGATAAATTTGGGTTCTGAGCCTATAATCTGGTTTCATTTTCCAGCTGTATCTCTTAATAGATTTTGGACAAGTTGAGACTTGAAAAAACTAGTAACCTCTCTGAAAGAAAAATGGAACTTATATTTCCACATTCTTGAGTATATACACTTATCTCATTTAGTCCTCAAGACACCTGTGAGGTACCTGTGCACTAGATAGTACTAGTGCTAGTGTACTAATGAGAAAACCAAGATTCAGAGAAGTGAAATAACTGGCAGTGGAAGAAAAGCTAGTAAGTGATTGAGTCAACAGTTGCCTCTATATCAGTTTCCTTATCTGAAAAACGAAGGTAATACCACTTTGTAGTTATGAGAATTAAGTGGGATTACATTAATAAGGACTCAAAACTGCTGCTAGTCTCTTCCTCTACCCCGCTTTTTATAAAGGTCCCCACTTCCCAGTCTCTTGACCTGCCATTCTGTTAACTATTAATCAGTAAGAGAAATTTATAATATGGATACTATTATGTATCTTTAAAATTGCAAAAGATTATGCAGTGTCTGAAGGCTATATATTAAATGTTTCTTTTTATCATAAACATTAGAAAAAACATTACGTCAAATTGCAAGTAGAATTTGCAGTATTGTTTATTCTACCAGATTATCCTCACATGTTTCCATTAGCATATTCTCTCAATCATTTTTTCTGATATCATGCTTTCTGCATTGCTTTGTGAAGTAGCTCAAAACTGCATTCTATATAAAAAATTATCCTAATAATAACTCATTTAAAAACCAACTTGGGGCTGGGTGCGGTGGCTTATGCCTGTAATCCCAGCACTTTGCGAGGCCGAGGCAGGTGGATCACCTGAGGTCAGGAGTTCGAGACCAGCCTGGTCAACATGGTGAAACCCCGTCTCTACTAAAAATACAAAAAAAATCAGCCAAGCATGGTGGCGCACGCCTGTAATCCCAGCTCCTTGTGAGGCTGAGGCAGGAAAATCACTTGAACCCAGGAGGCAGAGGTTGCAGTGAGCTGAGATTGTGCCACTGTACTCCAGCCCAGGTGACTGACAAGACTCTGTCTCCAAAAAAATTAAAAAAAAAAAAAAAATTGGGCACTGATTTCTTCCACATATAATTTCTTCTGCATAGCTAATACTCTGTATCTTATGATTTTTAAAATTACTATAAGCAGGTTTCTTGATGAACCTTTCTCCTTTAGACATTTCAGTTTGCAGGATGGCACCAAACTTGGTAAAAGATATTTCATAAAAACTTATTGTCAACAACTATTCTATAGAACCTGTGTTTGACCATGCAGAGTAAACACATCATTAAGTTTTCTTTTTTCTTGGCTTTCCTAATGAGTGGAGAAATCTTAACACAGCTGGAGAAGCCTGGAACTCCTTTCTGAACTGATTTATTTACATAGCATATGCTTAGTTTGACACATTGCTTAGAAGCAAGCAGAGAGCTTTTAAAGTTAAGTGCTATACAGTACTTCAAAGAACATTTTAGCTACACTGTAATTGTTCAGCTTTTCTGGATACAAAGCATCTCTTTGCTGTTAAAAAAACATTCCTGTCCCACTTTGTTATGTTATGACTTTCAATGCTAGAGAAAAGTAAGCTGAATGTATTTAAAAACTCTTTTTAAAAACATATTTTAGTTTCAGAAGCTGATGCATAATGCTAGTAGTTTAAGATTGTGTCTGCACAACCAAGGGTAAATCTTTCTGCTCTTATCTAGTTGATGTGAAAGTATATGGTGACTTGGAGCCATAATATGATACTATGGTCTGATGTAAAGAACTTACACTTCAAAGCCAGATTAATCTAGGTTTAAATCCCACTATGTGCTCACTACTAATTTTTCTTCAGCAGAGTTAAGAACTACTCAGTTTCTTCAACCATATGTGGGTGATAAAAAAAAAAAATCTTCTTCAGGTTTGATTTCAATACCAAAAGTATATCTAATGCTTAGCATATATGGTAAAACTCTCGTTAAACCTTTCCTTTTTCTGTGTCCTTCCCCACCCTCCCAAAAAGGAACAACTTCCTTTCTCATTGAAATGAAGATTTTTTTTAGCCTAAATATGTTTTATTAAGGTTTGAGGATAAATGAGAGTAGCAGGGTTGACCTACTTATGGAGTGCTGATGATGATTTTTATTCAGCACAAGCTCTGGATTGTGGGAAGAATAGGTTGCCATACAGGTAACACAACCCAATAGAATAGTTTGAAAATGAACATACATAACTGTAAACATGGTGACAAAATACATGCCTTCAGTGTGTCTGAATAAGGCACGTTTGAGTTGAATGCCTGAATAGGCATTGATAGAGGGAAATATATATATAAATAAAAAATGCCCTGCATCTTCAAGGAATTCAATCTAGAGAAAAATACCTACAGATTCATAATTACTTGCAAACCAGACTTGAAGAATTTGTGTAATTGAGATAAAGGGCTACATGGGGAGAGAGTGATTAATTTGTACATTGAGAAACTTTCTGGTAAGATGGTATGACAGAGACTGTGGGTTTCCTCCCTGGGTCTGTTTTCTCCTTAATAATAGAACCCTGTTTTTTCCACTTGGCATGTGGCTGCCTAGAACAGAGGTGCCTCCTAGCTTCCCTTGCAGCTAGAGGTGGCCATGTGACTAAGATTTGACTAATGAAATGTTGGAAATGTTGTGTGAAGCTTGAGGAAAGTCTCATTAGTGTGAATTAGTTCTACTGAGAGATGTGCTGTTTTGCCCTTCTGCCTTTGTTTTTCTTTCTGGAATACAACACAGACATGATGGCTGAGGCTTCAGTAGCTTTCTTGGGGCATAAGGTGATGTAGAAAGATAGAAAGCACCTACGTCCTTGATGAGCACGTAGCTGCATGTATGCTCCAGACTGCCTATTTCTAGGTATATTTTATATGAGTGAAAACCCAGCTGGAACATAAGATGGTTTATTTCTGGTGTCTGTTACTAATAGCAAGACCTGTTCCTCACAGGTACAGATAGCAGTGTGGTACAAGCATCTGACTCCTTCTAACCCCACATCTAGTTACCACTAAAATGACTATAAATATATCTAAATAGAGTGTACCAGCATTGAAAACACCGAAAAGGAAGTGTTCACATACCTGAAATACCAACATCCCAAGAAAAAGAAATAACTGCAGTAGATTGAAATGTATCAGATATGTTAAAAATCTGTGAGTTCATATGTTACTTTTTTTTAAAGCTCGTTATGTTTGGAGACTAGGGTGCCAGTTTGTTATTTTGAAAATTGATAAAGATTTAATCATTAATTCTGCCCTTCCTATACAAACTGTGTATCTCAGGGTAACCAAGTAGTTGGCAAGAGCAAGATTTTCTTTATAGAAATATTTTAACTATACATTAAGAAGGGCTGATAGAATATCACCCATTTTGCAACTTTTAATGAAACAATCATCAGTGATTGCTAAAAGTAATATTGGGTGAACTGCTAAAGGATAACTTTATAATGGCTTTCCTCTTCTTTTTGGGCTACAACACAGACATGGCTGAGGCTTCAGTAGCTTTCTTGGGTCATATAATGGCTTTATAATGGATTAGGCTGAAAATAGGGATTAATCTTAACATCATAAAAAGAGAGACAATTGAACATTATATACTTCCTGATGAAAGTTCACATCTCTATCATGAAGTATCCTTGTGAAAAATCAAACCCTACTTTTATCAAACCTCTAGATATCTAGTAACTGATATATAAGAAATATTGAGGAGACAGACTCTGAAATAAGATTCTGCAACCTTAAAAATACAGGAATGTTGCACTCAATACCAGGGCAAAAGCACATACTCTTGATATAAAAGTTTACTTCTGTAACAAGAAAATTGTAGAAAACATTTTTGTATGCTTGTAAGTTTTTTAAATTGTGGAGTCTTTGGAGTGAGACGTAGAAAATAAGTTC
Organism: Pongo abelii; assembly: GCF_028885655.2. NCBI lineage: Eukaryota > Metazoa > Chordata > Mammalia > Primates > Hominidae > Pongo > Pongo abelii. Next base: position 72,442,570 of record NC_072001.2, read on the forward strand.
ATAAGGCAGCAGGCTGGGATGAAAATGGGGGCTAGCTAAAGGGGAGGCATACATTAAAAGGGTGTTGGATATTAATAAGTAAGGCCTATGGGATGGAAACTAAAACATGCAGTATCCAAATAAGAAACAATAAAACAGAAACTAAATAGGCAGTGTTAGATTAAACTGCACCAGAAGCAACAGAGAGTGGATTAGAAAATTGTATTAGTGATACAGACTACAAGTTTAAGAAGCTCTCCCAAAATGCAGAGGAAAAGGGGGAGAAGAGATGAAAAAAGAAAATTTGAAGAAAAAGATGACTGACATAAAGGATAGAGTACAGAGATCCAATATATACAATTGACATTTTGGAAGAGACAGAACAAATTCAACAGGAACAATTATTAAACACACTATGGGATAAAAACTTTTCTGAGATGAAGGATGACCTGAGCCTGCAATTCAAACAGGCTTGTTGCCAAACACCAGGAAAAATTAATGAAAACAGCCTAACAACTAAAGCTATTCTGGTGAAACTTTGTACTTTCTCTTGTTAAAATCATCATCGTCGTTGTCATCATCATCATCATGATCATCAGGCATCGAGGAAGGGAGAAAAACAAGAAAACATACAAGTTGTTCACAAGGAAAGAAAAGGTGGACTAGCTTTAGATTGATTGTTCTTATCATTAAACATTGGCTTGTTCTTACCATTAAACAGTTGAGCAGTGTATACAGGGTTCTGTAGGCAATTTGGACCCTAAAATTCTTTATTCAGCCAAGTTGTTTGATGAAGAAGCAACACATATTTTCAATTCTGCAAGACTTCAAAATATATACCACCCACCTACCCTTCTAAAAGAATTATTTCAAAACATACTGTAGCTGAGAAGATTCTGCAACATACAGGCAAAAGCCAAAACTTAGAAATTTTTTCCAAGCATGACTTTAGGGCTTAGCTAACTCTTGAATCACTGCTTTGTAAATTGATTCAAGAGTTAACTAAAGTCATTCTCACTGGAGCACAAACTAATTATTCTGCAAAAATCAATATGCTAGTGACCCTAATTTTCAGAATTGCCTAAGATAGTTCTGAGTTTGGGCAGCATACGTATTTCCACTTGCACATAGTACCTACTTTATGCATATGGTATATTACAGTGGTTCTCAAAGTGTGATCCCTGACCAGAAGCATAGGTTTCACCTGGAAGTTGGTAGAAAAGCAGGTTTTTAGGTCTCTACCTAGATGTAGTAAATCAGAAACTGTGGGGTTTGGGAACAGCAATCTGTGTTTGAACAAACCTTCTAGGTAATTCTCATGCCCAGTGAAATTTAGAGCCAGGTGTATTGGTTCTCAGACCAAATTAATCATCAGAATCACTTGTGTAAGACTTTGAAACATCTTTTCCCAGTCTGGATGAGACTTAATTATCTGGATTTGGAAATCACTGGTCTGATAAAGCTTAGAACCAAAAGACCACCTTATCAATTTCTGAGCCTTAGTATTTTCTATTGTGAAATAGCACTCATTTTCCTGACCATTTCATTGGATTGTTGCAGAAATTAAATGAAGAAATGAATGTAAAAGTACTTTTGCAGTGTAGTTAAGGAAATCCATAGCTACAAGTTCATTATCCTGTGTTTGAAAAGGGCCTCACTTAATGGTTGTTAATATTCTCTTGGAGACCAGTATATACCATCTGTGTTGGGCTTCAGTAAAGTGTTCTCCCCATGCAGCTCTTTCTAGTATCTTTCCCTTTCCTAACTTAACTACCTGCCACACTACTTTTTATTTGATTTTCAAATTCAATTATTATATTTATTTTACCACCTTTTCAATGTGGATTTTTTTCAATTGCTTTCTGTATGTTCAAGTCTTGTATCTTCAAGGTTCTAAGTTATTTGAGAGCAGAAATCGTTTCTATATATATTTTTATTTTCCTCAGTATCAGATCTTAAGCTAAGCTATATATCTATATATCTATATACTATACATATATAGTAATACTAAGTAAAATGCTTCATTCATTGAATTTAATCTATTCATTAGCTCATTGTCATTAACTATTGTAGGAATTGATGAGGATTTTCTTTTTCTATTTCATTAATATAGTGCTTTGATGCAAACAACTTTCCTTCTAGTAGTATGAAAATGTGGTTGGTCTGGAACCAGTCAACATCTGTACTTCTTAAAATTATTTTTTAAAGGTTCATCATATTATTCTTTCTGCCTAGTTTATGGTTGCTGAAGTTAAGAAAACTGTAACTAGGTGTGGTAGCTCATGCCTGTAATCCTAGCACTTTGGGAAGCCAAGGCAGGGGGTGTTGCTTGAGTTCAGAAGTTCAAGACCAGTCTGGGAAACATAGTGAGACTTCATCTCTACTAAAAATAAAAATTAGCCAAGCATGATGGTGTGCACCTGTAGTCCCAGCTACCCAGGAGGCTAAGGCAGGAAGATCACTTGAGCCCGAGAGATTGCAGCTACAGTGCGCTATGAGCATGGCACTGCACTCCAGCCTGGGTGACAGAGTGAGAGATCCTGTCCAAAAAAAAAAAAAAAAAAAGAAAGAAATGAAAAGAAAGGAGAAAGGAAAGAAAAAAAGAAAACTGGAATTGCTTTGGTTTCCTGTTAGGGGTAAGACTAAGATTTTCCTGCAAAAGTATGTCAGGTAGGAGGCCCAGTAGGCTTAGAATATGAATTTCCACACCTGAGCTAATAGAAGCCACCAGGTGGTCTCAGGTCTCCTTATGAGTAAAGCACAATAACCATGAATGTGTCTTCCCCCAACTTCTAGTTCTGTTTTGCATTTTTATTTATACATTATCTTTAAAGGCTAATAAAATTAGCTTTCCTTAGATGGTTCTCCTTTATCTCCATAGTGTTGAAATTTTTATTTTGTTGTTTTGCTTTTTCCTTTCATAGCTTCAAAGCCGATTTATTGGCTCGGCTCAGTGGCTCACACCTGTAATCCCAGCACTTTGGGAGGCTAAAAGGATCACTTGAGCCCGGGAGTTCAAGACCAGGCTGGGTAACTAATGCGACCGCCCCCATCTCAAAAAAAAAAAAAAGCCAATTTGTGTTGCATGACACGAGCAAATAGATTTGACCTTTGGTGTCACTGGTGATTTTCATTCTAAGGGTAATTACAGTCTGTATTCAAGATTATATGTTCTTGCCGGAAATTAAACTAAGTAGAAAAAAAAAGTTAAAGCTTTTTATTCCCCTTGACTTCTTGCCTTTTTTAAAAAATTATTTTTATTTTTGCTATGGCTAATAAAAAGTCATAGAATAAAATAATTAAAAAAAAAAAAAAAGACAGGGTCTCAGGTCATCCAGGCTGGTCTCGAACTCCTGGTTTCAAGTCATCCTCCCACCTTGGTTTCCCAAAGTGCTGGGATGACAGGTGTGAGCCACCATGCCCAGCCCAAAAAATAGCTTTATCTTTAGATTCTTCCTTTTTACACCCTAATTTCTTGTACTAATGTTAGTTACTCATATATACTGCCACCTTGGGGCTTTTAGAACATGAGTGCATTTTCAAAGCCTCAGATTAACATGGAGAAGGTTTGGCTTCAACGAGCTATACCAGAACATCATAATAATTATTAACAGAAATAAGGTATTATAATGCATTTGTAAGCTATTGCTGGATTTTTGGGGCCAGTGAGTATCCTGTTGTCAAGAGCTTAATTATTCTAAACCACCTGGGGACCAGGTAGCTTTCTTAGAATATATACATAACATTCACAATCATGACTCTCATTTCTGTCCCTTTCTAGTATTAATATGGCATTTAATTATACTGTTAGATTTAAGGAAAATTCAAAAATTTCAGTAGCTTCATTCAGAAATGCTAATACATTTTTAGAACAACTAGATAACTTTTCCTAAAATTATGTTTACCTGTGTGAACTGTTGATTTATGGTAAAATTAAACTTTAACCAAAACAAGACCTGTGAATGTCTGAATTCAGTTCGCAATCTCGTAACCTGTTACAAGTTGAAATCTTCTGGGGAAGGGGAGTATTCAGCTTCTGAAATATAATATTTGTATATCTGTTCTAAGATACCCTGTGACATATCAGAGCACGGGCTTTGGAGTCAGACTGAAAAACTGGAGTTAAAATACCATTCTTAATTCTAGATATGTGAACCATCAAATAATCATGTGGCTTCAGGTAAATTACTTAACATCACAATGCCTCAGTTTCATCATCTGTAAGTAGGGAATGCACAAAATTTTTTATCAGATTTAAGTTCTCGTCTTGGCTTTGTTCCTGTCCTTTTCCTTTAGTAAATCTTTTTGTGGGTTCTTATGCCTTAGTCTTTTCATCTATGAAATTCAAATAATATAATTTACTATAGGAATACATTGGAGATACTGCAGATTCAGTTCCAGACCTCTGTAATGTGAATATCACAATAAAGTGACTCACACACATTTTTTGGTTTCCCAGTGCTTATAAAAGTTATGTTTATTCTGTACTGTAGTCTGTTAAGTGTAGAATAGCATTATGTCTAAAAAATACACATACCTGGCCGGGTGCAGTGACTCACGGCTGTAATCCCAGCACTTTGGGAGGCCAAGGTGGGGAGGATCACTTGAGGTCAGGAGTTCAAGATCAGCCTGGCCAACATGGTGAAACCCTATCTCTACTAAAAATGCAAAAATTAGCCAGGCGTGGTGGCATATGCCCGTAATCCCAGCTACTCGGGAGGCTGAGGCACAAGAATCGCTTGAACCCGGGAGGTAGAGGTTTCAGTGAGCCGAGACCACGTCACTGCACTCCAGCCTGGGAGACAGAGCAAGACTCCGTCTCAAAAAAAAAAAAGTACATACCTTAATTTAAAAATACTTTATTGCTTACAAATTGTTAGAGATTATCTGAGCCTTTAGCAAGTCATAATCTTTTTACTGGTGGAGGGTCTTCCCTTGATGTTGATGGCTGCTAAATGCTCAGGGTGGTGGTTGCTGAAGATTGTGGTAGCGGTGGGAATTTCTTATAATAAGACAACGATGAAGTTTGCCACATAGAATGACTCTTCCTTTCATGAAAGATTTATCTGTATCATTCCATGCCATTTGATAGCATTTTATCCACAATAGAACTTCTTTCAAAATTGGAGTCAATCCTCCCAAACCCTGCTGTTGCTTTATTGACTAAGTTTATGTGATATTCCAAATCCTTTGTTGTCATTTATTTTTCTTTTCTTTTTTGTTTTTTGAGACAGAGTCTCACTCTGTCATCTAGGCTGGAGTGCAGGGGCACCGTGTGAGCTCACTGCAACCTCCTTCTCCTGGGTTCAAGCAATTCTTCTGCCTCAGCCTCCCAAGTAGCTGGGATTACAGGTGCCCACCACCACGCCCGGCTAATTTTTATATTTTTAGTAGAGACAGAGTTTCACCACGTTGGCCAGGCTGCTCTCGAACTCCTTACCTCAGGTAATCTGCCCGCCTCGGCCTCCTAAAGTACTGGGATTACAGGCGTGAGCCACCGCGCCCGGCCAGTCATTTCAACAATGTTCATGGCATCTTCACCAGGTGTAGATTCCATCTCAAGAAACCACTTTCTTTGCTCATGCATGAGATTGCAACAATTCAGCCCCCTCTTCAGACTCTACTTCTAATTCTGGTTCTCTTGCTGTTTTCACCACATCTGTAGTTAACTTCCTCCACTGAAGTTTTGAACCCCTCAGAGTCATCCGTGAAGGTGGGAATCAACTTACAAACTCTGTTCATGTTGATATTGTGACCTCCTCCCATGAGTCATGAATATTCTTAATGGCATCTAGAATGGTGGATCCTTTCCAGCAGGTTTTCAATTTGTTTTACCTAGATCCATCAGAGGAATCACCATCTGTGGCCAGCTATAGCGTTACAAAATGTATTTATTAAATACTAAGACCTGAAAGTTGGCTGGGTGTGGTGGCTCACGCCTGTAATCCCAGCACTTTGGGAGGCCGAGGTGGGTGGATCACGAGTTCAGGAGTTTGAGACCAGCCTGGCCGACATAGTGAAACCCTGTCTCTACTAAAAATATAAAAATTAGCCAGCCATAGTGGCACATGCCTCTAATTCCAGCTACTCAGGAGGCTGAGGCAGAAGAATCGCTTGAATCTGGGAGGCAGAGGTTGCAGTGAGCCGAGATCATGCCACTGCACTCCAGCCTGGGCGATAGAGTGAGACTCCATCTCAAAAAAAAAAAAAAAAAAAACATGATAGTCAAATTGCTTTTTGATCTATGGGCTGCAGAATGGGTGTTGTGTTAGCAGGCATGGGTACAGCATTAATCTCCTTGTACATCTCCATCAGAGCTCTTGGGTGACCAGGTGCATCGTCAATGGGCAGTAACATTTTGAAAGGAATCTTTTTTTCTGAGCAGTAGGTCTCAACAGTGGGCTTCAGATATTCAGTAAACCATGTCGTGAACAGATGTGCTGTCATCCAGGCTTTGTTGTTGCATTTATAGAGTGCAGGAAGAGTAGATTTAGCATAATTCTTAAGGGCTCTAGTATTTTCAGAATTATAAAGGAGCATTGGCCTCAACTTAAAGTCACCAGTTGCATTAGCCCTTAATGAGAGTCAGCTGGTGCTTTGAAGCCAGGCATTGACTTCTCTCTAGCTATGAAAGTCCTAGATGGCATCTTCTTCTAATAGAAGACTGCTTTGTCTACATTGAAAATCTGTTTAGTGTGGCTGCTTTCGTCAATGATCTTAGCTAGAGCTTCTGAATAACTTGCTGTAGCTTCTACATCAGCACTTGCTGCTTTACCTTGTACCTGATAAACCAGCCTCTGCTAGCTTCCAACTTTTCTTCTGCAGCTTCCTCACCTCTCTCAGCCTTCATAAAATTGAAGAGGGTTAGGGCTTTGCTGTGGATTATTAGGCTTTGGCTTCAGGGAATATTGGGGCTGGTTTGACCTTAAGACCACCAAAATTTTCTCCGTATCAGCAATAAGGCTGTTTCACTTTCTTTTCATTCATGTGTTCACTGGAGTAGCAATTTTAACTGCCATCAGGAACTTTTCCATTGCTATCACAACTTGGCTGTTTGGTACAAGAGACCTAGCTTTTAGCCTGTTTTGGCTTTCGACATGCCCTCCTCACTGAGCTTAATCATTTCTAGCTTTTGTTTTAAAGTGAGAGACAGTGGCTCTTCCTTTCACTTGAATAGTTACTGGTCATTGTAGAGTTATTAATTGGCCTTATGTCCATATTGTTTTGTCTCAGAAAATAGCAAGGCCCAAGGAGAAGGTCAGAAACAGGGAATCGGGGAACAGCTGGTCATTGGAGCAGTCAGAACACACACAGCATTTATCAATAAAGGTTGCCATCTTATATGAGTACAGTTAATATTACCCCAAAACAATTACAATAGCAACATTGAAGATCACTGATCACGGATCACCATAACAGATATAATTATGAGAAAATATTAGAAATATTGTGAGAATTCAGTAACATAAAGCATGTCCATATATATATCCCCTACTCAGTTTCTTTGGGATTTTTTCCTAGAAATACAATCTTATTTGAAGTATTATGAGCACTTGTATCACAGATCGTTTTAATTTTGTTACTAAAAAATAAAAGGGACTTGCAAAATTTCCTTCCTGTTTTGCCTTATTGTGAGTAGCTACCAGAGAATTCTACTCGTTTATATTACTAGAAGGATCCTAACAACCAAAAATATTAGGCAGTTCTCCTTTGAGTTACATCTGTCACTGGATATTTAACGATTTGACTGTATAATTTAAATCTTGGTCTATTAAGCAGTAAACAGATGGAACATTACTAACAGCAGTAATTAAATTGTAAATCTGTTTTAAAATTGGCCAATATACAGCATCACAGTCCATATTCTGTTATGTCAGTTATATTCATTTTTATTTGGATTACAATTTCTGAATACCCAAATATTGGAAAGAAAACAAAGTTGTCTGGTTCAAATGTCTGCTTTTTATTTTTTTTAATTATATAGGCCAAGTGCTTGCTTGCTTGCTTGCTTGCTTCCTTTCAAGAAAGGAAGGAAAGGAGGGAGCAACAGAGAAGAAAGAATATTTAACAATGTTCATTTATTCAACAAACCTTTAATGAATGTCTACTCTGAGCTAGGCACAGAGTAGACATTTTTTTTTGCCCCCCGAGACAGAGTCTCACTCTGTCACCCAGGCTGGAGTGCAACGGCAATCTCAGCTCACGGCAACCTCCACCTCCCAGGTTCAAGCAATTCTCCTGCCTCAGCCTCCCAAGTAGCTGGGACAACAGGTGCACACCACCACGCCCAGCTAATTTTTTGTATTTTTAGTAGAGATGGGGTTTCACCATGTTGACCAGGCTGGTCTCAAACTCCTGACCTTGTTAAGTGATCCTCCCACCTCGGCCTCCCAAAGTGCTGGGATTACAGGCATGAGGCAAGCTAGGCACATTTCTAAGTACTGGGGATAAAACAGTGACCAGGAGAAGCAAAATCCCAGCCCTCATGAAATTTGCATTCTAGTGGATTGGGGATGAATAATTTAAATGTATAATATGTCAAATGGTGATAAATGCTATGAAGAAAAATAAAACTGAGTAAGGACCTAGAGAATGATGGGGTGAGAACTGGTATTTTAGATAAGGTGGCCAGGGAAGCCCTTTCTAATACATTGACATTTAAGCGGTGACCCGAATGAAGTGAGAGAGCCATCCAAATGGATATCTGGGGAAACAGAGTGCTAGGCATGGGGAATGACAAGTGCAAATACCCTGACTTGGGAGCATGCTTAACTGTCAATCTTCAATTCATTCTACCTGGAAGCTTTTCTTAACACCTTAAAAGGTTAAGGTGTTTTATAGCATAGTCTACACAACTTTTTTTTACAGTTCTTAAATCTTAGCATTATTATTTTTTCTGCCTGCTAATCTGTCCTTTAGAGACATGGATAATGCCTTACCTGCCACATAGTAGCTGCTGAACAAATATTGATCAAAACAATCAGTGAGTTTGATTATTTGTTGAGCAATTACTATTTCGTCTACTTAGTATCAATAAATTATTTTTTTTAATAAGAGTAAGCATTCTTCTCAATCAAGGAATTATAGGAAACATAAATAGATGTGTAAGTAGATAAGAGAAATAATAAGCAGGGAAACCTTGGCCTACATTATTCAGAGGAAAAAAAGCCAATAACGATGTAAGTGAATATTTAAAAAACCTATTCAAAGGTTGTTCTTTACTGAAATATAACCTTCATATTTTGAAAGCTCATGATGCTATCCATAGTTCCTGATATTTAGTGAATTACTCTAATAGTTACTTGACGTAACTAGGAAAATAAATCTGAAAAGTAAAGTATCACAGAAAAGATATTTGAATTGCAAATCACTTTAGAATAGAACAATTTGCTTTCCAAAAAAATCCTAAAAGTTATATTTTACTTTCCCTAATTTTTAACTATTTCTACAAAGAAGTTTTTTCACAGTTTCTTTATGATACTTACTGCATGACATTTTCTGTTTTAGATCTCCAGCATTATAAGACCTGATTTTTACTGGATTCTATTTCTAATGAAATAAATCTTTAGGGTCAGCAGTAGGTGAGGTTTCAAGATTTTTTTTTTTATTTATGAGTTTTTCATTTGTTTGTTTTACCTAAAACATCAATCTATTTTGTAGATGTGGCAAAAGCTTCAAAATAAGTAGGAAGCCTCTCACCACTCAAATTTGCCATCATTTATACCTAGCAGAATGTCAGTGCAATCTACTTCTTGAAATTTCAGAGTATCTGTATCAGTTTTCTATAATTTGGCAACATTATAATGAAATTACTGAGTTTCTCTTTAGATGAGCCTATTTTTTAGTTAATACTGTATGTCAACACTCAGAGATTTCCTTCTCTTCATCTTCCTTCCATCTCCCTTATCATCCCCCGCCCCCCTGAAAAAACCCCGTGCCCGTTTGAAAGCTAAATTTTTCTACAAATTTTTAACTGACTTACATTTTTTTCTTTCAATATTTTAACAAAGTTAACCTTGCCCTTCTTAGTTTTTCATTATTTTTTTTAAGAGACGGGATCTCGCTGTGTTGCCCAGGCTGGAATACAGTGGCTCTTCACAGGCGCAATCCCACTACTGATCATCACACTCCATTTCCAGCCTGGGCTGGTTCATCTCTCCTTAGGCAACTTGGTGGTTCTCTACTCCCAGGAGGTCATCATACTGATGGCAAACTTAATGTGGACACCCAATTGGCATAGCACCCTCTAGCCCAGAACTCCTGGGCTCAGGTGATCCTCCTACCCCAGTCCCAAGTAGCTGGGACTGCAAGCACATGCCATTTTTTTATAGTTAAAAAAAAAAAACTAGTAAGCGTGATCATGGAAAATTAGAAAATAAAGACCTATATATGCATTATTTACTTAAAATAAGATAATACTAAATGCGCTGTTTTGTAACCTATTTTTTTCAGTTAACAGTCTTCATTTTGGTATCTTTCCATTTTATCAAGTCTCTTGTTGAATTTCCCAGTCTAGGACCAAGTTTCACATCTGGTTGTTATGTCCCTAAGTCTCTTAAACACACACACACAAAACAGCCCCCTCTTTTTTTCTTTTCATATCACTAATTGAGTTGAGGAGACAGGACCAGCTGTCCTGCAGGATGTCTCACCTTCCAGAAGTGTCTGGTTGCTTCCTCCTTTAACTTGTTCCTCTATCCCTTGTATTTCCTGTTAACCAGAGATTAAATTTTATGTCCTGAGAGATCCAAGTGAAACATTTTGGGCTGGAATATATGGTAAGTGATATATTTCTTATTATGACTTATCAGGAGACAGCTTCTGGATGGGTCACAATTAAGGAGACTAAAGTTGACCGCTGAATTAGGGTATGATGACTATCTGATCCTTTCACTGTCAAGTTTAATCTTTTTCTTCTTTCAACTAGAAAATAATGTATTTGGTGTTACTTTGCACAGTATGAATCATGGCAAACATATACCTGCATTTAACACTTGCCTGAATCTGTAATATCATGAGGGATTACATAATGCTAATTTTCTGATTTTTTTTACAAAATTTACTTATTATTATTAGATAGCCTTTTGTACAACAGAGTATTTTATTTACTAGGGTTATTGATTTGTTCTGAAATATGGTTGCTCCTACAAAGACAAGTAAATAATTTTTTTCACTCCGTTGCCAATTTTTGTCAGCTCAGAAGATTAGGTAAGTTTTTTGCTGGCTTTCTCCTTTTTAAATATTATTGCAGATTCATGGATTTTTATTGCTTCGTTGTGTTTCAGTCTACTTCAGTCATAATTCTTACAAATTTGACTAATAGGGAAGAGGACCTTTTAGACTGATTGCTGTGTCTTTTTGCCATGATGTTATGTATTTATGGAAATGTTTAAACAAAAGTATATAGTGAGTGGTATACTGAACTTCCAATATATCTATCACTCTCAGTTTTAGCAATTAGCAATAATTTTCTAGCTTTATCTGTCTCCTGCTGCTTTTTTGACACCCTTGATTTTTATCTCATTGGTAGTTGAAAGTTTGTTTTCTGGTGTGGCAAGGTATCCCATCCCTAGACCTAGAATTACTCATTTCTTTAAGAAGCCCTCATTGTCTTTAGTAACTAATGACATCAGACAATAAAACCTGGACATAAGGATTATTGGAAGTTTTTAAATTTGATTTTTCTTTACTTTCCCATCGTGTGCTTCAACATATTGGTAGCTGTGTTAGTCTGTTCTTGCATTGCTGTAAAGGAATACCTGAGACTGGGTAATTTATTTTTTTTAAAAAAAGAGGTTTAAAATTGGCTCACAATTCTGCAGGCTATACAAACATGGTGCCAGCATCCACTCAGCTTCTGGGGAGGCCTCGGGGAGCTTTTACTCATGGCAGAAGGCAAAACTGGAGCAGGCAGGTCACATGGCCAGGGCAGGAGCCAAGGGAGTGTGGGCAATACTTTTAAGCAACCAGATCTCACGCAAACTCATTCATCATCAAGGCGATGGCGCTAAGTCATTAAAGAGGGATGCACCCCCATGATCCAAACACCTCCCCCCAGACCCCACCTCCAACACTGAAGATTACATTTCAACATGAGATTTGGGTGGGGACAAATACCCAAACTATATCAGTAGCCTTGTTCCATAAGCAGGGTTACAGGCATTCGAGTAGTGGAGGAAGGGCACTTCTCAAAGATAGGATAAAAAGCTTTATATTTCTATATTAATTGGTCAAAATGTAAGGCATAGCTGACAGATTACTCCACTGTTGACATATAAGTGTTTTTAATGAAGGATTTAAAAAAAAACAAAACACCATTTAGTGTTATCAGTTTGCCCCCACTACAATATAAGGAAATCCTCAATTTATATGACTTCTAAAGTTTTGTTTGTTACACACTTTGGTTTCTCATAGTAATAATGCAGATGATGAAATGAATTATTCTCAGTTAATAGGGTTAAAAATGTATTATTGGGTTTCCAGTTCTTAAAATCTGTATTCACTTCCTTTCCCTTCTGATGCCCTACCAAAATAAAATGTTTAAAATTGAGAAATGAAGAAGCAGTAACAGTAAATAGGAGGACTACCCAAGGATGATAGTTGAACAGATTTCCGGATCTCTGGTTGAGTACCAGTAGGCCCAACTATACCCTCTTCTCCCCTCCTCATACCTCTTTCACCCCTACACTTGAATACAGATAGCTGGCAAGAATCCCAGGCAAACACCAGGCAGATTTTCTTTAGAGAGCATGAGAAAGACGAAGGCTTCTAAAGTGTGTGCTGTGTTCGTGTAACAAAAGAGAAAGCACCATCTTCTTTCTGGCATTTGAAAGGTCTGCTGGCTCACCACCCACTCACCCTGTGGGAACACTGCCAGTCAGCTCATGTCCAGCCCACACAGAGCTCCCTCTTTTTATCCCCACCAGGGGAACAATCTAGCCAAAATCAGACTATCTTCAAAATAACACAGGAAATCTATGTTGGCTAATGAGTCATTCTCCCTTAAATGTGAATGAGTAACCCAAGATCACCAGGCATGGTGGGAAAAACTAATGGCATGAAAGACTAAATAACCAGGAACATGGCCAGTGGAAAAAGTAAAACTAATAAGAAAGAACTTTATTTTAAAAAAAGAAGAATAAATCATGTAATATATTCAGAGATCCAAGAAGATACTATATCCATTAAACAAGAATAGGAGGACACAAGTTTTTAGATTGAAAGGGCACACCAAGTGCTGAAATAGAGAATCAAACATGGTACTGTGACACACCTCAAAACTGCAGAATTCCTAGGATAAACAAAGATCCAGAAAGAAACCACACACATAGTAACAAGTAAGAGACTGAAATCAAACCCCTTATGAATAACTCTTAATGATTTAAGACAGTAAAGTATTGCCTACAACATTTAGAGAGAAAATAATATGCAACCATGGATTCTACAACCTGCCAAACTATTAATCAAGGGTGAGAGCAGAATACGGTTGTTTTCAGACACTGAAGGGTACAAAGTTTGCCTTCCCTTGGAAGTAAAAGAAATGAATGAATTACACATTCACCATCAACTTCTTGAGAAACTGAAGTTTAGCATTTGATTTTTTTTTAATATATCATTGCTGCCAAAAGAGTTGAGGAGAAAATGAGAAGGAGGGATTAAAAACAATAAAATTAGTTGTTGATTCACACCATACAATAAATTACAGAGCTCCTGCGGCAAACGGCAGTTAAACTACTTCCTTTACTCTCAGCAGGCTGAAGTGTATCATACGTTATACATATAACTATCCATAATTTCCCATGTTTCCCAATCATCCCAGCAAAAAGTAACCCAGGACTACTTGCATTGCAATCACAACAGGCTCATACACCATATGGCCAGAAGAAGCAACAGCATCACATTTTCCTCCCATCAGTACTGGAATGACATGATCTGACTTAAATTTAAGAGCATCATTCTGACTGCTGTGTTGAGAATAGACTTGAGGGTGGAGTAGTAGGGTAAGGGTAGAAGGAGAGAGACCAGTTTGAATGTCACTGCTGTGTTCCAGGTGAAAGATGACAGTGGTTCTGACATGGTAGTAACAATGTAGTTGGCGAAAAGAGGTCAGATTCTGGGTATAATTTGAAGGTAGAGCCAACAGAATTTCCTGACTTATGGGATATTGAGTAAATAAGAAAGGATCAAGATTTTCAGTCTGAGCAGTAGGAAGGGTGGAACAGACTGAGGAAAAGGTTGGGAGTTAAGTTTTGGATGTTATTTCAGAAATTTATTTGACCTCCAAATAAAGATATGTGTATTTGGATATATGTATCTGCAGCTCTGAAGAAAGGCCTGGCCTGGCAAGAGAATTTGGGGATAGTCAGCCTTGTATTTAAAGGCATGAGGTTGGGTGAGATCAAAGTGAATAGAGTGAATAGAGATAAAGTCAAAAGACTGGGACCCTAAGGTACTCTAACATTTAAGAATTAGGGAGATGAAAAGGAAGACTCAAAGAAGAGAAGAACAGCCAGTGGGATTTTAAGACAACCAAAAGAGAATGGTGCCCTAGAAACCATGGGAAGAAAATGTTTCAAGAAGGAAAGAGCCATTGCCTATTTTATGCTGTTAGGAGGTCAAGTAGGATGAGCACTAAAAATTCATTGTTGGATTTAGCAACATGGATGTTGGTGTTTACCTTGAAAAGGTCTACTATGTTTTTTCAGACAGCTACTAAGGTGTTAGGACATAAATACTTGTACATAAGTAGTTATTTGGCCCTAACTATTTAATAAATGCTGCATGTTGAGCATCCCAAGTTCAGAAACCCAAAATACAAAATGCTTCAAGATCAAGAACTTTTTGAGCATCAGCATGATGCTCTAAAGAAATACTCAGTGAAGCTTTTCAGATTTTAGATCTGGGGTGCTGAACTGTTAAGTGTAATGCAGATATTCCCAAATCTGAGAAAAATCCAAAATCCAAAACCCTTCTGGTCCCAAGCATTTTGGGTACAGCATACTCAAACTGTATTAGGTATTTCTTTTGGCCTAGGGGGCATTGTGAAAAATTACTGAGATACCAAGGGAGCCACAAACTAAGAAAATTTGAACATCTCTGCTTTAGAAGCTTGTGCTAAGGATTTCACCAAAAGGAGGCAGCACCTCTTACCTTTTTTGTGTTGAAAAGTTTGAGTTTGCAATTTTAAATCTGATCCAAAATTGTTCTAATACAGTTGTTCAACATTAAAAAAAAAGCAAAGAAAACTTTATCCTATGAAATGCCAGTAGTACATCTTTGCATGATTTTTTTTCTTCTTGCCTCCGTAGGTATGGTCTGAATATGCGTTGCTTGGCAGCTCGGGTCAACTATAAGACTTTGATTATTATCTGCGCACTCTTCACTTTGGTCACAGTACTTTTGTGGAATAAGTGTTCCAGTGACAAAGCAATCCAGTTTCCACGGCGTTTGAGTAGTGGCTTCAGAGTGGATGGGTTTGAAAAAAGAGCAGCAGCAGCATCTGAGAGTAACAACTATATGAACCATGTGGCCAAACAACAGTCTGAGGAAGCATTCCCTCAGGAACAGCAGAAAGCACCCCCTGTTGTTGGGGGCTTCAATAGCAATGTGGGAAGTAAGGTGTTAGGGCTCAAATATGAAGAAATTGACTGTCTCATAAATGATGAACACACAATTAAAGGGAGACGAGAGGGGAACGAAGTCTTTCTTCCATTCACTTGGGTTGAGAAATATTTTGATGTTTATGGAAAGGTGGTTCAGTATGATGGCTATGATCGGTTTGAATTCTCTCATAGCTATTCCAAAGTCTATGCACAGAGAGCCCCCTATCACCCCGATGGTGTGTTTATGTCTTTTGAAGGCTACAATGTGGAAGTCCGAGACAGAGTCAAGTGCATAAGTGGGGTTGAAGGTTGGTATCTGTCTGCTTCACTTGCATTTTTCAAGCATGATTGTGTTGAGGAATAAGAAAATGTTGTTAATTATACATCAAGTACATAGCTTACTGTCAAAAGGCCTTTCATCACTCTAATTTAGCAGGGAGGAACAGGTTAAGTCTGAACCTAGGGCAACTTTCTAGATACTATGACTTAAGGGCTGCCGTAAGACCATATCTGGGCAAATAGAATTATTTTATTAACCTAACTCGGAATCTAAAATTCTCACCAGTAAGGTAAAGGCACTGCTTCTCCAGAATTTTGCATTAAAATATATAGCTAGAATCCTATGAGAGATGGAAAAAGGAGAGAGACCATCCAGTGGACCCATCAGTGTACCAGTGCGGTCTGGTTACCTAATTAGTCAGGTGTCATCCCTGGAAGGAGGTTTCAAGTCTTCAGAACAAGACAATACGTAGATGCTTTTTCTCTGGACTTATACTGAATTCCTAGTCTATTACATTTTTCATTGTCTTTAAAACCTGGGGCAGTAAGAGTTCCTCGTGGATACAATTAATATGCTTTGGAATTTGCTTTTCAAACCAGAAAGCCAAATTGAATTTGACTTTAAAGTATATCACTTAAACAGAGGAAAGAGCTTAATATGTTTTGAGATTTCTTGTTTTGGGTTTTACTTTCCTCATTGTGTTATAAAGTGATTTTAAGATCTTGATATTTTAAAATCTGTATTGAAACAAGCTTTTAACTAACTAAATATATTTTTTTTGCTCTGGAAAGAAGTTTTGCTCACTTGGTGACCATGTGGATGTTTTCAGACTCCCACAGACCGAAGGATTACAGCCCACCCATGTCTGTGAAGTTAATGGTGTGTTTATTCATCAAGTTGGAAATTGGAGTTTACATATCTGATGCAGGAGTTTTTTCCTTTGATTTTACTACTTAGATAAATTTTTTATAATATCTTTTTCTCTTATTTTGAGACAGAATCTCACTCTGTCACCCAGGCCTGGAGTGCAGTGACACTGTCATGGCTCACTGCAGTCTCGATCTCCCAGGCTGAAGTGATCCTCCCATCTCAGCCTCCCAAGTAGTTGGGACTATAGGCATGCTCCACCATGCCCAGCTAATTTTTTAAAATTTATTTTTTGTAAAAACAGTGTCTCACTGTGTTGTCCAGGCTTGTCTGAAACTCCTGGACTCAAGCAGTCCTCCCGCCTTATACTCCCAAAGTGCTGGAATTACAGACATGAGGCACTGTGTCTGGCCAATATCCTTACCAAATGTTTAGAAGAGAGAAGCAACAAGATTCACCTATACTCTTACCACCTCAATATAATTATTATGATTTTTATATATTCTCTGGAGGCCTTTGTACTTAGACATATGTTTTAGCATAATCGTATTGATGTTTACGATACAGTTATTCAGGAGAGTAATAGAGATTTCAAAGATATTCAGAGTCAAACCTTTTTTCCAGCAATTTTTTAAATGCATGAAATTAATAGGTACCTCAATTCTAAAATAAAAAGGTAAAAAGTACCCATAACCTCTGTTAATATTTTGACTTTTTTCCCCATTCTTTTTGTTGTTGTAGAAATATATTTTTTATTTTATTTTATTTTATTTTATTTTTAACTTTTAAGTTCAGGGGTACATGTGCAGGTTTGTTACATAGGTAACCTCATGTCATGGAGATTTGTTTTACAGATTATTTTGTCACCAGGTATTAAGCCTAGGACCCATCAGTTATTTTTCTGATCCTCGCCCGCCACCTACCCTCCACCCTCCAGTAGGCCCCAGTGTGTGTTGTTCCCCTCTATGTGTCCATGTGTTTTCATCATTTAGCTCCCATTTAGAAGTGAGAACATGCAGTATTTGGTTTTCTGTTCCTGTGTTGGTTTGCTAAGGATATAATGGCCCCTAGCTCCATCCATATTTCTACAAAGAATGTGATCTCTTTCTTTTTTATGGCTGCTTAGTAGAAATGCATCTTTAAAAAAAAATTCAGATCATACTGTGCGGTCAATTTTTATTCTGATGTTTTCTACTTAACATGTTTTGACTGTTTCCCCTCACTGAATGTTTATTGAACATTTTAATAACTAATATTCGTAGTAAGGACATGCCATGATATATGTAATGTATGAGACCCTTCTCTTTAGTTGTACACTTAGGTCATTTCTAGGTTTTTTATGTTTTTAATTAATGTTTTATATTTAATTTTTGTGGGTACATAGTAGGTGTATATATTTATGGGGTATATTAGATATTTTGATACAGGCATGCAATGTATAATAATCATCACATCAGGGTTAATGGTGTATCCATCACCTCAAACATTTATCCTTTCTTTGTGTTACAGACAATCCAGTAATATTCTTTTAGTTATTTTTAAATGTATAATAAATTAAGATCGAGTGAATAAAATCTGGTATTTGGTAGCACAAAGGGTGACTAACTACATTTCCATTTTTTTGCTATTATAAATGTTACAGATTTTCATTGTTAATCTTTATTTGCTATTTTAATTTTATTCTCATTGTAGAGTATTCCTGTTCTGAGAATATAATTAACTGCCATGTCAAATAACCTGCCAAACCTTTGCACAGTTTTGCCAGCTGTTTCCCAGAAAGGTGGAACTTGCTTATGCTTCCAGCAGCAGAGTATGAGGGCGACGTTGTCACCCAACTCTTGCCATCATGGAACATTATTTTTTTGTCTGTTGGTTACAGAGGGATAT
This sequence comes from Pongo abelii, assembly GCF_028885655.2. NCBI lineage: Eukaryota > Metazoa > Chordata > Mammalia > Primates > Hominidae > Pongo > Pongo abelii. The sequence goes on from NC_072001.2 coordinate 72,461,185, forward strand.
TATAATTTTCTCTCTTTAACAACTAGTGAGGTCAGATATCTTTTTCTTATGCTTTTTGCCATATTTTCATGTTCTTTACCCCTTTTTCGAATGTGATAAGTGGGTTTTTAAAAAAATGTATTTGTGTGAACTTACGTAGTAAGGGTAGCAGTACTCATATTTGCTAAAGATATTTCTTCATTTTGGTTGTCTTTTCATTTTACATATGATTTGTTGGTTTTAGAAGTTTTTAGTTCCATTTATTAAACTTATGGGGTGTTTTTGGTCTTTGTATCTCTTCTTTTTATGCTTAGAAAGGCACTTGCCACACCACATTATGATCAGCTTTTCACTTTTAGTTTCTCTGATAGTTTTATGGTTTCATTTTTTTACATGTAACTTTTTTAGTTCTGCTAAATTGATTTATATTTTGGCAAATGGTACAAGGTCACAGCCTAATTTTAAACGTTTTTCCCCAATATGTATTGAATCATCTCTTTTCCCACTGAGTTTGACGGAATATTCGTCATTATACCAAATTCATAGGAGTACTAGAATGTGTTTCTGGACTGCTACTTGGTTTCATTGATCAGTCTCAGTTCTTGTGCCAGTTGCACATTATTGTAGTCAGCACTCATGTTTAATGAGGTTTTATAAACTACCTTTTATTAATTGATAATAATTCTATTTGAAATACAGAGGGGATCCCCCTCTTGGAGGAAAGGTACGAATGTTAAAAAGCTTATCTGTAGCCTACCTAATTCCGTAAACATTGTTTTGAATCTACAACAAAACACATGAAATTTTGTAGATTCCCAGTCTCTGCTGTGCTCATCAGATTCTTATTAATTTTAGAACTACAGATAGTAGTTTATCTCTCAATACATATGTGATTCAACAATACATTATGTAAATGTAGGATTTGTAGCTCCTAAGTAGTAATTACTAAGATAAACACTAATACCAAACATTTAAAAGTTGTGCTTAGGACTTTACAAAAAGTCATCTATTAATGAATTATTTCAAGAATCTGTGGTGAAATATATAAACTAAATTCATGTTTTAAAAAACACTTCTTATTCTTAAGAATTATATTTTAACAGGAAAGATATGAAAAAGAATTTCAAGCTGTGTTTATATTTTAAATTGCCAAGTCACAACTGGCTTTTTTTTTTTTTTCTTTTTTTTTGAGACAGAGTCTTGCTCCATCATCCAGGCTGGAGGGCAGTGGTGCCATCTCGGCTCACTGCAACCCCCACCTCCTGGGTTCAAGCGATTCTCCTGTCTCAGCCTCCCAAGTAGCTGGGATTACAGGCACCTGCCACCACCCCCAGCTAACTTTTTGTATGTTAGTAGAGACAGGGTTTCACCGTGTTGCCCAGGCTGGTCTCATCCTGAGCTCGGGCAATCCACCCACCTCGGCCTCCCAAAGTGCTAGGATTACAGGCATGAGCCCCCGTGCCCAGCCACAACTGGCTTTTAAAGCAAATACATTAACCATCAGATGACATACCTAATTAGTAGACCACACTTTGACATTGGAGGGAAAGATGAGTATGTAGTAACTTGATCGTTAAGTATAAATGTTTAAGAAAATTTCAGGATTAATATTGAAAATAAAACTGTGGTGACATTAACTATATGCATCTAAATTGTGCAGAATTTGAAGGTATGAAACAGGAGTATGAAACATGACATCTGTAGCCATGAGCAAAAATAACACACATAAAAAGCCAGTCCTTAAAAGGTAATTTATAGCGTTGCACTATTTGTTAACAAATAATGAATGAGAGTGAAAGAATACTTAATTTTTGTTTTTCACATCTGGTTAATTTGGTACTAGATCTGGTCATTATGAGAGCAGTATTATAAGGAAGCCCACAACTTCCTGATAACCCTGTAAGATCCCCCAGAAGTAAATCAGTGAGGAATGGTATTAGGAATAGGCTTGTAACGTCTGGATGTGATTATTCATTTTGTTTCTCTATTTTATAGGTGTGCCATTATCTACACAATGGGGACCTCAAGGCTATTTCTATCCAATCCAGATTGCACAGTATGGGTTAAGTCATTACAGCAAAAATCTAACTGAGAAACCTCCTCACATAGAGGTATATGAAACAGCAGAAGACAGAGACAAAAACAACAAGCCTAATGACTGGACTGTGCCAAAGGGCTGCTTTATGGCTAATGTGGCTGATAAGTCTAGATTCACCAATGTCAAACAGTTTATTGCACCAGGTAAGTTATGTATTATATGTGCCTGCTAACTTTATGTTGATTTATGGGACCCTGATATTCCCTTAAAATTTTAATATGGTTTAAAAAAACACATAAGCAGACCCTTTATATTACATATATAAAGTAACAAATGGTGTCACCCCAATGAAATCTCTAAAAAAGATACAGCTAAAAAGTCAAGGTTATAAAAAGGAATATTTACTATGTAAAGAGCCAAGCCATAGATTGAATTAGGTCCAGGTTACTGCACAATGTGTACCTGCCTCCAGGGGTCTATATCCGATAGGAATGAAGTTCCTCCATTTAATATTTCAGTACAGTATAGTTTAATTTTTAAACTTTTGCAGTAAATAGAATGGTTTTAAGGAGACAGCCATTCTTTCCTTTGCCTATTTTTTGCCAATAGCTTTTAATTTTTTCAGGATAATAGAGCATTACCAAAGAGGCTTGTTTCCCATATTGGATTTTGTTAATGTAGTAGATTATCTCAAACTTCATGTAAAGTCATTTTCATTAATAAAATAATTAACAAAATCAAATTAACTTTATGCAACATTTCTCCTTTTACTAAGACAGTCTTACTAATTAGAATGTAATACATTTTCCTGCACTAATCAATATCAATGAGAATTAATGAGTCCATTACTTAAGAAGACAATGAAATAATTTTAGTTAGCACCTCAGGTTTAATTCTCTATGGGGGAATGTTGTCAAGTACAGAACTTGTTCCACCCTCCCACCAATCTTGCAGCTGGTAAATAAAAAGAGAGGAAAGGTTATAAGGCCTCTTCTGTATTCTCTCCTTGTTGTTCATTGATGACTGTAATTTACAGACCCTGAAAGCCACAATACAAACCTACTCATTCTAGATAGCCTTAAGTAATGAATTTATGAGTACTGAATGCAGTGCAAATAATAGATGACCTTTAATTTTTATTCTGTCACTAGAACTCTTTTTCTCCCGTGGCGTTCTGTGATATTCTGGTACACAGAGCATCTTTGCTTATTGTAAACAACAGGTTTGGCTGAGTGAGAAAGTACAACTAAATGTTTAAGAATATTTAGCTTGTGATACCAAAGAGGTTATTGCAACAGGAAATGATTAGACTATGCAAAAGAACTTTTGGGTGCACTCAAGAAACTTATTTTTGCACTAGTTAATAATGGTTGTCTGGATTAGGTGGAATCAGCAGCCCTCACCTTGATCTCCTTGAGTGTTTGGAAGGTTTTCTAGGACAGTCTTTTGAACTCTGTCCTATTTAGAGCAACAGATTTCATTGTGCACTTTTGGGTGCTCTGAGTAATACAAAAGATAGGTCCCCACATCTTAAGTGAGGGATCCTCGCCTTAGCCCCTCATTCTGTAGCCAGTAGCTGGAGATAAAACTACTTCCTAAGATGGTTTTAAGCATATAGAGGAGAGAACTCTGTCTCTAACAGCCACTCTGCGAGTGGGACACAGCTGTTCTAAGTTGGAACTCCCTGTTGGTGGAAGAGTGCTAGCTGGGAATGGAATTCTGTGTGTGCGTGTACAGGTTGAGTATCCCTTATCTGAAATGCTTGGGACTAGAAGTGTTTCAGATTTTGGAATATTTACATATACATAAATATCCTGGGGATGGGACTCAAGTCTAAACACAAAATTCTTTTCTATTTCATATGCTATACACATAACCCAAGGGCAACTTCTTATAATATTTTTAATAATATATGCGACCCATCATGAGGGAAGATGTGGAATTTTCCACTTGTGGCATCATGTTAGCACTGAAAAAGTTTTGGATTTTGGAGCATTTCAGATTTCGGATTTTTGAACTAAGGATGCTGCATCTCCAGTTGCATGCTATAAGAGTATGAGAGAAGGTGAGTTGGAGTTACGTGGGAGTTATTGCTCAGAACAGAGCAGGAGAAGGGAATCAAAGAGGTGAGACTATTTTATTGAAGCATAGGTATGAGAAATGAGGCTTTTTAGAGGATATAGACCTCATGGGAGATAAATTCAGAGAAGCACCATTAAGAGGAAATTGGAACTTGTACATAAAAGCATAGGCCCAAGTGAGGTGAGACCCTGGAGGACCACAAGCTGAGTGCTGTTGGCCTTTTTTTTTTTTTCTTTCTTGGCCTTGAATTTTTTTTCTGAAAGGGGATAAAATCAGATATGAGTAAAGAGTCATATAATATGGTTCTGCAGCATATTTTTGTTGTTTTATTTGTTGAATAATGTTTTATTCCTTTTTCTAATTTTAAAATTGAATGAATTGAAACTTTAGGCCTGTCCTACTCTATTAAATTAAATTAACTTTCCCTTTCCCCAAGCACTCTTTTCATTTGATTTCCATGACCTCACTTTCTCCTATTTCTGTAGCCATTCTTGCTCAGGCTTCTTGGGAGCTTCTCTTCTTCTGCCTGATTCTTCTTTCTCTTGGTGTTTTTTAAGATTTTGCGTAGGGCCTCTTCTCATGCTATGTAGTAAATCTGTTGATTAAATGAATGGACTGATAACAGTTTTTGTTGGATGTGAAACATTGATTTAAAGGCTCTTCTTTTTTTCCCAGCTTTATTGAGGTATAACTGGCAAACGTATACAATGTGATACTTTGATGTACATATATGTTGTGAAATGATTGCCATAATTAAATTAGTTAACACATCCATCACCTCATAGTTACCTTTCTTTGTATGGTGGTGAGAACATTTAAGAGATATTTTAGCACATTTCAGGCATACAATACAGTATTATAAGTTGTAGTCACCATTGCTGTACATGAGACCCCTAGAACTTATTCATCTTATATCTGAAGTTTGTACCCTTCGATCAACATCTCCCCATTTTTCCCACTCCTCAGCCCGACAACCACCATTCTCCTGTTTCTGTGAGTTCAGTTGTTTGGGGTCCGCATATAAGTGAGATCATACAGTATCTTTCTCTCACTTGTCACGTGTAGCATAATGCCTTCAAGGTTCGTCTGTGTTGTCACAAATGGCAGGATTTCCTTCTTTGTTATGGCTAATATTCTATTCTATAGGTATGTGTGTGTGTATACACACACGTGTGCACACACACACACACATATATACACCATATTTTCTTTATCTATACTAGACACTTAGGTTGTTCCCATGCCTTGGCTATTGTGAATAATGCTGCAAAGAACATGGGAATGCAGGTATCTTTTTGAGGTCATTGATTTCATTTCCTTGGGTTGTATACCAGGAAGTGGGATTGCTGGATCATATGGTAGTTCTATTTTTAATTTTTTGAGGAACCTCCATACTGTTTGCTAATGACTATGCCAATTTACATTCCCACCCAAAGTGCGCAAGGGTACCCCTTTCTCCATATCCTCACCAGTACTTCTTATCTCTTCCCTTTTTTATGATAGTCATCCCAACAGGTGTAAAGTGATGATATATCATTATGGTTTTGCTTTGCATTTATTTCCCTGGTGATTAATGATGTTGAGCACCTTTTTATATACCTTTTGGCCACTCATGTATCTTCTTTGAAAAAGTGTCTATTCAGATCATTTGCTTATTTTTTAATCAGATTTTTTTTTTTTTTTGCTATTTGTATAAGTTCCTGATAGATTTTGGATATTAACCTCTTATCAGATATATGTTTGTACATATTCTCTCCTCTTCTATAGGTTGCTTTTCATTTTGTTGATTGTTTCCCTTGCTGTGCAAAAGTTTTTTAGTTTGATGTAGTCCCACTTGTTTGTCTGTGCCCCTTTTGCTTGTACATTTGATGTCAAATCTAAACAATCATTGCTAAGACCAATGTCAAAAGTATTCTTAAATGTTGATCATCCTTTATTGCCTAAAGTGCATATATATGTGTCACATATACCAAAAATAAACAGTTATAGTAACTCCTGGGAATAACTGGTCAGGAGAGGATGGGTCATGGCTTTCAAACAATAAAAAAAACCAAAACTTTCTATTAGATTTGAAGGAGGAATCTTCAGATAGCCTAGTACCTCCAGTAGAGCTCAGAACCTTACCTGGTACATTGCCAAACTGGTTGCCACCATCCCATTTGCTCCCATTCAGATCCTCGTGAATGATGCCAGGAGGTTATTTAACCTCCTCTGTATATCTGTAAAATGGGAATTAAACGATTTGTAAGATTGTTGTGAAGATTATAATTGTTGGTTGGTTAATTTAAATTGAGGATTGTGACTTCTGTCACTTCTCCTAGATGACTCAGTAACCCCCTCTGCTGGTGTTAAGGTCTTAGGGAAATTAATACATTGGCTTTTTAAAAGGTTACATCCCTTGGCATCGTTCATTACTGAGTTCTTTGGACTGGTTTGTCATATGAAGACATAAGGTGACTGATTAAACCATGTCATTTCATTAAATTTGTGTAAATAAAATTGAAATTCTGGGAGGAAATGGGTACTCTTCCAGCTTCTGAAATTCTGGGAGGAAATGGGTACTTTTCCAGCTTCCTCACATTTGGACTTCTAAAGATGGGTCATTGTTATCCAGTTTGGCCAGAATAGATGTCATAGTTAATAATCCCATCTGATGAGAATGAAAAAATAAGTAGCACTCAAGATAGTCTGCTCCACTGAATATAATTTAATCTTGAGTGATTCATAAGTCAATTCAGAATCCTGCAATGTTTCAGGGATGTTGTCCTGAACTTCACATCCCATTTTACTATAGATGCAGAAAAATACTAGTTAAGAGAGAGAGTACATGTTGACATTTCGCCAGATAAAATGGATTTTTTACTGTATTAGAAGTTTACTTCTGAAATCAGTTTTTCTATTAAATTACTCAGAGCATTGTTTGATGCATAAGTCTATGAGGATGTTCTCATTCTTGATACAACTTTCAGAATTGTCTGTTCCATCCAATGAAGTAATTAAGAGCCTTGGGACAAATATAACCATACTGCTAGAGTCCAGTGTTGCAAGAGTTAAATGATCAACTCAACATACTGACACCCTCCAAGTATACACTATCATCAGTTCACATTTCTTTTTCCCTTTCTTTTTTTTTTTTTAAGAGACAGAGTCTCATTCTGTCACCCAGAGCAAGAGTGGTGTGATCATAGCTTACTTCAGCCTCAAACTCCTGGGCTCAAGCAATCCTCCCACCTTAGCCTCCCAAGTACCTAGGACTACACATGCCACTGCACTTGGCTATTGTATTGTATTTTTTGTAGAGTTAGGGTCTCGCTTTCTTGCCCAGACTGGTCTCAAGCTCCTTGCTTCAAGCGGTCCTCCTGCCTTGGCCTCCCAAACTGCTGAGTGTGACCAGTTGTGCCCGGCCCAGTTCACATTTCTGATCTTTGCTCCTGGTGACACACTAAAGATTTTTTCAAGGATTCTGCAAAGCAGAGATCTGCTTCTATGGCTGCATCTAAGAGAACCTTTCTATTGAATATTCTCGTAAGAATACCATCTCCAATATCATTTGTCTTTTTCACAGTCTGAACCTGAGTCCGGGAAACCTGGATTCTGGTCCCTGCTCTACCAGTAATTAGCTTTTGGCATTGGGCAAACCATTTAACCTTGCAAAGCCCACATATCTTCACCTCTAAAATGGAGATGTAATATAATAATTCCTTCCCTACCAGCTTCAGAAGATTAAGTATCAAATGAGATAATACATGTGAATGCGTTTTGGACATTTAAGCTGTGAAAAGATCAAGATATGAAGATTTCCCTTTAATATTTTTAAATTTATACTACGTATATTTTTGTTGTTCTTATTCTTGCTGCTGCTATTTTAATATGCTCAGTTTCTTGGTAGATGTAGATGAGCAGTATTCAAAAAGTCATCTTTCTGGGAATTAGCCATCATTAATACTATAAATATTCAAGAGAAATTTCCTCTTTAATAATTTGTCAAATAAAACAGCTTTAACTTTTTAGCCTCTGAAGCCAGTGGCTTTGGAATAATAACCATCATTTATTACTATATTCCACTCCATTGTCTTTTTTAAAATCCTCACAATTACCCTGCAAAGTAATATTATCTCTATTTAACATGTGAAGAAACTGAGGCTCAAAGAGGTGCATCTTGCCAGACTTCTCAAAGCTAGTGGTTGAACAAAAATTCAAATCTGAGGTTTTTAAACTCCAAAGCCTGTGCTTTACCCTGCCCACTCCACCATTCTCTCACTTTTTGTTGTATACCTGAGCCCATTGCTTAATTTCCAGAAATTTTATTAGTACTTCTAGCAAGTATGTGAAAGCAAATCTATCATTTTCAAAATCAAATTAATAATGTGTTGTGGAGCGAGACCAGGCAACCTGGGTTCAAGTCTTGTACCTTGGGCAAGTTACTTCCTTGTGTCTCAGTTCCTCATCCATAAAGTAGGAATAGTAATAGCACCTACCCTTGTAATTGTTCAGGGGATTAAATGAGTAAATAGGTGTAAAGCCCTTAGAACATAGTAAGTACATATTAAATGTTAAATAATTTAAAATATATGTATAACCATTTTTTGTAGCCTCTTTCTTGCAATATTATGTGCTGAGCCAGCTTTTGGCTTTTTTTTTTTTCCTGTTTGCAGAATGGGTATACTAGAATAGTCATTGATTACTGATCAGCTAGTACTAGATTTAGGAAAGGCAGTTTTTGATCAACAATACCTTAGCCGTTTGCTCTCAATCCTCTACTAGAACCTAGACAGGGCAAAAGGTAAGAGCTTTGGCCTGATGCTCACAAGCCATCGTGAACTCACCAATTCTGTCATTTGTTTTTGGTTAATTTAGTAAAAAATAAAATTACAAATGATCTGATACTAAAAATATTTAAGTGTTAATTTTGTGCGGTGAGGGTTTTCAAGGATGAATTGCAATTCAATTTCAAATACAAAAGTGCTTTTATTCTAACCAGTCTTTGTTGGTATATTCTCCCCTACAGAAACCAGTGAAGGTGTATCCTTGCAACTGGGAAACACAAAAGATTTTATTATTTCATTCGACCTCAAGTTCCTGACAAATGGAAGTGTGTCCGTGGTTCTAGAGACCACAGAAAAGAATCAGCTCTTCACTATACATTATGTCTCAAATGCTCAGCTAATTGCTTTTAAAGAAAGAGATATATACTATGGCATTGGGCCCAGAACTTCATGGAGCACAGTTACCAGGGACCTGGTCACTGACCTCAGGAAAGGAGTGGGTCTTTCAAACACAAAAGCTGTCAAGCCAACCAAAATAATGCCCAAAAAGGTGGTTAGGTTGATTGCAAAAGGTAAGGGATTCCTCGACAACATTACCATCTCTACTACAGCCCACATGGCTGCATTTTTTGCTGCTAGTGATTGGCTAGTAAGGAACCAGGATGAGAAAGGTGGCTGGCCAATTATGGTGACCCGTAAGTTAGGGGAAGGGTTCAAGTCTTTAGAGCCAGGATGGTATTCTGCCATGGCCCAAGGGCAAGCCATTTCTACATTAGTCAGGGCCTATCTGTTAACAAAAGACCATATATTCCTCAATTCAGCTTTAAGGGCAACAGCCCCTTATAAGTTTCTATCTGAGCAGCATGGAGTTAAAGCTGTGTTTATGAATAAACATGACTGGTATGAAGAATATCCAACCACACCTAGCTCTTTTGTTTTAAATGGCTTTATGTATGCTTTAATTGGGCTGTATGACTTAAAAGAAACTGCAGGGGAAAAACTCGGAAAAGAAGCAAGGTCCTTGTATGAGCGTGGCATGGAATCTCTTAAAGCCATGCTGCCCTTGTATGACACTGGCTCAGGAACCATCTATGACCTCCGTCACTTCATGCTTGGCATCGCTCCTAACCTGGCTCGCTGGGACTATCATACCACGCACATCAATCAGTTGCAGCTGCTCAGTACCATTGATGAGTCTCCAATCTTAAAAGAATTTGTCAAGAGGTGGAAAAGCTACCTTAAAGGCAGCAGGGCAAAGCACAACTAGAGCTCACAACCAAAATTATACTTCAGCCTCTACTGTACACAGAAACTACAGGCTCTGTCTCAGGAGAGCATAGGCACATTTTAAAAGGTTATGTACTAGGTTTTTGTGGATTCTATCAAAGTGATAAGTGATCCTTAAAACCAGCCTTCTAAAATAATTGCATTCCATGGGTTGGGTATTTAGAAATGTAGGTGGCATTTAGAACACAATGTTTAATCAATGGGCTGAACAAAGATGCTTCACTTTGCTTTGCCCATCACCCTATACAGTTTCGCAGATAGTCTAGTCACTCTATGTGAGAAAGATAATGGTAAGTAGTTGCTACTGGCCAACCGTCTAGCACTTACCTGAAAACTTAGTATGGAGCTCTTTTAAAATGTGATTATTTATATTTATGTTGAAAGCGGACTTTAAAAAAAATAATGTGCTGTAATACAGTAAATATGTACTTGTAGCCTGGATAGCAGACTGTGTTCAACTTTTTAAAAAAGATGTTTCCTTTCTATAGATTAATTTCTTGGGAGCAAATGAGTATTTGTTGCATTTGTTCAATTTGTTGTATATGGTGAATATTTAATTATGGTTTTCTTGAAACGTGTAAATTAAAAACAATCAGTGTTCAGGCTTCACAGTTATATAATGTAAGCACAACTAAAATGAAACTTGTTGACTGCACAAGAAATTACAAAAATGTTTCTGTTTTGAAACTTGATCTACGATCAGTAAAAGTTTGATAATCAGTATATCCCTCCCCAACCCCCATTGTGACAGTTTCTTTTTGTCACTATCTAGAATTTTGTATTTTATTTCAGACTATACCTTGGAGTTTTGTATATTTTGAGAGAGATATTTTTGGGACATTATTTTGGAAACTTACAAATCTAAATTTGGAAAGGAGCTAGTAGCTTTAAGGCCACCACCATATTTTGCTTTTTTAGGATTTTTCCCCCTTTAAATAAAAATATTAGATCAAATACTATATACAAGAATCATAGCAAAGTTTTTTTTTCCTACCAAGATCATTCTTGATCATCAGCTTCCCAAACTAGTGAGTCTGTGCATCATTGGGTTTTTTTTTAATTTAATTTTAAATTATTCCAGCTATTAGATAGAAGGGATGTTACTGCACTTATGTGTAATCAGATCTTTATTTAGGTATACATATCCTCCTATACTGCACATAAATAGATTTCAGAGCCCCATACAATGGGCAGTGTCTGCTATAGGGCTTCAGGCATTAAATAAAACCGAGGGTTGTTGATTTTGCTGTGACAGTACACTAAATCAATACTATATCTTATACAGTTTGAAAATATGATACCCTACACTTTCAGGGGACCGAGTCTGACAAACACAATGCATTTATCTGTGACCTATATCAAGTACACATTTAGGAGCCAGGTAGGTTACCTGCTTACACACTATATTTTAATGGAATTCAAACTACCAAGCACTACTTAGAAACTGGAAAACATATATATGTTAGCATCACAGGGGGCAGAAGCAAAGAAGATACAGATCTGCACTGAAGACATTAAACTGGCCATAGAAAAGTAAGCTTGAACTCCCAGTTGATGTGACCACACTTTTCTTAATTTTGCTTACAGTAAAAACACTTTTGAGTTATTAGGCTTACCCCTAGCTTTTGACCTTTGCATTTCATATATGTTAGATGTCTCAGCAAGAATATCTGGTCTCCCCTAATTTTTATTCCCAGTGCCAATGTTCAAAATAAACTTTCTTCAATCTGGGAACCTTTTTTACTTCCCCATATTTGTTATTATTTAGAATGGTTCATACGTCTGCTTTGTTTGCATACTGGTCTTCAGATTATGAGACTCGATGATAACAGTATGGTTCTGCTTCTGTGACAAATATCGTGCCTTAACAATGTGGCTGTCCTTTTCCACTGAAGAGGGAAGGACTTTTTGATCTAGAAATAGCGTTGTGATTTCCTTGCTGTTGGTTTTACACTGCCTTCCACATTGCAACAGCAACTCGATTTGTCTTGTGATCCCAGAATTTTCTAAGAGGATGAGTTGAACCTATAGCAGCATTGTCAGTACAGACCAGTGGTTCTCAAACTTTAAAATGCCTCAGCATCACTTGGGAGCTTATTAAAATGCAGATCCCAGAGTCAGTAAATCTGCCTGTGAAGTATGATAGTCTGCATTTGTAATGAGCATTCAACTGATTCTGATGCAGGTGAGCTGGGGGCATACAGGGAGGAACACTGCCCTGGACTATCCATTGCATTTTTGCCTCTAAACAACTACAGAATTTTCTAGGGTTTTAAATTATGTGAAATGTTTACTTATTCTGAGCTTGGAGAGAATGGGGAGGGTATTTTTAAATTTTATTGTTTTGTTTCTTTAAATTTTTCTTTGCTTTAAGATTATAGGTATTAGGTTTGTTTTTGTTTTTCCACTTATCTTGAGTTCACTTTGATGTTAAATCTATTGTTACTTCAGTTGTAAAACCAGCCAAAAGTTTCTGGATGAAGGTCAAGTTTGACCTTTTAGGAGTTATTGTACATAAAGGCTTCATCCAAGAACCATCCAGCGCACAGAAGCAAATGCAAAAATGACACAAGCACAACTCTCCAGATGTGGCTCCTTCTCCTTTCTCAGTGCAGACTCTCACTGAAAGCTGCTATTTTCATCCTCCTCGTGGTTGCTTTTGTTTCTCTTCCATCGTACATGTGGGTTATATACCATATGTTAAATATGCAATAAAGTGTTTACAGGATGCCCTTCCGAAGGGTAGTCCTTTGTAAAGCTGTACAGACTTTGCAGTTTAAGCACAATGTGCACATGTTAGTTTTATATACAGCAAAACTTGATTTTTTGCAGATGGAAAGGTATTTTGTTTCTATACAAAGTAAATGGATTGTTTGTGCTTAATGTAAAGCCGCTTTATAAAACTGTAAAATAAAGTTTTTTTCTTAAAAAGAATATACCTGGATATTTCTCTTTCTTCTCAAATTATTCTAAGGTTATTCGAGCCCAGCAAGCAGATTTCTGACCATTTCCTGTTCAACCTGTGACCAGAAGTCAGGCAACAAATGTTGTTCATCAAAGGCATACCAAGCCCTGTCAGACAATGTGTGAGAACAGAGTATGCATGGGCTTTAATCCTGAGGAGCCTTAGTCTACAAGGGGTAGCACAACGTATACTAAACACTTTAAGAAAAATAAAATGCTAAATTGTGTACTCAGGGAAGGTGTTAGGGAAGAGACAGAGCCTAGGCTGGTGTTCCAGGGGTGGAGTCCAGGTGGAAGAAGAGGAGGGAGTAACCTGAACAAAAACAGGTGTCCATGCCAGGTGAGAGGATGGCCTTTCCCATGCTCATTCAGACTGGGTAACCATTTTTTATTTAGATTTATTTGAGTTTGTCCCTCATATATTTTCTCTACTTGCCTCTCCAGAACAATTAGCATTATTTAATGTTTACTCCCTTCTCAAACAGTAATGATTTAACCTCCCAAACAGATAAAACCAGAGACCGGAGTCTGGCTTCATGTTATGTTTCATTGCACAGTATTTTTTGGATTATAAACATTCTGCACCATTTGTATAATGGAATTACAACTGATCACCAATCAACTTTTTCCAGCTGATGGGTGCACAGATTTTGACAGGCTACTAATCAACATTCTTGGCAGCTTTTCCTTCCCCACCGTCTTCAGTTGGGAAATGGCCATAAGGTTGCAAGAAGTCTTGGGCTGAATGAGCTCTCCAGCTGCTCTTGCTTTGATTTTGCTGCTTGTAGCCAAACTGTTAATATGTTGGCTCTTCTGCCTTAGCGCACTGAGCATCTCATATTCATCTCCCCATTGCCCTTGAGAAGGGGTGGGCCCTCCATACTCCAGAGAACTTACTTGGTAGTCTGATGAGTGCTCCTTCCCTTCATAGCCTCAGGCTCTGGCGGCCGCTGTATGCCATGTGACCCTGCCTTCTCTGGCCATGACTTAGATGAGGGGCGAGTCCCCCTTACTCAAGCTGGCCGGCCAATCAGTCTTTTCCCCAGGAATTCAAAATGGGATGGATTAAAAAACTAAAGCAGAAACATAGTGAAACGCAGAGATGAGAAACAGAATCTTGACAATGCTCCAGGCCCTGGATCCAATGCCCTTCTGAGGCCAGCTGTATTCCTTTCAGGTTCCGCGAGGTACCACTGTATCCTTAGGATAAATTCTTATGTTTGCTGAAGTTGGCTGGATTTAGTTTCTGTTACTTGCAACAAATGAGCCCTAATTAATAACGTATCTCCATTATAGAGGAAAATACAGTGTAAATTCTGCATTTTCCTCCAATCTGGACCCTGGTGTATTAGCTTGCTAGAGCTGCTCTAACAAATACCAGAGACCAGGTGGCTTACACAAGAAATTTATTATTCTCACAATTCTGGAGGCTTCAAGTCCAAGATTAAGATGTTGGTAGGTTTGGTTTCTTCCAAGACCTCTCACCATGTCTTGCAGATGGTGCCTTCTTGCTGTATCCTCAAGGTTGTCTCTCCAACTGTGTTCTCTGTGTCTAGGGCCCACTCATGTGACCTCATTTTACCTTAATTACCTCTTTAAAGGCCTGTCTCTAAATGCAGTCATGTTCTGAGATGCTGGGGAGTTAGGACTTAATGTGTGAGTGGTGAGGGGGACACAATTCAGCCAGTAGCAACCACTCAAAGGGTTGCCATTTAATTTGATGATAATCATTGAAGGACAAAACTCAAATCTCTAGGGAACATTAGTTGGGCAGAAATCTAGACTTGGTACTCAGAATACAGGGCTCCCTGGCTCAGCCATTAGAGCATCAAGAATTTACTCAGGCCAGGTGTGGTGTCTCATGCCTGTAATCCTAGCACTTTGGGAGGCCGAAGTGGGCAGATCACCTGAGGTCAGGAGTTCAAGACCAGCCTGGGCAACACGGTGAAACCCCGTCTCTACTAAAAATACAAAACTTAGCCAGGCATGGTGGTGCGCGCCTATAATCCCAGCTACTCAGGAGGGTGAGCCAGGAGAATCACTTGAACCCGGCAGGGAGAGGTTGCAGTGAGCTGAGATCATGCCACTGCACTCCAGCCTGGGTGACAGAGTGAGACTCTGTCTCAATAAAAGAAGAATTTACTCTTTCACTCCATAGACTTCAGTTGCCTCATGGTACAATCCAATAAATAGAGAACTCTGCTCTCAAAATTTGTAATAAACTAACAAAAGGTAGCCACTAAATTTAAGCAGTGGTAAAAACAACAACAACAACTTCTAGGTTTTTATTTTTCTTACCTGTATGCCATTTTATTAGCTCATTTGGAATGCAGAACTCTGGGGTACTGGGGGTTGGGGGCGTGGGGAAGTATAGATACAGAGTATATAAAAGTGCAAGTAGTGGTGAGATTTTGTTTGATGATAATTTTTTAATCCCAAGTCTGCATTATTGTAACTTACAAATAGTCAACAATATATGGATAAAATATTGATTTTTATCATACCAGCTCATTAAGGATGTCAAACTGAAAATGGATGTGAATGTAAGTGTTGTATTGGTGATGAATTTGAATGTTTGCTGCTCAATTTCTGGTGAAAAGAGATACATTTACCATCTGGTAAGAATGATTGATAACTTGCATGTGTGTGCTGCATTTCCTGAATGTTAAGTAGCAGCAACACTGTGTAATTTTGCTAATCCTTTTCTAGGAGGATTTGACAAAATGACAGGACTGCAAAGCAAGCCATCAAAGAGCAGTAGCAAAGAGAACAGCAAAAGGGGCAGAAAAAAAGTCCTGTGAAGGACCAGAAATAGAGCAGTGGACAACTGGTATTAAATACACAGTCTAGATAAGATGTTCTTAAGCAACACAAAGCTCATTGCATCTAAGCTTAACGTCAGAAGAGCTGGTGTCTCCCTGGGATTTTGCTCTGTTCTGTCAGCACCTAGTGAAATCACTGAGATAAGAATGGCTGCTCCATTTCAGTTCAGAAAATCTAGTAAAGAGAGTTCATCTCTCTGGGGACTAGAAAAGGAAGTAAATCTCTGAAGTGGGGTGAGGAAGAGGTCTTGTTTTTAAGCAAACATATAGCAAGATGCATGATCTTAATTTAATGCCTGTTATTCTGTCATCTTTCCTTTTTAACACCAATGAAGTTAAATCTCTGCAATTCAATTGAATACAGTGGGAGGCCCCAAACAGATTCCCAAACCCTATCAATGGCATGGCAAGGTAGTCTTAGGGAAAGTGTCTGTCTATCTTCTCAGCTACTGCAGGCAACAGAGAGAGGCACTCTCTCCATCTGGAAATATCCATCAGAAGAAATTACCTAGGCAACTTCTTGTGAGCTTGAATTAGTAGGTTTCAGTGTCTGGGGTACAGGAAACCATGGCCCTGGGTTAGTGTTTCTTGCTAACGAGCATTTAGGAATAGGAAGAGGAAATAGGCACCATTACAGGTGCTCCTCTAACTAACTCTCATTAACTGCTCACCATGACTCTGGAAGCCCGACTCCTGGTAGGTGAGAAAAAGAAACACTGCTGCCTGGTGTTCCATTATCGGAACGCTAAGCATGTGGGAGTTATTTATATCCTACTGCTCAAGGTCATCGCCAAGGTCTGATTTTTCATTCATGCAAAAATTCAAAAAATTGTAACCCCTGGCATAAATGGGTTAAGGAGCTTGCTGAAGCTCGTGCAGTTATTTTCAGTATGTATTTATTGAACACCTTCCTACTGATTGTGCTACCTGCCAAAAGCAAAGATGAGACCTGTCCCTGTCATGAGTCATAACCAGTCAACATAAAGAACAGAGTCCACAGCTGACTAGCCTGGAGTGTTCTTCCCTGGGATAAGCTTTGGATGGCCTTTCCTTTCCAAAATCACAGGCAGAGCAGTGGGGCCAACATGAAGAGCCAGAGTGTCTAAGCTCCCACAGTGGGTCGGGCTCCTGCTAGAAGACACCACGGGTGTTCTTTCTAATCCTTTTGACAACCTTGGGAGGAAGTATGTGAACTTCACGGATGAAAAAACAAACTCGGAGAAGTTAACAACTTGCCAGAAACCATTTAGTTATTTGATAAACAAGGTCTCAAGCCCAGGTATGTCTGACTCCAAATTCCATGTTCTGACCTATCGTCCCCAGGCGGTAACTACAATCCACTATCTCCTGACTCCACCATCTACACAGTGGGCTCAACTAGGGAGGCAGATCTCAGCCCCAGAGCTCTCCCACATTCGCCAGATAAGAAAATTAGTCTATTTCATCTGTGGACTCTATATCAGATCTGCTGAAATTGGTATTTGCTCCACTAAATGATTAGAAAAGCCCAAAAGCAGAGACAGGAAGTTTTTTCAGCAATTGAGTCTCTTAGCATGTGCCCCCATTTCTTCAACTTCCATTGACGTTATTTTTTGAATAATCCAACATAAAAACCCCTCTAGCCTCTCTCCAGCCCTCTCCTGCTATTTGCTGTCTTCCCTAGTGGACTTTCAAAAATCTGCCTTTATTACAAATTAAAATGTACAGAGCATGTGTTTAATACATGCAAATACGCACACACACACTCAAGTGAATACACAGATGCACAGCAAACAGTTATCATGCACTGTGCTGGCTGCAAGGGATGCAGTGATGAGTGAGATGAAGTATCTGCCCTCTGTGAGTCCATGAAGTGACAGCTTTGGGAGGTACACAATTTTATTTTTTGCTGTGAAAAATGAAACCGTTTAAAATTTTTCAAATTCCAAATTAGAGTTTGAATTAATGAGTTTCTAAAGAACCTTCCTACGTTACACTTTTCAGGCTCGTTTCATGAAAATAATGAAATATTTTATCCTCAGAATGGCCCTAAGAGACTTTCCGAGTGGGCACCTCCTCTCAGTGGCAGAGCAGCGGTGTGAGTGTGTGAGGACTGTCCGGGGTCAACGTCCTGGTGATGGAGCTGGAGTAAAACCCAGGTCTGTAGACTTGCAGTTGGATTCTCTTCATCTTGGTGCCTTCACATCTATGGGAATCTGGAAAAGAGCTTCCCAGTGTGCACTTAGGCAGGGCCATGTCTTGCCTTCTTTGGCCCTAGGCTTGGCATGAATGGAGAGGGGAAATGGGGCCATTCTCTTGTGTTTCTGTTTCTCCTTGGCTGTCAGCACTTCTCTGTCTCATTACATTTGAGCTCTCACCAACAGGAACCCATCCAAAGGCCTGTCTACATGTTGCCTGGTTGTCTTATTTAAAGCTGTATTTTAATTTTTAAAAATACATTTTTTGTGGGGTGTGATGGCTCATGCCTGTAATCCCAGCACTTTGGGAGGCCAAGGCGGGTGGATCACTTGAGGTCAGGGGTTCGAGAACAGCCTGGCCAACATGGCAAAACCCCATCTCTACTAAAAATACAAAAATTAGCCAGGTATGGTGGCGCAGCCTGTAATCCCAGCTGCTCAGGAGGCTGAAGCAGGAGAATTGCTTGAACTTGGGAGGTGGGGCCCCTGCACTCCAGCCTGGGTGACGAAGTGAGACTGTGTCTCAAAAAAAAAAAAAAAAAAGTATAGAAAATCAGATCTGACAATAGAACCAGCACACAGATGCTTCCCAAGTAGCTGGGACTACAGGCATGTGCCATTGTGCCCAGCTAATTTTTGTATTTTCAGTAGAGACGGGGTTTCACCATGTTGGCCAGGCAGGTCTCGAACTCCTGACCTCAAGTGATCCACCCACATCAGCCTCCCAAAGTGCTAAGATTACAGGCATGAGCCACCACACCTGACCAAAAATATTCCATCTTAAGGTGTCAATTACTTCATAAACTTTAAGATAGTTATGTTTTATTCCTGGGGAATACCCCTGAGTGCCTCCCTGCGATTCGCGTTCGAGTAGCTGTGAGAAAAGCCGCTTCTTGTCGGGGGTCGACTTCCCCCTGCTGGCCAGCTGTGGGGTGTGGAGCCAGTGACTTTACCTCTTCACATCTTGGTGACTCCGTGGCTGTGTGGACACAGGATTGCAGGGGCAGGAGTGGAAGTAGGAAGCCTCCTAAGGAGATGGATGCTGGAGCTGTGGTGAGAGGGAAGGGGGACCAGGGCTGAGGAGGGGTGGAGAGAGGTGGGTTGACTAGGACACACGGCAGAGCCAGTGCGCTGGCTGTATGGAGTGAGGAGTAATGGGGAATCAAGGACGTCCAGCTGTGGATGGCAGAAGGGCCACTGTCTGAAGTGGGAAGTCTGGACATTCCCAAAGGAGTCTTTGAAAGACTGGGTCTTCTCCTGAGCCTGAGAGCAGTGCTTCTTCCAAGGGCACTGCTTCCATTTTAAGGTTTGTGGAGGAAACAGGATTTGGGGGGTGTGTGTGTGTGTGTGTGTGTGTGTGTGTGTGTGTGACATTTCGGATGCCACTTTGTTTGCCAATGGGATTTCTGCCCCTGCCTCCCTCCCTGTGAGCCTGTGTCCATGTAGCCAGCAGAATCATTGTTTTGGAAAATAACATCAGCTGTTCAAAACTCTCCAATAGCTTCCCAATGCCTGAAAATGGAATTGAAATTCCTCAGCAGGCCTGCAAGGCCCTCAGTGAGCTGTCCCCTGCCCCTACCCTCCCTCATTCTCAGCCTCCTCAATCCACCACTGGGCTCCCTCGGAGGGCTTCATGGACTGCCACGCTCCTCCTGCCTGGAACCCTGGCTCTCGAGTTTTCATGGGGCTGGCTGCTTCTCCTCACTCAGTCATCAGCTCCAATGTCATCTCCTTGGTGTGGCCATCTCTGCCCAGCCAGCCAAGGTGGACACCCAGGTGCTCCTTATCATAATAGCTTGCTCTAAGGACCTGTTCCCATGCGGGTTTACCTGCACACTGCCTCTCTTCCCCCACTGGAATGTGACCTTGAAGACAGGGGCTTGACTCCTTGGTCTCCATCTCATACCCAGCATCTTAGCACAGGCCCTGGCACATCAATAGATATTGGTTGGTTAACTGGATGGATGGGTGGACGGATGCGTGGGGGAATGGATGGATGGATGGATGAAAGATCCCACAGAATGGAGAGGGGGCTGGGGGCTAGAGTTCTCCTCACAACACTTTGACCATGTTCTTTACATTCTCCAGTATCAGCATGGCCCGGGAGCTTGTTGGAATGAAGAATCTCCAGCTCCATCCCAAACCTGCTGAATCAGAATCAACATTTA
The DNA here is from genome assembly GCF_028885655.2 of Pongo abelii. Taxonomy (NCBI): domain Eukaryota; kingdom Metazoa; phylum Chordata; class Mammalia; order Primates; family Hominidae; genus Pongo; species Pongo abelii. The sequence continues at coordinate 72,481,468 of NC_072001.2, forward strand.
ACACGTCACCAGGATCCCAGGTAATTGCTGTGCACAGTGAAGTTTAAGAAGCTCCTCTGGAGCACTGATTCTCAAACTTGCCTGCACACTGGAATCACCTGGGGAATTCTAAAAGTCACCGATGCAGGCGGGGGACGTTGATAATGAGGGAGGCTGTGCACCTGTGGGGGCAGAGGATTTGTGGGAGAGCTCTGTGCCTTCCTCAATTTTGCTATGAACCTACAACTACTCTAAAAATTAAAGCCTTTAAAAAAATTTTAAAAACACTGATGTCTGGGCCACTCCTGCCAGGGATTCTGAGCTAATCAGTTCTTGGACTGATTAAAGTCTACCAGCTGATTCCATTGACTACCCAGCTGACACTAATGTTTGGCCAAGGTTGAGAACTAGCTGATGTCTAGCGTTCTTTTTTGTTGGGAAGCAGAGAGCAAAGCTCAAGGAATGGTCAGGAGGGAGGCTGGGAGAGTGTGAAGAGAAGAAGGGGAAATGTGTGATGCCTCCCTGTCGCTGGGGCTCGGCTGTCTGCGGAGCACTTGCCCACTTTCATTAATTATATCAGGTGCCTTTCTCCTGGTTCCTAAGGTGCTCTAGGCCGTTCAAGAAGCTCTCAGGGTCAAGGTGAGCCCCAGACCCATGTGTGTGCCCATACCACACACACACACACACACACACACACACACACACACACGCTGTGCAGCCTGACTACCGCCTCGGGGAATCCAGAGCTCAGCCCAGGCCTGGTGGGCCCAGCAGATGCTCAGACAGAAGCTGCAGGGAGGTAGGAGTGGTAGAAAACCAAGAGAAGCCAGGAAAATCACACTCCATTGCTGTGTTTTCAATGCAAAGGAGACTTTGCCCATGGTGGAATCACATAGAAGAAACAACTCAGTCTTGAGTCTCAAAGAACAATTCCAGTTCTCACTTGAGGAAAAGCTTTTGGGTCCAAAAACAGGCCTCCTGCCTCTTCCCCCACCCCACCTTGCAGGCCCCTCCCCAAAGGTCTTCCCTACCTTTCCCTCAACCCCTAGCAAGCTATGCCTGAAATCAGAGACTTGGGCTGAACCATGATTGCGGTTAAAATGCAGACTAAATTGTAAGTTGTTTTCATCATCTACACCTCGATGTAACTGGAGTAACCAGATCCTCTTTTGAGAATGGTTTGCTGGGAGGCAGCACAGCCAGTGGGCCCTGGCCAGGGGAGAGAGGCCTTGCGGGGCTCACACCAGCCTCCCACATTCTCCCGGCCTGACTCCCACCTCCACAATGCAATTCTTGTCTCCCTTTCTGGCTCCTTGTCCTCCAGAGCTGCCTCTTAACGGGCAGAAGAAATCACTAATCTAAGGCTTCCTCTCTGGTTCACAAAGTTACTCACTTTGCACAGCTGCCTTAAATCAATGTGTCCAGCCCTCTGTGACAGTCATAGTGCCTACTGTAACTGTAAACAGATCTCATAGTGTATTCATTTTTTAAAAGTCACCAACTGAATTAAAATAGACCAAGAGGAAAAGGTTACAGAAGTCAGCCCTGGGTCTCTTCTTTGCTGATTGCACAGAGTTCCTCCAGGGCCCTGCAGAGACCTCTGTCCACCCGGCTAGGCCTCCTTCAGGAGGTTAAGGGGTGACCTTCGCAGAACTCTACAAAAGCCAGGGACTCTCTCACCAGAATAATGCTCAGAGAATTTAGGTACATTTAAGGTCCCTGTCCACAATTTTTGGGCCTCCAGATACTCTGAATTTCATACAAAAATCTGAAAAGGGTCCACAAACCCCGAGTGAAAAATCACTACAGTTTTTATATTTAAAAATTCAAACTACAAACTCACAAGCCTTCAGAAACCAGGCAGGGGAAGATTTGTCACAAGACTTCAGAAACCAGGCAGGGGAGAATTTGTAAGTGAATAATTGAGTCCGTGGATGATAAGGAATGGTGGGTACCATTTAAATTCATTTCATAAATTATTACCAGATAGACCAAGTAATATATATCTTCAGACTAGATTTATCCCATGGGTAACCCATGTATTGTTAAGAATTTTCTAGGTATTTATACCTGCCTCCACCCTCTATTTGATAATGAGATCCACCTAGTATCTAAGCCCAATCATTTCTGCAGGAACATGAGCTTATTTCTCCTCAGTTTTACTTGGCAAGAGTTCTCTCAATTCTCCTCCTCCATACTACTGTCTTCTTCCAGAGGTCTGCTGCCCAGCTCCAAGGCCCAAGCTAAACAGCCCCTTCTTCCATGAAGCATCCCTGATAGCCCCACACGCACAGCCAGACCTGCATCCCTCGCCCTTCCATTCCTAGCCACGGATGTGTTGGTACTACAGTGTGCTCCCTGAGTCCTCTCTGACTTGATTGTTGACACCCATTCCCCAAGCCGTTGCTCTTACCTGGGAGCTATTTTGCTTCCTAGGGGACATTCGGCAATGTCTGTAGACATTTCTGATGGTCACATTTCAGAGGGAGGGAATGCCCCTGTCATCTAGTGGGAGAGGCCAGGGATGCTGCTAAACATCCTGCAATGCATAGGACAACCCCCCACAGCCAAGAGTTACCCAGTCCAGATGTCAATGCTGAAGCTGAAAAACCATCCTCAGCGAGCCCTGGATAAACCCCTTGAGGGCAGGGCTGTGTCTTGCTTAATGGGGTCCTCCCAGAGCCCAGGATACAGGGTCTGGCATGCAATAGGCACTCAACACTGGCATGTAGATGGGGTTTAATGGTAGCAGGCTAGGTCAAAAGAGAAAGACCCAATCTCAGCCCCAAATATCTCATAGCTAGATCAGAGAGGAAAACACATGTCCAGTTGGCTCTCCTCCGCAGTGGATGATGCAACCAAGGCTGGACAACCATGAAATGGGTTTGCTCTGGGAGGGGCTTCACCACTTTCAGGAGGGGACATTAGGACTGGGTGTTTGTTTCAGCTGAGCTTTTTATTGCAATACAGAAATGAACTCAGGGCTCCTTAAGAGGTGAAAGATCCACTGCGAAGAGACACCTGAATGAACACCCCAGCCCTGGGAAGAGCAGAGCATCCATCCATGGGAAAGCTGGGCTGGGGCAGTCACACGGGCGCTGTCCACTAAGGAGATTCAGAGACAGCCCCACCTCTTCTCTCCACCCCACCCACCCCAGGTTCACCCAGACGTTTCTGCTTCCCCTTGACCTGGGACCCCACCAGGGCCAATTTATCTGTTAGCCACAGTGCCTAGGGCCCACAATACTTCTTAGGGGCCCTTAAAAATGTTTAATTTTAATTTATTTTATAATCAGAAGAATAAAAGAACATAATAACAATGAATCTAAAATAAGGAATCCAGCCTGGATTGTATTCATTTGTATACCTATGCAGTCATATAATCTAATTTTTTCTATATTTTTATGGAGAGGGGCCCAAAGTACCAGCCATCACCCCCTCCCAGCCCTCTCTACTCCTCCCGGGTGAAGCTCCCACCACAGACCAACACTCCTGGGTTCTTCATGAAAATCTCATGGAGGATCCACTGGAGACATTTTTCTCTCTGTCTTTTTTTCATTTTTACTACGAAATATCTATGGAGATATTGTTTTTTTTTTGTTGTTGTTGACAAGTCTCGCTCTTTCACCCAGGCTGGAGTGCAGTGGCGTGATCTCGGCTCACTGCAACCTCCACCTTCCGGGTTCAAGCGATTCCCCTGCTTCCCAAATAGCTGAGATTACAGGCGTCTGCCACCAGGCCAGGCTAATTTTTGTATTTTTAGTAGAGACGGTGGTTTCACCATGTTGGCCAAGCTGGTCTCGAACTCCTGACCTCAAGTGATCCACCTGCCTCAGCCTGCCAAAGTGCTGGGATTACACGCGTGAGCCACTGCACCCAGCCTATGGAGATATTTTCAATACAAATATGTAACTCAGAAGTTCTCTGTCTTTGATGAATTTTCCTTGAGAAAGGGTTTTCCAGAATGGACTCCATTAAGTCAATTTAATTGCTTGATCAATTCTGTAAAAAGCTCAGTTAAACTATTTCCAATTTTTCCACTTTTTCATTTCCAATGGACTGAAATTATTTTCATTGGGACCAATTCTTTTTCACTTAAATTTTATATCAGAACTGTGGTTCATAGATCAATTTTTGTCAATATCAAATTTCACCAATGATAGCTGCTGCCGTGGCAAGTTTCCTTTTGTGGACTTCATTTCTATCACCTCCATTTTCCAGGGTCAAATTTTGTTCTAAATTTTGTCAAGAACATTTGATTCTTTTGTGAGTTCTACCAGATAACAACTTATCTAATTTAGTATCTCAGTTTTTTAATGCATTGGATAAAAGACTTTAGAGTTTGTAACTGTTTCTTGGCTTAAACCATGAGAAAATTGTGACTATATTTATGAGACAGAGAGGGTGTTGCAGGAGAGAGGAGAGGCAGAGCAGAAAGGCAATGAGTTTAGCAGCTCTGTTAGGTAGAATGCACACTGGAGGTCACGATGTCCTGGGGAGGAGAAGAGAAACAAGTGGTAGGATCAAGATGCTGTTTTCTGTTCCAGCTCATTTTGCGAACAATGTTATGTCACAGGTCACTTGGCTGTCCTTGGCTCAACTGTGAGTAAGGAGGAGTCCTGGGAAATGAAAAATGACTACCCAGATTTGCCACCAAAATCCAGCAGGAGTGCCTTAGAAAGCAGGTAAGGCATAGGAGCCCGGGTCTTGGGGCACAAGAAGAATGGTCTCCATCTGTCCAGTCCTCTTCGTGGGAGGAGCCCTTGCCTGTGCACTTTTTTTTTTTTTTTTTTTTTTTTTTTTTGAGATGGAGTCTCCCTCTTGTTGCTGAGGCTGGAGGGCAGTGGTGCAATCTCAGCTCACTGCAACCTCTACCTCCTGGGTTCAAGTGATTCTCCCGGCTCAGCCTCCAGAGTGGCTGGGATTACAGGTGCGTACCACCACACCTGGCTAATTTTTGTATTTTTAGTAGAGACAGAGTTTCAGCATGTTGGCCAGGCTGGTCTCGAACTCCTGACCTCAAGTGATCCACCTGCCTCGGCCTCCTAAAGTGCCGGGATTACAGGTGAGAGCCACTGTGCCCGGCCACCTGTGCACTCTTTCACAGGATTTCTAAGCAGTGCCGGGAGGCAGGCAGGATCGCTTTCGACTTATGATGATGGAAGAAAATTAAGCTAAAGTGGGTCATCTTGTTTCAAACCCAGTGATGGTCCCATCATGCCTTGAAGCCTCTCGAAAGAAGAGGTGTGAGGGTCAGTACAACACTTTGCCATTGGCAGAGGTCTTTGGGCTGGCTCCAGAGATGCCTCTGGGCCCTGGAACAAGAGAACAAATGGAGGCTGCCCACCATGTGTCTAAATATTATTTAAAAGTTATTAATTAGGGGCTGAGCGCAGTGGTTCATGCCTGTATTCCCAGCACTTTAAGAGGCTGAGGCAAGAGGACCACTTGAGCCCAAAACTTCAAGACCAGCCTGGGCAACATACAAGACCTTTTCTCTACAAAAAAATGTAAAAATTTGCTGGGCGCGGTGGCGTGCCTATAGTTTCAGCCACTTGGGAGGCTGAGATAGGAGGATGGCTTGAGCCTGGGGGGTTGAGGCTGCAATGAACCAAGACTGCACCACTGCACTCCAGCCTGGGCCACAGGGCGAGACCCTGTCTAAAAAAAAAACAAAAAACAAAAAACAAAAAAACAGGCCGGGCGCGGTGGCTCACGCCTGTAATCCCAGCACTTTGGGAGGCTAGGGCAGGTGGATCACGAGGTCATGTGATTGAGGCCATCCTGGTTAACATGGTGAAACCTCTTCTCTACCAAAAATACAAAAAAAAAAAAAAAAAAAAATTAGCCAGGCGTGGTGGTGAGCGCCTGTAGTCCCAGCTACTGGGGAGGCTGAGGCAGGAGAATGGCGTGAACCCGGGAGGCGGAGCTTGCAGTGAGCCGAGATGGCACCACTGCACTCCAGCCTGGGCGACAGAGCAAGACTCCGTCTCAAAAAAAAAAAAAAGGCCCAGGAGGAAGGGGTACAGGAGCTTCTCGGTAGCTGAACATGTGGGGTTTACGGAGAATGCTGCATCTGAGGAGGACATGAAAATTCTGTCCCCCTTCCCCATACCTCATCCTATGTGTCTCTTCATCTGTATCCTTTATAATATTCTTTATAATAAATCAGTAAACATAAGCAGTGTTCTCTTGAGCTCTGTGGAACCGCTCCAGCAAATTAATCAAACCCAAGGGGAGGGTAGTGGGGACCCTGATTTATAGCTGCTTGGTCAGAAGCACAGGTAAAACAACCAGGGGCTTGCGATTGGCGGTGGAAGTCAAGGGGCAGTCTGTGAGACTGAGCTCTCAACCTCTGGGATCGGACGCGGTCTTTAGGTAGAGAGTGTCAGAACTGAATCGGAGGACACTGCAGAACTGATTGCTTGTTTGCTGGTGAGAGAAATCCTCACATATGTGGGCACAGAAGTCTTCTGTGTTGATTGTTGTGATGTGAGAGCAGATAAAAAACATTTTCAATTTGTGGCTTTTTTCCACTCACATATCTATATTCAAAACAAAAAAGAAAGGATCTCACATATCCACACCTTACACAAAAATGAACTCAAAATGGATTATAGTCCTAAGTGTAAAACATAAACCTATGAAACTTCTAGAAAATATAGGAGAAAATATGTGTGACCTTCAGATACTAAAGGAATAATCTATAAAGAAAAAAATGATAAATGAGATTCTATCAATATTAAAAACTTGCTCTGAAAAAAAGTGAAAATGAAAACACAAACCACAGACTGGCAGAAAATATTTACAAATCATATATTTGACAAAGGACATAAAAAGACTCAACAGTGAGAAAATAAATACATTTTGCCAATTAAAAATAGGCAAAAGACTGAATAGATACTTCACCACAGAAGAAATGAGAATGACAAAACATACACACACACACACGCAAAGATGCTGAACATCATAGTCTAGGGGTAATATAAATTAAAACCACAACAAAATGATCTAAATACTCAAAAATAAGTGATTAGTTAAATAAATTAGGGTGTATTTGTGCAAAAGGTTATTATCCATCCCTTAAGAATTATGTTTTGCACTTTAAAATAACATGAAAAATAGTTGTGGAACAATGTATTAAGTAAAAGAAAGAGAATTTAAAGATATACACAATATTACTCCAAACTTGAAGGAAAATTGTGTATATGTTACATACATGTGTTCAACAAACACTGAAATGCATTAAAATATAAACAGGCCTCATTTCTGGGTGTGACAATTATAGAAATTTCATTTTTATTCTTTCTATTTCTTAGACTTTTCCTAAATATTTTCCCACACACACATATTATTTTTATAAATTATTTAAGATGAGAGAAAAACATAGACATATATCTGAGCCCCCCCTCCAGGCATCATTCAGCCCTTTTTGTAAGAGATGCCACTGTGGAGACCCCCAGCAGTGGGAGTCACGTCAACAGCCTTTCCCAGAGGCCTCCTCTGGCTCTCAGCTCTTGGTGCTGCTGCCTTTCCTTCCAACGGGAACGCCTTCCTCCCCTGGCCATCTCCTTCACTGGCACTCCTGCTGAGTCCCTCTCCTGGGATGGAGGTCCCTGGGGATCCCTTCTTTCCCCTTTTCCTTCCCAGCCCTCATTCTGTCCCTGCGGGATTTCATTTACTTCTGTGGCATCAGCAAGGGCACCCAAGACACACACATCACTGTGTCTGGCCTAAACCATTCTCATGGGCTCCAAGTCCATCCATGCCATAGATGTTTATTGAGTATCTATAGCTAGGCTCAGCTCCAGGGTCTGGGGACCCAGCAGAGGCAATCACAGCAGAGGTCCTGCTTTCAGGGACCATGCATTCTAACAGAGGAGTCAGGCAACAGACACATCCACAAATCAACAAGCCCATTCACACTTCAGAACCTGCATTCTAGCAAGATTCCCCAGGACAGGTGAAGGCACATTAAAGTTTAAGGCCCACAGCCCTACACCAGTGGTTCCCAAAATGTGGTTCCCAAGCAGCGGTTCTCCTAGGAGCTTCTGAGAAGTGCAGCCTCTCAGCTCCAACCCAGACCTACTGAATCAGGAGCTCTGTGGGTGGGGCCCAACATCAGTTGTGTCCTCCAACTGATGGAGGGCCCTCCAGGGGATTCTGCTACAGTCCCATAAAGGGCTACTCAGGGCTAGGGACCACGTCTCATTTATCTTAATATTTGTTAGTTTCCAATTGTAGCAATCACAAATCACCACAAAAGTAGTGGCTTAAAGCAACACAAGTGTATTATCTTATAGTTCTGGAGATCAGAAATCTGAAAGCAGTTCCACTGCGCTAAAACCGAGGTGCTGGCTAGGCTGTGTTCCTCTTGGAGGCTCTAGGGGATGGTCCATTTCCTTGCCTTCTCCAACTTCCAGAGGCTGCTGGCATCCCTTGGCTCATGGCCATATTTCTCTGACCTCCACTTCCGTCGCCACACTTGTTCTCTGACTCTGATCCTCCTGCCTCCTTCTTAAAAGGACCCTGTGATTACATTGGGCCTACCCTGATAATCCATGATGACCTTCCCATCTTAAGATTCTTAATCATATCTGCAACATCCTTTTTGCCATGCAGGGTAATGTACTAACAGGATCTGTGGATCAGGACGTGAACATCTTTGGAAGCCGTTATCTACCCCACACCATCTCTCTAGCACTTAGTACATGGCCTGTACAGAGCACATGCTCAGCAAGGATCTGGAGAAAGAATGAATGAATGAATGAATGAATGAATAAACAAAGAAATCAGGAGCCAGATGAAGCCTCCTCTTCTTTCCCCCGAGCCCTGGCCCACCTGTGAGCATCTGACCTGGATCAAATGCTCCAGGTCAAAGGCGATGAGGCCCCACAGTGCTCCCTAACACATGAGTCCTTCAATTCAAGGTGGGGCTCAGGGTTGAGGCTTTGCTCTCAGGACCGAGCTTCACAGGCAGCACCAACCAGGCAGTGGGGCAACCAGTCCAGCGCTGTGGAGGTCAGCAGTGAAGGGGCTTCTGGGGTCCTAACTGGTAGGCATGGTGTCTAGGGGCACCAAGAGAACATGGGCTTTTGGTTGAAGTCCTGACTCAGCCACTTGCCAAGTGTGTGAGCTGGAACAAGCTACTTAACCACTATGAGCCTCCTTGGTTACTTCCTCCTGCATATGGGATGGTAACAGCAGCCTTGCCAGGTTGTCCTGAGAATTAGAGGACACGAAGTACCTGTCCCTGGAGTGGCGAATGAGCATGGAGATGCTGCTGCCGGAAGTAGGGTAAATGGGGAGCTGGCATTCAGACCTGGGCTTGGGGAGTGGGCTGGGTGCTGGCTTTGATTCTGGCTTGCCTGGAGATCAGTCTCCTGCCCTGAGGCCCACTGGCCCCCAGCCATGACGAGCCTGGGCATGAATTACCTTCTAGGTTTCACACGGTTCTTCCTCTCTGTGTGATATGCTGACTCTCTTTAGTCATTCAGTGCAGGAGAACTGAGCTCAGAGAAGGGAGGAGTCACTGGGGGGCCTCCCTGCAGACCCCAAACTGGGACAGAAAATGCTCAGGATGTGGATGAGGAAACCTGGGCTCTGGCACTTACCAGCTTCCCTGACCCTTTAAACCTTGGTTTCCCTGTCTATGAGCAGGGATCTGCAATCTGTCCTCCTCCCACTCCGCCCCTGTAGCAAGGACATGCTGAGGAGGTGAAGGAGTATGCGACCTGGCAGGATGGAGAGAGCAGAACCTGGGACCAGTAGAAAGAGGCTCTGGCTGGAGACTTCTGATCGGGGGTTTTGATAGTGAGCCTGAGAAAGGATTGTTTATCATTAGTTAGACCTGAGAATATGATGATAAAGACGTTGATGTTCTGTAATTAAGGCTACCAGCTTGGGGCTAAATTAAATATTTACACAGCCCTCGATTATCTTCTTCCTCTCTTTTGCAACTCCCTCCACATGCTAAAATATTTAGCAGGGATTTCAGAAGTGTTCTCAAATCCAGCTATGGTTCAGAAAGTTACTTAATAGCCAGGAAGTTTGCAAACACTGCTTTTAGTAGATTCCCAGTGGCTGCTGCTCTCATTGGAGCCCAGGATAATCCACATGGCTCATCAGATGGGGGTGTTAGATGGAAGCTTTTACACTTGGATTTTTACAACAGAACCAAAATAAACTGCGTGGGGTAGGTATGAGACAAGCTGGACCCAAAGGGACTCTCTAATACAAGCATCAGAAACTGCCTCCAAAATAACTGCACAAAAATGTTTAAGGAGGAAGAAACCCTAGCTGGACAGGTGACAACGAATGCGAAGTCAGCCTTTAATTCATGAAGTGACAAGTAAGTCACTTGCCCTTTTAGGATCTTACTGTTCCTAGAATAGCTAATAGATTTCTGTGGTCCCTTCTGGTTTAATGTATGAAGTGAACTAGAAGTACTCTATATTTCCCAAAAGAACAGTGGACAAAATGCCTGCTCCTCACATTATCTGAATATTCACCATTTTTGCCTCAAAGGCACCATCCTGTAAGAGCCTCCAGATTGGCTGGTTGAAGTGAATAGGAGTCCTGCTTTGAACATTAGTTATAGGATGTATGTGGTGGTGAATTCAGAGCATATGTGTTCAAGGAAGAATTATATCTATATTTAATTTTTGAAAATCTAAATATACTCTGATTACTAAGAGAAGTGGTACTAAGAAACGTGTGAAACCTACTGGGTAATTCACGCCTAGGCTTGCCACGGCTGGGGGCCAGTGGGCCTCAGGGCGGGAGACAGCAACTGAGAACACAAACTTTGGGCCAGTCCTGATTTGAGATCCAGCTGTGTGATCTTGTAGACATCACAGCCTCAACTTTCCAATCTATAAAATGGGATGGTGATCGACATGGAGTTTGGTGAGTACCACATGAGATACTGATCCTGCAAAGCTCTTGGCACCTAGCTTGTAGCAAGAGCTTGGTAAACATTGGCTGTTATTATCACTTTAAATCCTCTTATCAAAGTGAAGCCTTCCCTTCCCATGGAATGTTTTGTGTAAATCTGACTTCCACACCCTGAGCAGACTGGGTATGTCATAGGGTTCTTTGGCCTGCCCTGAGCTGCCCCACAGCCAGCAAGTCCAGCCCAGGCCCCAGGAGAGCAGCCAGGGAGAACTTCCTACGTCTTTTGAGCTGGGTGGGAACAGAGAACACAGCAAGGCTTCCTCAAGCCTTTCCTGAGAACACAACTTCAAAACGTCCACACCCAGATGTTAAGAAAGCCCCAGGCCCAGCGCCAGCCCCCTCCTCTCTGGAATCAGCACCCTGTCTCAGCCCTAGAAGAGTCCATAGCCCTCTAGCCTGCTGCAGAGGAGGCTCAGGATAGCGGCTGGTCACCTCTCTCCTCCCCCATATCGGGGGGAAGGCCCAGAAACAGAAGGTAGAAGGCCTTTGCCCTTGGCTGAGACCACCTGGGTTCAGCTCTCAGCCCTGCCTTATACAAGCTGTGGCCCCTCGGCCCTCTTCTTACTCTTTCAAAGTATCCCCATCTGACCCTACAGATAGTCTTTTTTTTTTTTTTTTTTTGAGAGAGAGTCTCACTCTGTCACCCAGGCTGGAGTGCAATGGCATGATCTTGGCTCACTGCAACCTCCGCCTCCCTGGTTCAAATGATTCTCCTACCTCAGCCTCCGAGTAGCTGGGATTACAGGCACATACCACCACACCCAACTAATTTTGGTATTTTTGGTAGAGACAGGGTTTCACCATGTTGGCCAGGCTAGTTTCAAACTCCTGACCTCAGGTGATCCACCCACCTTGGCCTCCCAAAGTGCTGGGATTACAGGCATGAGCCACTGCACCAGCCCAGATATTCTTAATATGGAGTAAAATACCTCCCAGAGAAAGTGAGGCTCGGAGCCTGAGTTGCCTGTAAGCTCTGCATGACCATCTGCCCCTTCCTGCATTGCACAAAGGAGAGTGCACTGAGCTAGGAAGGCTGGTGGTCCTGTGGGTGGCTGTGTGGGGAAGGGGTCAGCTATGGGTGGTGAGCTCAGGAACTTTCCCTGCCCATAATAAAATAGCTGTCACCGGCCGGGCATGGTGGCTCACGCCTGTAATCCCGGCACTTTGGGAGGCCAAGGCGGGAGGATCACTTGAGGTTAGGAGTTTGAGACCAGCCTGGCCAACATGGTGAAACCCTGTCTCTACTGAAAATATAAAAAATAAATCAGCGAGGCCTCTGGGTGAGCGCCTGTAGTCTCAGCTACTTGGGAGGCTGAGGCACCAGAATTGCTTGAACCCAGGAGGCAGAGGTTGCAGTGAGCCAGGAGATCATGCCACTGCATTCCAGCCTGGGTGACAGAGTGAGATTCTGACTCAAAAATCAATCAATAAATAAATACAATAAAATAGCTGTCACCCTGGCTGCAATGTAGGCTTCTTTCAAATGCAAACACTCCAGAAAGACAGTCCATGTGAGGATCCATGCTCAGGTACACCTGTGCTGGAATAGGTGCATTCAAGAGGTGTCCCTGGATATACAACAAATTATTATCATTATTATTTCTTCATATAAAATATTTATTGCACAAACAATATTATAACACCACCACAAATTAAAAAAAAAGAAATTACTCACAATCCCCCAAACCTAGTAAATGGGCATTGGTTTTCTTTTTACTTTTGCAATTCCCATCCATCTCTCATTCGTACACACACAATTTTCTCATAGCCGGGCTCCAGCGCAATGCGATTTGCACCGAACACCATATCATCAGCATTTCTCCACGTTGCCACAGTCTTCACAATTAGCTTTTAACATGAGCATGCTTTGCTTACTAGCGCTCTGGAGCTGGGCATTTAGGTTGCTTCAAGTTTCTGGCTATTGGATATAAGGCTGAAACTTTGTTCAAAGGGCTTTTTCATTTTTTGAGGATTATTTCCATTGGCTACCTTCTCAGGTGTGTGATTGCTGGATGAAAAGTGATGATTATTTTTGTGGCTCTTGAAAGAGACAGCCTAGTAGAGGTTTTGCTTGGGGCTTGCAGACAGCTGGTACCTTAGGGTTGAGAGGGAGCTGGGGTCAGGGAAGGAGTCTCTGTGCTTGCTGGGGCAGTGGAAGTTTTGCCTGGAGCAATCCTTAAAGGACTTTAGCCCTAAAGGAGAGGCAGTGGCTTCAGGCTGAGAGCAGATCCCAGAAGCTGCCCAGAAGATGCTCCCTCCTTCCCATTCCTCTCTGAGTGGGGACAGCCTCAGCATCTGCAGCATCCACTCATTGGGAGAGGGGGCATGGGCAACAAGGAGAAACCCGGGGAAGCAGCAAGCACTGTGTAACTGATGGCCCGTGATTCAGACAGTAAGGGCAATTGCAGTTGCTGCTGGGAAGAATCCACCACTGTGGCTATTTGCTGGAGCGGCAGTAGAAGGCTGTGTGTCCACACATACATATTTATATGTCTTTGCTGTGTGCTGGGCCTGACTCAGAGCACTGTAGGAGCGAGATGGTAAGGAAGCAACCATGGCCTCGCCTCTTAAGGTGCCCCAAGAATCAAGCAGGCCGAGGTAGTTGGACGACCTGGAGATCTCCACTCTGTCTACACATCAGAATCCCCTGGGAGCCTTAAAGTAGACGTGGGCCTCACCTCCAGAGATTCGAATTAAATAGTGTCGGATGCTAACTTGTTGCCAGGATTGAGAACCAATGGACCAGATGTTATGTTTTCTTATTAGGGCAATTATGGTTGCAGGAACAGAGACCTTCTTAAGCTAATAGGATAAAACAGAAATTACTGTGGGTGACCAGGATGCATGTGGGGGAGGGTGGGCTAACCCCTCTTCATAGAGGCCTCTATAATCGCCCTCCTCCAAGCCACCCCAATTAAACCCTCCGCCTAAATGAAAGAGCCTGCTTCTATCCTATTGTAGCTTCAAGCCCAGCCCCCCAGTTCCCCTTTGCAAGCAGGGGGCTGCCCAAGAGGCACCATGGACCCTCAGCTGCTGTAAAGATATTGCCTGGGCCTGGGAAGCTGGCGCCGAGACAGAGGCAACCTGGATGCTGCAAGCCTGCTGGTCCCCTCACTGCATCTTTGCTTCTCTGCAAGCAGCTTTCCTCCCTAGGTCAGATGACCCTGAAGGCCTTGCTGAGTGTTCTGGTCCTTGATGGCTACTGGCCCTCAGGAGCCCACCTGGCACAGGGCACGCCTAGGGCTTCCTTCAAGTACCGGACATGACAGGCCCTTGTGATCTCTCTCTCTGGCCAAGGCAGGTCACCCTCCTCCTGTCTCAGCGTCTTCCCCCGACACACACTCTCCAAAGGCCAGCTTCCCATGCTCCACCTCCCTCAATCCTGCTCTCAAGACAGGGTCACACCTGGGGATCCATGCCCGTCACAGTGTCTCCTGCCCCAAGGGGTTCTGCCTGAAAGTCTGTGCTTTCCGCATGGAATTCAAAGCTTTGTGGCTCCCTGGCAAAGGGGCTCTCAGGACCTGGGCATCAGAAGAAGGGCTGGGGCACAGGTGGGGTGAGAAGGGAGAACAGGCATTTTCTCTGAGCCTATTCACCAGAAGGGACATCTTTCTATAGGGACCCCATGATGGGAAGATGTTAGAGGAAGGGCATCAAGGGTCCTTTTGAAAGACCATGGCCAGGCGGGGCACGGTGGCTCATGCCTGTAATCCCAGCACATGGGAGGCTGAGGCGGTGGATCACTTGAGGTCGGAAGTTTGAGACCAGCTTGACCAACATGGTGAAACCCCATCTCTACTAAAAATACAAAAATTAGCCAGGCGTGGTGGTACCTGAGTCCCAGCTACTCAGGAGGCTGAGTCAGGAGAACCGCTTGAACCTGGGAGGTGGAGGTTGCAGTGAGCCAAGATAGTGCCATTGCACTCCAGCCTGGGTGACAGGGAAAAAAAAAAAAAAAAAAAAGTCATGGCCAGACTGTGAGGTGGTAGGAAAGGGAGTTAGAGGGAGGTAAGTCCCCCCACTCAATGTCCTCAGCAAGGACCCTATATGGCTTTACCCTCCTTTCTCCTCCATAACATGACCAGATAGGAGAAGATGCTATAGGAGACCCTCTCTGACACAGTGAGAAGTTGAGGGAAGGACAAAAGGAAGAAACTGACCTTGCTGGACCCCCTTGTGCTGCCAGTGAGGGGGAAAGACACTGATGTGGATTGAACAGTGTCCCCAAAATGTATGTCCACATCCTAACTTCCTCTACCCGTAACTGTGATCTTATTTGGAAAAAGGGTCTTTGCAGATGTACTTAAGCTAAGGATTTTGAGATGAGCTCATCCTGACTCCAGTGACTGCTGTTCTACAGAGACAAGAGGACACAGACACACAGAGACGGCATGTGAAGACAGGCAAGATTGTGTGATGCTGCCACGAGCCCAGGGATGCTGGGAACCGGAAGCTGGAAGAGACAAGGAAGGATTCTCCCTCTCAGGGTTATTGTGGTGACCAGAGAATGCATTTGGAAGTGGCTTTGTAACCTCAGAGTGATAAGCAAATTCAATATTTGGAGTTGTGTTTTATTTTCCAAAGGCCTCAGTAAACATTTGTGGAACTGACCGGTGTTGGATTGGGCACTGTGTCTCTTCACAGCCATGGGCAGAGGGACCATAAACGTAGGGGGCAGGGATGGGCAGCGGTCAGAGGGAGCCATGGAAGCTTCAGAGGGAGCACAACTCTGCAATGCCCCGACTTGGGACTTCTGGCCTCCAGGACCAAGAGTAAACGGGTGTCGTTTGAAGGTGCTGTGCGTGATAATTTGTCACGGCAGCACTGGGAAACCACTGGCAACATGGACCCCTTATCTGGACGCAGTGGCAGAAAAGAAAGCTCTGCAAGAAGTTTCCGTAAAGCGTGTCCTCGCCCTTAGTGCCCGTTTCCTCCTCTGTCAGATGAGGCAAATACTTCCAGCCCTGAAGAGATAATGGCCTCATCAGCAGGGCAACTCCAACGGTGTGGGTGAGGCTGTTCTAGGTTTCGCACTGCCTGGCAGCGCCTCTCTCCCAGCCTCCATTTTCTCATCTTCCAAGTGGGGCAGTAAGCCCTGCCCTGGTTACTCCATTGCCCAGGAGAGGGGAGGAGGGAGCGGACTTATGGATTGGGGTAGGGTTAGGTGCCAGGGGGCTGAGAACACATGTGAGGGACCTGAGTCTTGCCATATTAGCTGAGGGCGATGGTTTCTGTAGTATCGTTTCTGCTATCCAACAAGGCCTTGTAAACAAATACAATGTCTGGGCCCACCCAGGAGGAGCTGGTGAGTGCCTGAGGAGTAGATGGCAAGTGGGGATGGGTGAAGAACACATAGAATAGTGGCGTCTGATATGGCGCCCCTTGAACACACAGGCAAAGGCAGAGATGCGGCATTCTGAGTCACATGGATTGGGGTAGGACTGTTTCCCCCCAAAAAGGCTTTTTGAGTTATGTTGTCAAGATGTCAGAGGGAGACTGACATTTAAGACCGAAGCTCTCCTTCCTTCACACCCTTGCCAGGACTCCCTCTGACCACCCCAATCCCTGCCCCCTCCGTTTGTGATCCCTCTGCCCATTGCCATGAGGAGACAGTGTCCAATCCAATATCAGTCAGTTCCACAAATGTTTACTGAGCCCTTTGGAAAATAAAATACAACTCCAAATATTAAATTTACTCAGCGCTCTGCAGTTTACAGAGCACTTCCAAAAGCATTCTGTGGTCACTACAATAATCCTGAAAGGAAAAAAAGATGATTATCTCCCACTCCACGAAAAAGAAACTGAGGGTCAGAGAAGAGAGACAACTTGCTCAAGGCCATTTGATTGGAGGTTGCCTGACTCCTGGAGCTGCTCTTCCCTGTCTCCTTGCTGCCTTGCTGTCATGTCACCTGCTGTCTCACCGGGTCATTTGGGTGTGTGCCTCTTCCATGCCTGTATCTTCCCAACTGGTGTCAGCTGGAAACCCTCTGTGGTCTGCAGTGCTCAGCCTGGCTTTCCAGGTCTGGGCAGCTCCCTCCTTCCAGATCCTGCCTGTGATTCCAGCTCCTTTCCCTTGCTGTACAAAGTTCCCACCTCTGCACTTTGCCTCACTCTTTTTTCCTGCCCACTGGTACGTATCCCAGTCCTTCCCACACTTCAGGTCTCCCTTGGCTGCACAGGAGGCCCAAATCCAGCATAGATTCCTGAAGTCCTGGGTCCAAGTTCTAGCTCTGCTACTGACTTCCTGTGACTGTGTGACCTTGGGCAGGTCACTTTCCCTCTCTGGGCCTCCATTTCATCACTATGAAATAGGAGTGTTGAACACAATACTCCCTAAATGCATCTCCATGTGGTCTAAGTACCCCCCTCCCTGTCCCCTCCCTGCCCTTCCCCCTCCTCTAATCATCCTGTGTGCTCACCATCCACAATCCCCTCTCCTGGCTCCACATCATTCTCCAAAGGGTTCATGTTCAATCATTCAGTTAGACTTTAAACTCCCTAAGAGCAGAGGAGGGTGATTTTGGCCAAGATATACAGATCGATTCATCAGTAATCCACTGACCACCTCCATTTAGGTTGGGAGCCTCTTTATCTTCCCTCTTTAGTTTCTCCCAGGTGCACACACAGATACCTACAGCAGGCAGGAATCCAGGTGGGGCACCAGGCATCTCTGCTCACCTTGGCTGCTGGTGGTGGGGTGCCTGCCTGTGCTGTGCATGCTGCAGCTTTGGCAGGGTGGCCAATCAGTCCAGTGCCAGCCTTTGCCTCCCAGAGAACGCTTCACACCCTATTCTTCCCCCAAACCCATCACTGGCCCAGGCATCAAAAGCACACGTCCCTGTGCTATTCCCCTTCAAAGAGCTTCATATCTAATATCTCATTGAGTCCCCCGACTAGCCTTGGAAAGGCAAAGCAGGGATTATTAATCTCCATTTTGTAGATGGTGAAGGACTTGTCCAAGGCTACTCTGAATTCAGCATAGAGCTGGGACTGGGCTCCACTCTTGTGTCCAGTCATTCTTGTCAAACTCTGGTCTGTGGAATATACATGCCTGCCTCTGTGTAGGCCCCAGTCTCTTTCCCTTTAAGAACTTAGGTCTGAGAGGACAAGCGCATACTCGCACGCACACACACAGGCACACGCACACACACCCTTACAAGATGCACAGCCACCAAAAAGCCTGATAAAGCAAGGTGCCCAAGACCATGGTTCAGGATCCATAAAAATGGCGGGAGATAATTGACTGCAACCTATTCACTGCAAATGGGGCAACTTAGGCCCACAAAGGGCCAGAGACTTGACCTGAGTCACAGAGTATACTAGAGCCCAGGTCTCTGGACTCCGCGTCCTGTGCTCTCTCCACTGCGTGCACCCTCAGCAAACAAGGCAAGGCAGGGAGGAGCAGGAGCTCAGACAGCCTGGGGCTGAAGGGTGGGAGGAAGGAGCCTGGTGGGGGACTTCGGTCCACAGGGGTGCATGTTCCAACCTTTTTCTGGCAGGGTCCGGGTGGGGGCACCAGGTAGCTGCAACCTGTTCCTTCAGCACCTGGGAGGAGACAGAGTCTGGTTCCCCGAAGCCAAATGTTTCTTCTTTGTCCTCTGTGTCCCTTCATCTCTTATCGCTGTGTCCACTGAGTGGCAGAGGTCCAGGCCCAGCACCTTCCAGTCTAGGAGCCTGTGACCTGGGACAGGATCCCTGGGGAAAGGGTGAGGGCTGGCAAAGGGCCCACCACCCTGAGCACTCCAAGAGACAGGGGTGGAACTCACTTCAAGGATTCAGATCGGCCAGGAGCCTCTCCCACCGGCGAAGGGGACACCGCGGTGGGGCTGCGAGTACCCAGTTGTTTTTTTCTCCTTCCCTGTGCTCCACGTCACGCACTTTTCCGAGGGGCAAGCTCCGCAGTTCTCCCATCAAGGAGGCTCTCCAGGCTCCCTGCCGGCCTTCGGCTTCTGGGGTGGAGGTGGGCGTGGGGTGCATGGGCCCTAGGAGAATGGGGTGTGAGAGACTCCCCCGGGCTCATGGCTTTGGTGGCACCTCAGGCTGTGGAGTGGGGTGGCGAGTCTTTGGAAGTCACAGAGCCCAGGGTCGGTGGCACGTGATGAGGCTCAGGCCTGGATCAGGGAGTGGTGCCCACAGCCCTCGGCTCCTCCCCCGGGGCCGCCCCGCCCCGCGCGGGAGGGGACGGGCGGGGACCGGCATGGGTAGGCGCGGCGACCCGCAGGGCCAGGTGCAGGGCCCGCGAGTCCGGGGTCGCCGCAGCCCGGGAGGAGTGTCTGGTCTCCGGCCTGCCTGTGCTGTCGCCGCGCCCTGTCCACTAGACTCCGAGACCCTCGGAACCCAGGTAACCGGGGACAGGACTCCCCGCCGCGCGCCGCCTCCCCACCTCTGGGTACACGCGCACCCGCCCTCCGCGGCAGCCCCAGACGCTCTGCGCCCGTGGAGCCCGTGGAGCCCGTGGAGCCCGGGTGGCCGCTCCGAGGGCGGGTCTGGGAAAGTTTGTGCGGGGGCGGCCCTGAGCCAGCGGCGGCGCGGCTCGGCCACTTTCACCGCACGCGGGGCCGGTGTGAAGGTGGGGCGGCCGCCGCCGTGCAGAAGGCTCTCTGCTGCAATCGAGAGCGGTGAGGGGAGCTGTTGCCTTCTCGCACCTTTTCTCTCACTCTCAAGGGCGTTTGCGCCGCTTACCCTTCCTCAACCGCCCCCCTCCCGCCACCCCCACTTTAATAAAACCCTTGGATTGGGGCTGCACAGTTGGCGATTTCTTTACACCTGTGCTTCCCGCCTCCTGAGCCCAGATGTGAGCCTGGGCTGAGCAGGACCGTGTGGGTGAGGGGCGGCCCACTGCCTGCGGGGGTCGGTCCCGGCCCTGTTGAAGTGGGTGCCCAGCTACAGGGAGTTCCCCGTGCTCTGTCATTGGCCTCCCCCCTGGCCACAGTCCCCAGCTGGGCATCTCTTGGCTCCCCTAGCACTTCCCAAGTCCCAGTCGGATGAGCCCAGGAGAGGGGGTGGACCCCGGCCCAGCAGAGCAAGAACTCAGGAGCCCGGTAACTCTCATCCGTGAGCAGAACCGGCTTCCTCCCGCTTAGGTTGGGAGGAGGGCTCAGCTTGCTTAGTGGGAGTCGGGGGTGACAACTGCCCCTTCCCACGCAGAGCCATAGACAAGACATGGGGAGAGGTCAGGGGATCTGAGAAGAGCTAGCAGCCAACAGGGACACATCCCTGATTTCATTTAAACCTAACAAACCGATGGCGAGTAGATATTAGCACATGGGCAGATGAGAAGACAAGGAGGCCCAACGAGGCTTAGCCATTTGCTGGAGAAACTGGTGGACTTTTCTCCACCACTGAGTGGCGGATTTCCCACCACATCCTTCCAGAGCCGGATGGTTGCTTCTGCATTCTTGCAGTGTCCTTGACTCAGCAGAGGTTTGTTTCTTTTCCCCCACTCCGCACCCCGCTAGGTTCTGCCTGTGAAAGAGGTTCAGGGGAGAGGGCACCTCCAAGCAGACACAAACTCCAGTCAGGAAAGTCCTCCAAGAGCGAGCCAGAGCCTTGCTAAGCTCCCAGAACTGCAGGAGGGCAGGGACCTGCTTTGTTCCCTGCCGTAGCCATAGTACCTGGCACGCGGAAGGTGCTCTGCAAGAATGGAATGATTAGCCTGCAACAGCAAAGCTTCTTTTCCAACTGCCTTATCTCTGCCCTTGGCAAGCAGAAAGGGCACTCTGAAAAGTTGGATCAGAAAGGTGTCCAGCCCCACCACTGAGATCCCTTGGCACCCTTACCCACGTGGGGCAACATTTTCCCCTTACACCAAGAGTACATCCTTAATCCCGTGTGCTTTTCTTTCCCTCTTTCTTTCCTTCTTTCTTCTTTCTTTCTTTCTTTCTTTTTCTTTCTTTCCTTCCTTCCTTCCTTTCTTTCCTTCCTTCCTTCCTTCTTTCTTTCTTTCTTTCTTCCCCTCCCTCCCTCCCGCCTTTCTTTCTTTCTTTCTTTCTTTCTTTCTTTCTTTCTTTCTTTCTCTTTCTTTCTTTCTCTTTCTTTCTTTCTCTTTCTTTCTTTCTTTCTTTCTTTCTTTCTTTCTTTCTTTCTTTCTTTCTTTCCCTCCCTCCCTCCCTCCCTCCCGCCCGCCCGCCCTCCCTCCCTCCCTCCCTCCTTCCTTCCTTCCTTCCTTCTTTCTTTTTCTTTTTGACTGAGTCTCACTCTATTACCCAGGCTGGAGTGCAAGGGTGAGATCTCAGCTCACTGCAACCTCTGCCTCCGGGGTTCAAGCAATTCTCTTGCCTCAGCCTCCGGAGCAGCTGGGATTACAGGCGCCTGCCACCAAGACCGGTTAATTTTTGTATTTTTAGTAGATACAGGGTTTCACCATGTTGGCCTGGTTGGTCTCGAACTCCTGACCTCAGATGACCTACCCGGGTTGACCTCCCAAAGTGCTGGGATTACAGGCGTGAGCCACCTCGCCCAGCCCCCATGTGCTTTTCCAAAGAGACAGAGGACTTTCACTTTACCCTTGTCCCGCCAAGGAGAGGCCGGGTCTGGTGGGTTCCATGCCCAGCTTGGCCCTACCCTAGACTGCGGCAGAGCAACTTTGTCCCTTTACGTAGAATTCTTACGCATCCCTCCAGGGGTAAGAATTGGAATTGGAATTACTGGAAACTTTAATCTTCATTGTCTCCTCTCTCTCCTTACCACTCCATGGGGCACCTGTGTATTGAGGGAAGAGAAGGTACTTTTCTGGGCCTCAATTTCCTCATCTTTAAAATGAAAGCGACAGCCCCTGTGTGGCTTTAGGAGATAGCAAGTGGTTCCAAAGGACTCTGTGGGCTGCAAATCAAACTGTAAGAGCGGATTGTTATTTTCTCATGTGTGTTAGCCTGGCCTCCCTGGTTGGCGGTAAGTCCTGTCTCAGCATCTTGGTATCCCTCACTCATCCTGAGTACACAGAAGGTTTGCAAGACATGTTTTCAAAAATGATCCCTACAGGAAGAGAAAAACTGTGAATTCATAAGAAATGGGGGGAGCTTTTTTTTTTTTTTTTTTTTTTTTAGCGCAGTGTTAGGAGTCAAGAATGGTGGCAGGAAACTGGGCAGGGCCATGCGTGAGTACAGGGACAGCTCTCAGGGGTGGTGGGGGTGGTAGGTTTGTGCATGGGCTTGAGCCCCAGTCAGTCTCTCAGCGGCTTCCTCCAGGAAACAAAACTGATCAACTCCAGGTTAGTCAGATATATATATTTGAGACAGGGCGTTGCTCTATCTCAACAGAGCAGGCTGGAGTGCAGTAGCATGATCTCAGCTCACTGCAACCTCCGCCTCCTGGTCTCGAGCTATCCTCCTCACCTCAGCCTCCTTAGTAGCTGGGACTATAGGCATGCACCACCATGCCCAGCTAATTTTTGTGGTGGTGAGGTCTCACTATGTTGCCCAGGCTGCTCTCGAACTCCTGAGTTCAAGCTATCTGTCTGCCTCTACCTCCCAAAGTGCTGGGATTACAAGTGTGATCCACCATGCCCAGCCAGAAATGGGGACTTTCAAATTCCTCTCCTTCCCTCCCCATGTAAGGGGAGGGGACACCCCGCCATGCAGGGGAGGATCAGTAGGAGGGAAGGAAGGGCCTGAGAGCCCCTGTAGTTGGAGGTGGCCAGTGTCTTGTTCATCGAAGGCCAGGGCAGAGTGAGGGATGTAGAAGAGTCCCTGGCAGTGCCCTGAGGATGCCGCCCACCTTGCTTTGAAGAAATCCTCCCCTCAGTCAGGACTTTTGGGGCCCTGCCAGGAACCCTGTGTGACCCCTGGACTCTCAGCAGACCCAGGTGTCTGCCTTTAACCTGAGGACAGGCCAGCACACCCGGAGTTGGTCAGTTCTGTTTCCTGGAGGAAGCCGCGGAGAGACTGACTGGGGCTCAAGCCCGTGAACAAACCCCCACCACCCCTCAGCACTGTCCCTGTACTCATGCATGGCCCTGCCCAGTTTCCTGCCACCATTCTTGACTCCTAACAAGGATCCAGCAGAGTAAGAGCTTTAGACCCAGAGTCTCTAAGCTGGACTAATCCTTAGCAGCCATATCCCCCTGCTTCTTCTCTGCTTCATTTTCCATGGCTGGCGTCCCCTTCTGATGGCCTATGGATTTCACTCCTTAATCTTGTTTGCCATCTGTCCTCCCTGTTAGAATAGCAGCTCTGTGAGGGCAAGGCCTTTTGTCTTTCTCATTCCATGGTCTCTCCCCAGAGATCAGAGTGTAGTAGGTGCTCAGTTAACATGTGCTGAGTAGATGAACACATCCAGTGCACCATTTCTCAGTATACAGATGGGGAGACTGAGACCCAGAGGCGAGGAGTGACTCTTGGAGGCAGAGCTGGAGCTTTTCCTAATTAGACTCAAGTTAATTCAAAGTTGGGTCTCTGTCCCCCACTTTGAATTACCTTGGTTGCTAGGGGTGCTTAAGAGGCCCTTGGCAAGAACCTTCAGGCCAGCTGCCTCCAGAGTTACCCAAAGGGGCAGCTCCCAGACTGAACGGACAGCTGCCACATGAGGCGATTGGTGAGTTCCAGGAAGGAGTCATCCCCACCAGACCTCCATCCTCAAAGAAAACCTCCCAGGGTTGCTCTCCCAGGGCAGCCAGTTCCTCTGCTATTGAGTTCTCTCTTGGTGAAAATAGTGCCCTCTTCAGGCAGCCTTTTAAAATTCCCCAGTGCAATTAAAAAAAAAAAAAAAAAGCACATCCAATCAATCAATCAATCAGTCAATTCTCCAGTGCACTGGAGAACTAAGGAAGTCCAAAGCCAGGCTCCAGGCGGCTGTGGGAGAAGGGGTGGCATTCCCATGGACTTGGGCTAGGGACAACCGACCAGTCTGAGAAACGCAGCCAGAGGCCCAGGGAAGCCTTGGGGTTCTGAGGCCTCACTTGGGAATCTGGCAAGACAGCCTAGAGGCCACCGTGCTCAGCACGCCCCCCACAGAGGAGCAGATCTTGTGCAGGCCTCTACATTCCATCCATGGGGAGCTTTGGCTTTTTTCCCCAAGCCCAGCTGTTGACCCCAAACATCTTTTCCATCGTCATTGTGGTTTGCCAAATTCAGGGTTGGAATGCACCTGAACCTTGGAGCTGGGGGAAGGACCCCAGAAATTAGGCCTTGAAGGATATGTAGGAGTTTTCAAGCTTGTTGGAAAAATTAGGGAGGAAGGAGATAGGCAGGTGAGAGAGCAGTGATAATGCTTTGCCTGAAGAAACGAATCTGTAATGGGGCCTTCTTCTGTGACTGAGGCCATTGTAGGCCCTTCCCTACCCTCCAATCCTTGTCCCCAACCACCTTCTATGGGCTCCCTGCTCCTGAAGAGGGTGAAGCCCTGACCTAAGACAGAGCTTCATGCACTACTGCCCTGGCCTTCTCTTTATTACCGCCGTTACTACAAGTTTGCTGACTTTCAGCCACAGTGGATGGAAAAGTATGCCTGTTGCAACATGATGTGAGTCAGTTGTTCATAAATAATGGGATTGCACCGTCAGCTCTGATGCCCTGGTGCCTGGCCCACAGTTGGAGACATGGTGTTGGCTCCTTGGAGAAAAGGGTAAGGGTGACTTTAGACGTCAGTTTGAAATTATGCAGGATGGCAGTGAGGATCCAGCAGGTGCGAGAGATACCATCGTTTTTGGCATCTAGGAAAAAAGATAGTGCCCCCAAAGCAGTGATCCAAGGTTTAATTCTTACCCATGCCCTGTCCTCCGATCCAGGTTTTGCCTTACACAGTCATCCTCTCTTCTGACCTTGACCTCAGCCAGGACCACCCCCAGCATGCTATGGACTTAAGGGGTGACTTTTGCCCAAGCCTCAGAGAGGGTCATTCTGCTTGAACACACCACAGCCCCTTCAGACAGTCTTCCTCTGATTATCTGGGAACCGTGTGACCAAGATGGTCAGGTTCACCTTGGTGGGATTCATCTGGAGCCTGCCAGAGTCACAGAGCCCAACTATGATAGCTTCTAGACCCCCAGAGTCCCAAATTCAGCCACTCCACTAGCTTGCCACTTGTCTTGGAGTTGATCACTGCACTCCTGGGAGCTGAAGGCTAGTGTGGCTGGTAGAGAGCCCTGAATTCTAATTAAGACATTATCTAATGCATAGTGTGACTTTGATCCTGTCACTTCCTCTGCCTCAGTTTCCTTTTCTGTACGGCTTGGATTCATCATGGTGTCTCAACCTCAGCACTATTGACTTTCGGGACCGGATAATTCTTTGTTTGTGGTGGGCGGTGGAGAGGGGGATGTGCTGTGCATTGTGGGAAGTTAGCAGTAGCCCTGGCTTCTACCGACCAGACACTGCACCATCACCTCCCCTTCCCTTCCTGGCAACCAAAACTGTCTCCAGACATTGCCAAATGTCCTCTCGGGGACACTCCATCTCTGGTTGAGACCCCTGGGATCAATGATCTATGAAGACCCTCCCAACGGTCATCCTCAGGACAGGGGAGACTGTTTTCTCTTTCCAGCTCCTGTTTCATGAATGTGGACTGGGTGTGAATGAAGAGTCAACAGGTGGGGTGTGCAAGGACTCATGGGTGGAGGGGCCCCTTGGACCTTATGCTGAGAGCCAAGGCCAGTTCTCTTCGCCTTCCAGACCTTGGGTTACATAAGTCGGGGTGGGTGGGGCGAGGCTCGGAGTGAGGGGGAGAGAGGCCTGTGGTTTGGGCCCGCACACTAAGGTCAGTGGCCTTCCAGTGCAGGGCAGCGTGGTGAGTAATCATCTATCCATGCCCCAGGACTCAGCATTCCACCCACTTTCCCCTCTCACGCTGCCCTGGGAGGGGACACAGGAAGTGAATCAGCCCACCCACCAAGCAGAGGAGGGAGAGAGGGTGGAGTGTGGTGTTGTTAGATGCAAGGGCACGCCTGCGCCGGCCTACCCTGGGTTTTATTTTGTTTATTCCTCCCAAGTTAGCTGTTTATTAACTTCGTCCACGGAAACCCCCTTCTGACCTTGTTGCTTAATGGAAGGGCAGACGATCTTTGGCAGGGGGAGGGGTTTGTTGATGAATATTAGAAGTAAATCACTGTTCTGGGACTAACAGACTGTGAGGTTTGGGATAGTACTAACCCAGAGCTATTGGTTTGGGGGATTCATTCCTTCATTGAAGAAACTCTGCTCTGGACTGTGGGCTAGATGTGGGACAGGAGAAGGGAATGAGACATAGTGCCTGCCTGCAGAACCCCTCAGTCTCGGAGGGCAGACGTGGCTGTCAGGCTGTCCCTGCAGGGTACTGGGAATGTACACGGAATGCATGGAGTGGGCTATGGGCAGCACCACCCAGCTGTGTTGCGGGGAATTGGGGGTGGGCAGCTGGGGCAACACATGTGCTTGGGGAGATGGTGGGAATGTTCAGGCAGCTTCCCGAGAGGAAGAGGTGGAATTTTTATTGTGTTATTTTGTTGTTACCTTTTGTTATTGTGGTAAAACATACAAAACATAAAATTTACCGTTTAACTTTTTTTTTTTTTGATACGGAGTCTCGATCTGTTGCCCAGGCTGGAGTGCAATGGCACCATCTCGGCTCACTGCAACCTCTGCCTCCTGGGTTCAAGCAATTCTCCTGCCTCAACCTCCCGAGTAGCTGGGATTACAGGTGCACGCCACCACTGATTTTTGTATTTTTGGTAGAGACAAGTTTTCACCATGTTGGCCAGGATGGTCTCGATCTCTTGACCTCGTGATCTGCCCACCTCGGCCTCCCAAAGTGCTGGGATTACAGGTGTGAGCCACCGCCCCCCTGCCCGTTTAACCATTTTTTAAGTCTGTAACCCATTGTCATTAAGTACATTCACATTGTTGTGCAACCATCACCACCATCCATCTCCATACCTTTTTATCATCTCCCAGTTGAAACTCTGTACCCAATAAACAATAATTTCCCATTTCCCCTCCCCCGGCCCCTTGCAACCACCATTATCCTTTCTGTCTTTTTGTGAACTTGAGTACTCTAGATACCTCCTGTAAGTGGAATCATGCTGCACTTGTCTTTTTGTGACTGGCTAATTTCACTTAGCATAGTGTCTTCACTTAGCATAATTTCACTTAGCATAGTGTCTTCAAGTTTCATCCATGTTGTGGCATGTGACAGAATTTCCTTCCTTTTTAAGGCTGCATAATATTCCATTATGTATACACCACATTTTTTTTTTTTTTTTTTGAGAGTCTCGCTCTGTCACCCAGGCTGGAGTGCAGTGGCATGATCTCGGCTTGTTGCACCCTCCACCTCCCGTTATATACCACATTTTGTTTATCATTTGTTACTGACACTTCAGTCGCTTCACCTTTTGTCTGCTGTGAATAATGTTGCTATGAACATGGAAATGCAAATATCTGTTTGTGTCCCTGCTCTCACTTCCTTTGGATGCATGCCCAGAAGTGGAGTTCCTGGGTCATATGGTGGTTCTACGTTTAAGTTTTGGAGGAACCATCATAGTATTAAGGAAGAGGTGTTTGATTTAGGTTTTAAGGATGAGCGTGGGATTTCCGGGCACCTCAGAGGGAAAGGGAGGGGAGAGGAGGGAAGGAAAAAGCCCAGGCTGCAGGAAGAAAATGGCGCTGAGGTGTTCGTGCCTGGGGCTGGAGATGAGGCCCTGAGGGTGGGAGGGGCTGGGGAGAGTATGGAAGGTCTTGCACCTTTCATCCCCCACCAGGCTGGGGAACCTGGGCTCTGCCCTGTGGACAGTGAGAAGTGTTGAAGGAGTTTTCATCAGGAAGTGAGACAGGCTGATGGCCATCTTAGAAGGACATAGTTGGGAGGGATGTCCCAGGTGGACTGAGAGGGAAAGAGGCTTCAGGCAAGAAGACCAAGTGGGAGAAAGCTGGGGGACCCTGTGGCTGTCAGTGGGGAGGTAGAGGGAGCAAGTCTGAAGGGTGCTGTGCCGCACAAGGGTGCCCAGGATTCTGGTTTGTTGGCTGGGCTGATGGTGGTGCAGGCACCTGGGTAAGCTCACTGGAGGAGCAGCCGGCTCGACAAGATGAGGAGAGGATAAACTTGGGCCTGATGGCTTTAAGGGGCCCACAGAACCACCTGGAGATGAACTTAGAGACGAGGCATTGACAAGTGTGAAAAGGCATTGCAGAGCTAGTTGCTGAGTACAAGGTGAGAAGCCAGTCAAGGGCCAGGGCAAGGACTGCTGTCAGATGACCTGAAGGGCCCTGCGGAGTTGAAAGCCAGAACACAGGGTGGCCTCTGCTCAGTGTGGCTCAATCCCTGCCCTGGGCATGTCATATCAATCCACACATTCTCACTGCCAAGCTTGAGGCTGCATGCTTGGTTTGGGCACTGTGGGTAGAGACCCAGAGATCAACATGACCTAGTGACTTTAATTCATTTATTCATCCCATAAAGCTCAGAGAATGGAATCTGGCCAATACCTTTGCACAGCTAAAGATTGAATGTCTGCAGGAGAAATGGAGTGTGTTATGGAAATGTATCATGGGGACATGACAGGCTAGAGCAGGATTTCTCACCTTGGCCCTGCTGACATACTGGGCCAGATAATTCTTTGTCCTGTGGGACTGTCCTGTGCACTGCAGGATGTTTAGCAGCATCCCTGGCTTCTATGCAACAGATGCCAGTAGCCACACACACCCCCTCCCTGCTTGTGACAACCAAAAATATCTCCAAACATTGCCAAATGTCCACTAGGGAGCAAAACCACCCCCCCAGTGAGATCCATTGGTCTAAGGGTCAAAAAAGGTTTCTTTGAGGTAGTTATGTTAATCTGAATTCCAGAAGATAGATAAGAATTAATTAGGATACAGCAGGGGTGGAGAGTGGAGGAGAGTATTCAAGGCACAGGTTCCAGCAAGTGCAAAGGCCCTGAGGTGAGAGACAGCATGGAGGCAGCAGTGAGGAGCCTGGTGTAGCTTCCTCACTTAATGAATGGGGAAGGCTTTGATTAGGCAAGCAGTGGTGAAGGTGGGAGAGAAGGGTCAGATTCCAGGGATCTTCCAGAGGGAACACTCTAGGTTCTGATGACCAAAAGGGTTTGGACATGAGAGTGCTAAGGAAATTATCCAGGTGCAGAGAATGAAACCGACTAGAAGCTGGTGAATTACATTTGGAGCATTCTGGGTTGGAGATACCTGGGAGACAGCAGGTGGGGTCCTGAGCTCAGAAGAGAGGTCTGGTTGGCGCTACACAGTTGGAAGCTACATGCATACAGGTGATGAGAGAAGCCATGGGGTAGATGGGACAGCCCCGAGAGAGCCTGCAGACTGAGAAGTGGAGCATGGAGAGGAGGGCCTGGCAGGAAGCATCAGGAGCTCCAACATTTAGAGATGGAGAACGAGTTCCAAGAGAGATAGTGGAGGACCGTATGGAGAATGGTGCTGTGGAGGCCCATGGAAGAGTGCTCCAGGCGCAGGGCATGGGCCACTGTGAAGCCTGTGGAGCACGAGCAAGTGGATGAGGACTGAGAAGTGGCTGGGGATTTTGAAGTGCTACGAGGAGGAACCAGACTGAGATGGTTGAGGAATGGGCAGCAGGTGAGAAGAGAGGCAGCTGGCAGACAGTTTTTCCAAAAATGTGTCAGTAGACATGAGGAGAGAGTGAAGAAGCCAGAAAGGGAAGTGGGTTTAGGATCTCCCTGGGAAGAGTTTTCATCCCCCTTTCTCCCCCGATCTTCCTGTTCCTTCCCTCCTCGGAGGCAACGTTACCGGTTCCACGCATGTGTTAGAAAAGACGTGTACAGATTATTTCCCCAGGATGGTGGCACATGCATGCACTCTGCCCCTGAGTCTTAATTTTTCCACCTAGCTACCTACTGTGAGATTTCTCCATATCAGTACATAGAAAGCTGCTTCTTGGCCAGATGCAGTGGCTCACACCTGTAATCCCAGCACTTTGGGAGGCTGAGGCGGCTGATCACCTGAGGTCAGGAGTTTGAGACCAGCCTGGCCAACAAGGTGAAATGCCGTCTCTACAAAAATACAAAAATTAGCCGGGCATGATGGTAGGTGTCTGTAATCCCAGCTACTTGGGAGGCTGAGGTGGGAGAATCACTTGAACCTAGGAGGTGGAAGTCACAGTGAGCTGAGATTGCTCCACTGCACTCCAGCCTGGGTGACAGAGTGAGACTCCATCTAAAAAAAAAAAACAACAACAACAAAAGAAAGCTGCTTCTTCCTTGCTTATGGATGTCACATAACTTATTTAACTAATCTGCTTTTTGGACACGGAGGTGGTTTTGAGCCTTTTGCCACCACAAATGATTTCCCACAGAATCCCCTTGTACTTCAGTCATTTTGCAAATGTAGGTGGCTATAGGTAGGATAAAGTCCTAGAAGTAGAATTGGTGGTTCAAGGGTATGTGCGTTTATATTTGGAAAGATATCGGCAATGTGCTCTCCATAGAATTTGTAAGTATGTACCCACCTACCAGCAGTGGATGAGGGTACTCATTTACCACACCCTCCAACAGAGAGTGTTACCAAACACACCAATATTTGCCAATCTGGAAGACAAAAAATGATTTCTTGATATAGTTTTAACCTACGTTTTTGAATAAGGTTAAATATATTATCACAGATATAAAAGTCATTTGAATTTCCTTTTCTGTGAACTGTCTATATGTTTTATCAATTTTATTTGAAATTGTTGATCTTTTCCTTATTAGAGGAATCAGAGGGAATCTGGATGTATTGGGGAAACTAGTCTTTTGTCTGGAATATACATTATACATTTTTCCCTTACCCATTTGGTCAAAAATTTATTATTATTATTATTATTATTATTGCTGTTACTGCTGTTTTTTAAGAATTATGAGTATTGATGGAAGAGATTCACTAGAGAGGGGATCTCTGATATGGAGATCCCTGAGGAAGCATTTAGGTGAGTTCCAGAATGGACCAGAGCTTGTCCTTAGGCAAGAAGGGAGATACCTCGCTGTCATGACAGGTAGAAGGGAGGGAAGAGGGAGCTGTGTGCCAGGAATTGGATGGCTACATGTTGAAAGAGTGAAGGAAATCGTGAGTTCATCTAGGGAAGGGGCTGTGTTCACGAGAGAGCAAAAGTTAGAGGGGTGAGAGAGTTCACTGATGTAGCAAGAGAGTGATTGGACTGATGAAGCCTGGAACCTGAGTTAGATGAGGGAAGTGGGTGGATGGTGTTCTGATGTTTGCTTAGATTTCGTATTTCTTTGTGTGGCATTTGTTAGTCACAGCGCCAAACAATCAGCCCAAGTTGTTTCTGTCTCCCCTGCAACTTAAAATCCATGCTCTGAATCACTTCCTTATCAAACTCTTATGCACCCTGCCAATCTTTCCCTGCCCTTAGTCGACCAGGCCGAGGTACCAGATGAGTTGGGACAGCCTCTATGCCCCAGTGCCCACAGGGGTTATTTAAACTAGCCATTCCTAACCTGCTCAACCTGCCCTGCTGTGCTTTTCCCGTTGAAACCCAATAAAGGATCTGACCGAGGCCTCCCGCTCACTGACCAAAGCCTGGTGATTCCCCTGCAGCCACACACTGGGTTTGCTGTGGCCCCTCCTCTTGGGAAATATAGGTAATATATTCTTCTTTCAGCAGCATTGCCTCTCTCTGTTATCACTCAATTGCTCCATCAATTAAAATCCTGCAGGTACAACTGAGACCACAAAGGACCCTCAAACAGGAATAGAATGTAAGGGTCAGTAAACTGCAGGTCTAGTGAGGCTCCAGAGCCATCAGAGCATAAGTGGTTAAATAAGCAAGCTCTCCAGGAAGAATTCCTGGAGGAAGTGGGCTGGGGAGATGGATTCTGAAGAATGGAGATGAGGAGATGCCTTGTAGTGGGAAAGGCAAGAGCAAACTGGGGGGGTGCAGGGGAGTGTGTGGGTGTGTTTGGGTGTCCGGGAGGACAGCAATCAGAACTGAAAGAGGCTGGAGGAAAATCTACAATGAGGAGGTTAACCTGATGTTGTATAGAGGAGGCAGGGGCGAGAGGGTCCAAGAGGTAGGGTGGAGCCTGCAGATGCTTTTTGAAAACAGGATTTTTCCTTCCAAGAATGATTTGATTTTGTGGTAACTCCTTTTGGGGGCTCAGAGTGGGGCTTGAAGATGCCTATGATGAAGGACCTAGATGTGCGTTCCAACCTTGCATTAGGTCCAGCTTGACTCTTGCTATACAGTAAACCCCCTACCCTGCTACCTTTTGGTTACCACATTAACAAAACCCCATTCCTGGCTGAGCTCAATCATCTGACTTTGCCCTTCAACCCTGGCAAAAGTCATCCTCTTCTCTCTCTTCTGCTTGTTACAGCAGCACGGGAACTTCCCTCCTATCTGAAGTGAGCCTCAGCCCTCTTGGTGCCTTCTTCCTCCCCATTAAAACCCCCCTTCTCCCGTCCAGTCCCCCCGTCCCCCAGGATCAGCTGCCCATACCTGGCGACTGCTTTTGACTTTCCAGGGGCATTTGACTTGAGAAAAAAAAGAAAGAAACTGGAAGACCAAAAAGTCTTTAAAGCATGAAGACTAGAGCAATACTGGTTGGGTGATGGGTGGTGGCATTGCTGTATTGAAGCCTGAGGCCCTGTTCCACACTGCCTCAAATCACGGAGACTCTTTTTTGGGGGTGGGGATTTGCCTGTTCTAATAACGATGGCCTAGGTCACAGTCCTATGTGCTATAAATCAGTAAATCCATGGGAAGTTCACGAACGCATGCATCTATTTGGCAATTGCTCATGCTACCTTGGGATTTCTCTTGTATCATTGCTTACACAGTTATATACCTTTTTGAGAGTGGAATTTGTGGGGAAGTCATCTCATATTCAGCAAGTGCTTGTCTAGTTCTCACGAACCCTGAACTGGGCCAGGTGGCATGGATCTTAAACCTTTGTTGTATGTGTTTTACCTCCCCAGTAAAGACCCTGTCACGACTCCCTGATATGCCCTATAGTCCCCATTGCCAATGCAGAGAATAAGGGAACCCAGCCAGGCACAGTGTCTCACGCCTGTAAAATCCAAACACTTTCAGAGGCCAAGGAGGGAGGATCCCTTGAGCTGAAGCGTTTGAGACCAGCCTGGGCAACATAGTGAGACCCCCATTTTTACAAAATTTTTAAAATTAGCTGGGCATAGTGGTGTGTGCCTGTAGTTCCAGCTACTCAAGGGGGCTGAGGTGGAAGGATCACTTGGGCCCCGGGAGCTGAAGCTGCAGTGAGCTGTGATTGCACCACTGCACTCCAGCCTGGGCAACAGAGTGAGACTCTGTCTCAAAAATAGCAGCAACAACAACCAAATAAATAAATAAATAAATAAATAAATAAATAAATAAAGGGAACCTAGATGGGCTGTGGTTGGCAGAGAAGATTTCTTGAAAAAAGGAAGAGCTCGAGCAGACAGTACGTCTAGAAAAGGTAGGAAAGGGGAAGGAAGAGAAAAGGAAGTCCACCAAGGAGCCCCATTTCCGGCACTCTACAGAGCCAGGTGTCCCCAAAAGGAGGTTGAGTATCAGCCTTTCAGGGTGGCCAGTGGATGGAGACTGGTCACCCCGGGGTGGGGGGGTGACAGGTGAGCAGGTGAGCAGGTGAGCCGCCTAAGAAGGAAAGGGACAGGAGGCAAGGCGTGAAGTTCCTTCACAGCCGCCTCCCCAAGCGCCCAGGGAACAACCATTCGCCCAGATCAGGGCTCACTAATGCCTCCTGCCTGGAATCCTGGCTTGCTGAAAGGGAGTGATAGGGAGCAGGGAGTTCCGAGAGGAGGGCTTCCATTTCTGAAATAGAGGATGTCAATAGTTCATTTCTTCGATGTTTTTGGTACACATCCTCTCTAGAACCTGACTAATCATTTTTTACAAATTGTAAGTGGAAAAAAAAAAAGGAAATTGTGTGCAGGAGGATGAAAACTTTAGCTTAAGCATGGGCTTAACCAAGCAGGAAGGGAAAGTGACTGGCCCAGTTGCCCTTCTCCCTCCTGTCCCTCCTAGTCTGGTTTGGTTTAATCTTACCTTTGTCCTAGAGGCAGTTCCAGATGCCCAGTTGCTGGAACATTACTTCTGGGTGTAGCTTAACTAGACCATGGCCTCTGGACCCGTGATCAGCTCGCTGTGTGGTCCTGAGCAGCCACCCAACATCTCTGGGCCTTGGATTCCTACCTGGCCTCTCTGCTGGATGCATCATTTTTGCTTTTAGGTATCTGGACCATTCCCTCCCATGGATGATAAAGTCTTTGCTTCACACCCTCAGGATTACCTTAAAGGCCTGAAAAGAACAGAGGAGGAGTCTGAGGAGGTGAATTCCAGCCGTGCTCTTGCAGGCTGGCTGGGCAGTGTGCTGGGGAGGATAGGGAGCCTCTAGCTGGGCCTCCTCCACCAGGCCTGGTGTGCTGGGAACACCCCGCATTGTCCCAAGGCCTCAGATTTGACTTTCAAAGGGAAAACAGCTCTCCTGATAAGGTGGGTCTTGTTCTATGAAAGATGGCTTTGTTCCAGTGTCCTGCAGGTATGAGAAGAACAGAGGCTGCACCGGGTCTGTAGGGGGTTAGACAACTCCTGCTTTAGGGGAGCTGAAGGGTTTCATGTGCCTGGTCTGTGCCTGGCTGTGCCTTCAGCATCGCTGTCTGGGCGTCTGCTGGTACCGGGCACTCTATTAAATGTGATCTTAGGGACCACTCTGGAGGAGCAGAGCAGGAGTGGTCATCTCTATTTTCTCAGCCTGGGATGAGGAAACTGAAGGGTGTGCAGCTTGTGCAGAATCCCTTGGGCTTCCCAGGGGACAGCTCAAGTCAGACTTGAACCATGTCTTAGGAATCCTTGCCCAGAGCTCCTTTCCCCACAGACTGTTTATGGTGGGCCTTCACACGGCTGCAACTGCGTTCTCTGCCCTTCCACTCCACCCCTTCTGCACTCATGTGTCCCCTGCAGCATCAATAGTTGCCAATTATTGAGGAAATGAATTCACTTCGTTCAGGGAGGAAGATCTGGGTCTTTGTACGAATAATAAAAGAAAAGAAAAGTTTGCTTTAATAATTCCAGTGAATCCCCACAACACCTCCCCTCTCCCCAAAGCATCAGCATGTTTTCATGTTTTCCAGCATCCTTGAAGACCCAAGGGAATGGGTCTCGAATGGGGAAATCTCCAGTCTCAGGTGACAGGGGCTGGCCCCTGACTCACAGTGCAGAGGTGACCACTTTTCCACCTTCTTACCCAGCCTTACCTTCTTACCACAGCCAGCCCTGTGTGACATTCCTGTGCCAAGAAATACAAGGACCTATCTCCAAGTGTGTTTCACCTTGACTGGCACTTTCCACCTCACGTATCCAGGGACACGTGTTTGGGAGAGGTGTCTAAACTACGGAAGTGATTTCCTTTCTTCTCACTTTTCATATAGAGGCCCTGCTTTTTCTCCCTGGGCAAAGTGAATCATTTCCCATGACAAGCAATGGCAGTTGGAGCTCTGGGGGCAGGGACTACCTGGGTTTAGGGACAACTGTAGTAAGAGTCTTCCCCTCCGGCCCCTCCACTGTCAGGCACTTGCCAGTCCCATGCCGCTTCCTTCCCCTTGGGCTCAGGGCAGTCCTTGGGTCAGGAGCTCAAGGCCAGCCTGGAGCCTTAGAAGTGGTCCTGGGCAGTGAAGCCTCGGGGAAGGCGGAGGGCTTACTATTTACACCTTCTGAGCTCGGGCTGCACGTTCTTGGGGGCTGATTTAGATGAACTGTTATTCTCATTATTCATAGGGTTTTTAATTTTTTTATTTTTTTGAGACAGAGTCTCCCTCTGTTGCCAGGTTGGAGTGCAATGGTGTGACCTTGGCTCACTGCAACCTCTGCCTCCTGGGTTCAAGTTATTCTCAAGCCTCAGTCTCC
This sequence comes from Pongo abelii, assembly GCF_028885655.2. Classification (NCBI taxonomy): domain Eukaryota; kingdom Metazoa; phylum Chordata; class Mammalia; order Primates; family Hominidae; genus Pongo; species Pongo abelii. The sequence goes on from NC_072001.2 coordinate 72,517,207, forward strand.
AGAATAGCTGGAATTATAGGCGTGCTCCACCACACCCGGCTAGTTTTCGTATTTTCAGTAGAGCCGGGGTTTTGCCATGTTGGCCAGGCTGATCTGGAGCTCCTGACCACAGGTGATCCGCCTGCCTCGGCCTCTCAAGGTTCTGGGATTACAGGTATGAGCCACCGTGCCCGGCCATAAGGTTTTAAATAATGCATTTTGCCTCAACCCTTTAAAAAAAAAGCCTGTGCTTAATAATGCTGCAATAATGACCTTGTGTCACATTTCAGCCACTGGGGCTCTTAATCCACCACTGCATTCAAATATTGTGAAATGTGTTACTTATGATATTGGGTTAGCAGGAAAAATAATGTCCTAGCAAGAAGGAAGGAGAATACATTTTCCGTTTCATCTTGTAGCCTGGGACAGGCCAGAGAAGGCATGTCCCTGGTCATAAGTTAGAATGACAGTTGCTCTTTTTGAGTCCTGGCTATGCATCAAGGGCTTACACATGGGGCTTACACTTACTAATGCTTGAAACACCCCAAAGAGGTAGTTGCTCTGGGGATTATAAAAGTGTCCACCTGAAGAGATGCTGTGAAAATTAAGTGGGGTGTAAAATGCCCATAAGAGGTTTATTTATTTATTTATTTTGAGATGGAGTCTTGCTCTGTCACCCAGGCTGGGTGCAGTGGTGGGATTTTGGCTCACTGCAACACCTGCCTCCTGGGTTCAAGCAATTCTCCTGCCTCAGTCTCCTAAGTAGCTGGGATTACAGGCGCACGCCACTAGGCCTGGCTAATTTTTGTATTTTTAGTAGAGACGGGGTTTCACCATGTTGGCCAGGCTGGTCTGGAACTCTTGACCTCAGGTGATCCGCCCGCCTCAGCCCCCAAAGTGCTGGGATTACAGGCGTGAGCCACTGCACCCAGCCCATAAGGGGTTTAGAATAGATTGAGTGCTCAGTAGTGGTATTTCAAATCAAACATCATCATCTCCATTTCACAAGGGAGGAAAGTGAGGCCCAGAGGGGCTTCAGGACTCAAAGCCTGGGTGAGCTGACCCTGGAGCCCAAACACCACACACACCAGAGGGAGTGGTTGGACACCATGCAGGCGGGGGCATCTGCCCAGGCTCCCTCACCCCATCTAAGCTCCCCTTTGGCTGTGGGGCCACTTACAAGACACGCCTTTTCCCATCTGGGCCCTGCGTCCTTCTCTGACCCCTAGTGCCCTCCAGTCTCTGCTGAGGGTCTGGGCCCATGCCGGTCCACCCCCCTACCCAGGTCCGTGCAGCCTTCTTCCCTCTGCCAGTTCACATCTCCCTGGCTGCTTGGGTGCCCTGACCATTTTCCCCTCACCTGTGAGGTGTGCTCTTTGGGTAATGATTACGTGAAATGGCTCACCTACAGCTTTATAGGTTTACAAGCCCCCTAGTCCCAGCAGGTGAAGCTCAGAGTTAATGATTGCTAGAAAAGCTTTCCACAAATGCAAATCATCTAGGGAGGTGTAGCAGCTCCCTGGACGGTCCCTCACTGGCTTGGCATTGAAATGCACCCAGGGTGCTATGTCTTGGCCTTCTCCGCGTGCCCACCCTCCTTTCCCCTTCTCCCCATGCTGTGCTCCCACCTCTTGCCTCTCCGAGCTCAGCACCATCAGGCTTCCCTACTTGCCGTCTGCCAGTCTGCCTCCCTGCCTTGTGCCTCTGCTGTCTCTGGGGACATCGTTCCCTTCTCTGCCAAAGCAAGTCCTCAGCCTCTTTGGTATCCACCTAAAGCACTGCCTCCACCAGGAGCCTGCCCTGACTGCACCAGCATCCTTGCTCAGGGTTTCTTCTCTGAACTTCTCTGAGCCACAAGTCAGATCTTTTCTGAGTGCTATCCCATATATCAGGCAATGTTTAGTTGCGAGGACTCAGCAGTGAGCAAGGCAGGAGCCCTGCCATCCAGAGGGGCATTGGTGTGCTCTGGGAGCACCCAGCCAGCCTGAGCTGCAGCAGGGGCTCAGAGGAGAAGAGGGGTGCACTGGAGGCTGATGAAGTGGGGCTCGGGCTGGGACAGATGGTGTGGTGGAATTGTCTAGGCAGGCAAGGAATGCATCTCGAAGCAGAGGGGGCAGCTTGTTTGAAGCACAAGGCAGGATTTGGTGTCAGACATTATGCAGCCATGTCATGTTTGAGACACCTGTTTAACACCCAGGTGGAGGCAGGTGATCCCTCAGAGATGTCTGTCTCCCTCTCTCCTGTTACCTGCTCATGGTCCACTGGGTATGTCTGTCTCCTCAGAAAGATGGGGTTCTCTTTGAGGGCAGCCAACATTTCTGACACTCTGCCCAGCTTGGACCCCAGCACTGAGCACGCACTCACTGCAGAGATGTGGGATTGAATTTAAACCCACCTCCATCATCCATTCTGCCTCCTTCTTCTTGGGGCACCTGCTTTTCACCTTGTCCTGCTAGTACAGTAGTCCCCCTTATCTGCAAGGGAGATAGTTCAAGACCCCAGTGGATGCCTGAAACCACAGATAGTACTAAACCTGGTATATATTATGTTTTTTCCTATATATACATACTTTTGGTAAAGAGTAAGTTACAAATTAGTAAGGATTAACAACCATAATAATAAAACAGAACAATTATTATAATGTATTATAATAAAAGTTATACGATGCCAGGTGCAGTGGTTCATGCCTGTAATCCCAGCACTTTGGGAGGCCGAGGCAGGTGGATCATCACCTAAGGTCGGGAGTTTGAGACCAGCCTGGCCAACATGGGGAAACCCTGTCTCTAATAAAAATACAAAAGTTAGCTAGGCGTGGTGGGGGGCGCCTTTAATCCCAGGTACCTGGGAGGCTGAGGCATGAGAAAAGCTTGAACCCAGGAGGCAGAGGTTGCAGTGAGCCGAGATCGTGCCACTGCACTCCAGCCTGGGCGACAGAGCGAGAATCCATTTCAAAAAATATATATATATATATGAATGTGGTCTCTCCCTCCCTCTCTCCCTCTCTCAAATTATCCTGTTGCACTGTATATACCTATGTTTGGACCACCGTTGACTGCAGGTGACTGAAACCCCAAAAACTGAAGCCATGGATAAGGGGGACTGCTCTATGGATCCCCAGCTCCTTGTACTTCTGCTTGCTTTTGGTTGTGTCTTGTCTCCCAAACGGACTCTAGGCCATGTGACCTGAACGAGCACAGCTCAGAGCAGTTGTTCCCTCCTTGGGCTGAGCATGGGAACCACTGGAGCTTGATAACAGGGTGATCCCCAGGCAGCACCCCAAGGGACCCTGATTCAGAAGGTTCGAGATAGGCCCACCTTGGCGGCTCTGGGTTCTGACAAGCCCCTAGGTTATTTGGAAACACAGCTGGGCTTGGGACTTGCTGCCAGAGAGGTTTCCAGGCTCCTGTCTCTACCCTAGCTTTAACCAGTCCTCACCTCTTCCCAGGGTTAGAACCTTAGACTTGATCTGGACATTTTTGGAGCAGGGAGCTCAGTGCCCATGGAGCAGCATGCGGGTGGGAGCAGTGCCTTGCCTCTGTGGATTGAGCTGAATGAAGCCTGTCTCCTAGAAGCTCTTGTCTGGGGGTCTTGGTTCTGCTCTCAGGGGTTGCATGGCCTCCTCCAGGTTCCCAGCCTGCTGCCCCTGGACATGTGAAGGCACTCACCCTCGCCCCAAGTCTTCTCTGGGTCTCCTTCCTTTCCTTCCTCTGTGGTCTGGACTGGCTTCCACAGGCTGGCAGCTTCATCTCAGACTTCAAGTTTCTGATCAGATTAGAAGCTTGAGAGCGGGGTGGAGATATGATCTCGCCTTCCCCAGCAGCCAGAGGCTTCCCTGTTGGGGTGAGGGGAACCCAACAGTCAGGGCCTGGAGTCACCTTCCATCAGCCTGGCAGGGGCTTCCCCCTTTCCCAGCCTTGGGGGAGGACCCCACCTGCTGCACCCACCCTGGAGGCCAACTAGCTGGGTAGCATAGAGCCAGAAAGAGCCCAGGCTGGCATTCGGCACCCTGGTGCTAGATCTACAGGGCTCAGCAGCAGACTGGCTCCAGGTGGGCTCTGCTCCTCTTACCTGGGACCAGCTTTACAGTCACTGAAGTGGGTCCCACTTCCCCTCCCCTGACCCTTGGTGAGCTGGATTTAAATGAGCTGGGGTTTGGCCTGGGCATTAGTATTTTTTTAACTTTCTGGGTGGTTCTGATGTCCATCCAGAGAGGTGCCTAGCATCCCCTTCCAGCTCTGACAATGCATGGAAATAGTTATTGCATGCTGGGGTAAGATCACCAGGGCCGATAATACGCATATCATATAATGCTGAAATCAGTATTTGTATTTTACAAAAAGATATTTAAAAAATGTAAAACAGGAAACCCAAATGTTTAATAATTTTAAATATAAAAATGCTTTAGAATACCAATAAAGTTTGACTTAGAAAAATACACACTCTCATTCTGGTCTATGTTAGCAGAAAAAATAAACAAAAATGAAATATTCAAAACATTAAAACCTATCCACCTCAAAAACTCAAAATTCAGTCATGGAAAGTTCAAGAAGGGATACTATTTGATCCCTTTTAGAGCAGAAATTTAAAATCAAAGGATGTTGGCAATATCATTATGTCACAAGTATTTTTTTTTCCCTGTGAAATTTTCCAGAAAAAGCTTTTCCTGACTCTACCCTAGTTGGGGAATAGTGAGAAGATATATTTGTGTGATATCTTCGAATATTTTCCGCTGACAAGACTTTTTGGCTTTTTTTCAGAGACTGCCGTCTTTTATTTATAAGGAGCCACGATTTTTGTTTCTAAAGCATTTCCGATTTGCCTTTAAGTCTTTGGTTTTATCTTGTTCAGATGGAGATTCTGATGCACACTTCCTGTATCAGTTTCAAAACTGTCATGTTGATATCCCACATGTTAGGAAAGTCTGTGAATAGAGTGATAATTATTCTTGCAACAGAGTTTTGCTTTGTCTATAGGCATGCAACATCTGAGTAGGGCTCAAAAGACATATTTCGTATTTCAGGGTTTTTTCTGACATTGTTATTCTCTCCTTTTCAAAGCATATACAAAGATTGAGAGATTAGTAGATTAACTTCCATGCCTGGCTCCAGCAATTATCAACTCATGGCCAATGTTTTTCATCTATACTGTTACCCAGTCCCCTGGATCCCCACCAGATTCTGTTACAGCCCATCTGAGACATCATATCATTTTATCTGCAATTACTTCAGTATACATCTCCAAAGGAAAAAGGCCCAATGAAACACATAACCACAGTGCTATTACTGTACCTTAAGAATTGATACTTCCTCATTATCATAAAAGAGCAAATGTTGACATTTTCCCAGTTGTCTCCTACGTTTTGTTTTACAATTAGTTTGTTTGAGATTTCCTATGTTTAAACTTTTGAAATAAATATCTTTGGACCAAACAGATATACAGTTTTGGCACTGAAGTGCAGTTTTCGTGAACACAGCGTGGCAACCACCAGGTAGAAGATGCCAGACAAGTGGGCCAGACCCTGCCTCTAGGGCTCAGAGTGCAGTGGATAGCAGAAGTAATTCAGTGGCTCAGCAAACATTCATTCATTGAACAGGAACACTGGACAGTGTTCCTGGGCTGGGCACCAGAGGCACAGCAATGACCAAGACAAGCTGGGTCTGTCTTGACCTGATGGAAACCAGGACACTGGAATCTAACTGAAGTTTGCAAATGAAATGATAGATACCCTTGTACTGGAACCCAGAAGTGAGTGGAAGCTAATTTTGCCCTAGAAAGCATTATAGAGCAAGTGACATATGCGTTTAGCCATAAGAAAAGAAAGAATTTTGTCAAGAAGACTGGTGGCTTATGCCTGTAATCCCAGCACTTTTGGAGGCCAAGGTGGAAGGGTCACTTGAGCCCAGGAGTTCAAGACCAGCCTGGGCAACATAGTGAGACCCCATTTCTAAAAAAAAAAAAAAAAAAAAAATTAAAAACTAGCCAGGGCCGGGTGCAGTGGCTCGTGTCTGTAATCCCAGCACTTTGGGAGGCTGAGACAGGCAGATCACCTGAGGTCAGGAGTTGGAGACCAGCCTTGCCATCCATGGCTAACATGGTGAAACCCTGTCTCTACTAAAAATACAAAAATCAGCTGGGCGCAGTAGCGGGCACCTGTAATCCCAGCTACTTAGGAGGATAAGACAGGAGAATTGCTTGAACCCAGGAGGCAGAGGTTGCAGTGAGCCGAGATCGCACCACTGCACTTCAGCCTGGATGACAGACGGAGACTCTGTCTCAAAAAAAACAAAAAAAAAAAAAAAAAAAAAAAAGCCTAGCCAGGCACTGTGTTGTGTGCCTGTGGTCCAAGCTACTCAGGAGGGAGGCTGTGGTGAGAGGATCATTTCAGCCTAGGAGGTCGAGGCTGCAGTGAGCTGTGTTTGTACCACTGCACTCCAGGCTGGGTGACAGAGTGAGACCCTGTCTCAAAAAAAAAAAAAAGAAGAAGAAAAGAAAGAGAAGAGGAGGGAGAAGAAGAAGAGGAAGAGGAAGAAGAAGAAGAGGAGGAAGAATTATTTCATCAAGAAGAGAAGATGGAGGAAGAGATGTCTCATCCAGTGCAAATAGCAAGCACAAAGAGCGCATGGGGGTGGTAAGTTCCTGGTGCACTAAGGACCAAGATGAGAGGTGGGCAGGCATATGGCAAGGCTGGTGGGAGGTGGGGCTGAGGGACTGTGGACGGCTTGAGGACATGCTAAGGAGTGGGGTTTTCCAGGACCCACTGCTGGGGACTGCACTATTTTCTTGTTTGAACATAAAGTATGGACCATGGGGCAGGAGAACAGAATTTTGCAGGAACAATGAAGAGGATTTGGATTTCCAAGCCCTTCCTGGAGCCCTCTGTCCACTAGGCCAAGAGTCTGCCTGGATCTCCATGAGTCTCCAGGGATAACACAGAGGCTGGCACACAGTGAGTGCTTGATACAGGTCTACTAACAGATGGCCTCTGCCATGCACCCAGTGAGAGTGCTCCCACCGGCCTCCACCTTCACCTATGGTGATGAGGGAGGGATCCCCCTCTTTATGCCTTCGGCTCAGGGAAATGGGGTGGCTTTTCCAAATGCATGAGCTGTTAGGCTTTAGGACTTGGTCCCCAGCTCCCCTGAATGTCCAGTGGTGCTCCTGGGCCAGTAGGCAGGATGGGGGCACATAGAATAAGGCTCACCTGTGACCTTCTCAGGTGGGTGTACAAGCAAATGCCAGCATTTGCAACCCTTGGGCTGGCTGACACAATTAATCCCTTTAAGACTGGCCAAGAGTTAGAGGACTCATTCATTTATTTTTTTCTAATAGCATTGGGTTAAAAGAAAGAAAGAAAAAGAAAAAAGAATATACATGCTCATTGTGTGCAAACCCTGTTGTTACAGAAAAGGAGAAAGAGTAAAGCAAATCCCTAGATTTGCTGATCTACCACTACCATCTAGAGAGAGCCACAATGAACAGCCTTCTAAATCTTCTTCTGTTCATAAATACAAAGCAGTTAAATGTAGCACCATTTTATATAGACAGTATTATGAGATTTAGGCTGTTCTATAACCTGCTTTTTTTCATTTAACAACTTGTCATGACACCGTTACCTGTCAGTTACCTGTACCATTTTTAATAACCTGTCAGTTATCTGTACCATTTTTAATAGCCCCACAGTACAGTTTTGCATGGATGTGGCTGTAAGTTACCCAGCCAGTTCTCTGTTGCCAGAAATGTGGATTGTTTTCCATTTTTCTCTGCAAGGTGCTAGGGAATATCATTCAATTTTTTCAGGTATGTAATAATCACCTAGCAGTAAATATTTAGAATAGCTGGGATAGCTAGGGCAAAAGAAAAAAAAAAAAGAAAAAAGAAAAAAGACTCAGCACACTCAGAGTCCTAAGCCAAGCTGGGAGGTCACCATGGCAACCCCCTGCCATCCTCACACAGGGAGTGCCCATTTGCCACGGCTCCAGCCAGGGAGGTGGGTCAGAGCTGGAGGAGAAACAGTCTGTTTTCAAGCAGTTTTATAAACCAAGGGCAGAAGGCACAGGAGAGAGCATTAATGCAGACCTGAGACAGCTTAAAAGGCAATGGTGATAATAGCTCTTTATTGAGTCCTTGTCATCTGGTAGATACCATGGGTTTCATCCTCACCAGAGCCTTTGAAATTTTATGATCCTCATTCAAGTGATTAGAAACTCAGAGACTAAGGAATCTGTCCAAGGGCACACAGTAAATGATGGAGCCAGGGTTTGAAATTAGTCTGCATTCACTCTTCGGCATTCTCCTTGCCACCACAATTGGGGTGGCCAGCCTCTGTCTCATCACCATCCCTGAGGCTCAGGTTCTCTTTTCCCAGTCCCACTAGAGCATTCATTCCCACCCCATTCATATGCAGCTCACACCAGTTCTTCATCTGGCCTCTGTTTTCTGGGCTCCACTCTGGCCTCCCGCCACTCCATACCCTGCATACTTCCGCACTGAACTACAGACAGGTCCTCGAAAGGCACGCCCTCTTCCTACGTCCATGGCCCTGTCTGCTATACCCTCAGCTCTCCCCCATAGCTGTGGCACTCCTGTTGACTCTTCAAGACTTATTCCAAGCTTCATTTCTTTTTTTTTTTTTTTTCTGAGGTAGAGTCTTTCTCTGTTGCCCAGGCTGGAGTGCAGTGGGGCAATCTCGGCACATTGCAATCTCTGCCTCCCAGGCTCAAGTGATTCTCCTGCTTCAGCCTCCCAAGTAGCTGGGACTGCAGGTGCCCGCCACCATGCCCAGCTAATTTTTGTATTTTTAGTAGAGACAGGGTTTTGCCATGTTGGCCAGGCTCGTCTTGAACTCCTGACCTCAGGTGATCCATCCAGCTCAGCCTCCCAGTGTGCTGGGCTTACAGGCGTGAGACACCGCGCCTGGCCCCAAGCTTCATTTCTTCAAGAAGTCTCCCCTGACTCCCTAGCATAATGCCCTCCTCTGTGTTCCCCTAGAGGCATAACCACTATTTTTTAAGCACTGTCTATCCCCAGGCAGCTGCATCGCCCTTATAGGTCAGGCGGCCACAGCACCCTGAAATGTTTGTTTCTCTTGCAGAGGGAACGAGCACCCACCTGGGCCTGCAGCCAGGTGCACAGTGAGTCTGCAATAACCACTGCTTTGCTATTAGATGTGCCGTGTGGCAATTGTTAGTGCAGATCTACATTAGAATGTGAGCTCTTAAGGGATAGAACTGTTGTGTCTGCTTCTTCAACCCCATATCTTTCCTACGATAGCTTTGGACATATAGTAGGTATTCAGGAAATGTGTGCTGAATGAATGAATGAATGAATGATCAAGCATATTCCTGCCCACTCTCCATTTCTGCTACCAGCCCCAGGGCAGGTGCAAACTCGGAACTACATTAACCCAAGCAGCCTACCAAGTTCACTGCCTCTCACCTGGCTGGTTCCTGACCACTCCCCAAACACCTGACCCCGCCTGTCTCCTTAAGCCTCATCTACCTCTCCACCCACCGCAGTTTCTACTCACAGCCATCTGCCCGGGAAACTACGGTTCTGGGTGAACGCTTATCATCACCTCTACCACATCATCCCATGAACCTGGCTTTTTCTTATCCCTTGGGCTCCCCTGTCTGTGTTCCTCTCCTTGGTAGGACCTCAGGTATTCCCTGGAGCTTTGAAAGTCACTTTTCTCTCCCTCTGAAATGTATCTGTAGCCTCAACTTCTCCTCCAAGATGCAGTCACATTTTTTTTTAACTGCAAATACGTGCAAATCAAACTCAACTTGTCTGAAAACTGTCCTGGTTTTCCTCACTTTCTTCATCATTTCCCATTGATGTCATCGTTTTCCAGTGCCTGGGAAATGGTGCTCCAAAGATGCCAGCCAAATTTGCCTGTTTCTCTGTGATCAGACACCTGACTTTTATCACCAGGGCCCCAAACTCTCCAAAGCTCCCAGCCAAGCCTGGCAGGAGTAGTGAGGCCTCAGCAAACCCAAGGGTGAGTACCCATGTGAAGAAGCTGTGTTTCCTGGGCTGCAGCCTGTTCTTTCCATGTGCAAATTCAGCCCAGGACTGTAGATCTTCAGATTTATCAAAAGAAACTGGGAGTGGGGTTTTTATGTTGACAGCTCTTGGTTTTTTTTTTTTGTTTTTTTTTTTTTGAGATAGACTCTCACTCTGTTGCACAGTCTGGAATGCAATGGCATAATCTTGGCTCACTGCAACCTCTGCCTCCCAGATTCAAGCAACTCTCCCTGCCTCAGACTCCTGATTAGCTGAGATTACAGGTGCCCGCCACTACATCTGTCTAATTTTTGTATTTTTAGTAGAGACGGGGTTTTGCCATGTTGGCCAGGCTGGTCTCAAACTCCTGACCTGAGGTGATCTGCCTGCCTCGGCCTCCCAAAGTGCTGGGATTACAGGCGTGAGCCACAGCACCTGGCCTTTTGTTTTCTTCATAGACTTTATGTTTTAGAGCAGATGCAGGTTTATAGAAAAATTGTGCAGAAGGTAGTTTCCATTCCCTCCCTCCCCACCCCCCTGTTATTAACATCTTGCATTAGTGTGTATGATGAACCAACAAGGATGCATTGTTATTAACTATTGTCCCTCCTTTACATTAGGGCTCATGCTTTATGTTGTGCATTCTATGGGCTTTGACAAATGCTTAATGTCATGTTTCCACCATTACAGTATCATGCTGGGTTTTTTTTTTAGACAAGGTGTCGCTCTGTTGCCTGGGCTTGAGTGCAACAGTAACGTGGCTCACTGCAACCTCCACCTCAGGCTCATGTGATTCTCCTGCCTCAGCCTCCCTAGTAGCTGGGGGTACAGGCATGCGCCACCACACTTGGCTAATTTCTTTATTATTATTATTATTTTTCTAGAGATGGAGTCTCACTATGTTGCTCAGGCTGGTCTTGAACTCCTGGACTCAAGTGATCTTCCCGCCTCAGCCTCCCAAAGTGCTTACAGGTGTAAGCACTGAGCCCACCACATGTGGATTTTTTTTAAACACTTTAGGCATCAGAAGTCTCTGCTTTCTACGCTCTTTCATCCTAGTGTGCCCCTCCTTCTCATTGTATCTACCCCACAGTATTCAGCTCTTTCCCCCTCTCTCCACTCCTTAGAGCTTCCTGTCCCTACACATGGTCAGCCTTTCATTTGTGTCCAATGAAAGTTTCTACCAAACTCTAAGCTCCTGGAGGCATTTGGAGGTTTAATTTAGAAGTCTCAGTCTCCCCAGTGCCTAGGGTGCTTTTGAGATTCACTAACATTCACCTGCAGGCATATTGAACAAATGCCTGCAGGTGTGTTGGCTCTGAGGCTTCCAGGAAGATGCTTCAGGTCCTGTTGACAACAGAGAAAGTGAGAGCATGTGGCAAGGGATGAAGACTTGGGCACATCTCCAGTGGCAGTGGCTGCAGGGAGGAGAGAGGAGGTTTTCCAGCAAGAACAGTTTTAGAGAGAGGAGAGGTGAGGACAAACAGCTTTGAGTGGGAGGATGCTTGAATCCTTGGGAGCTGCCCCATAGAATGCCCAAGTTGGGATCTCAGACTCCCAGGGCCCTCACCTCCCAGAGTCAAGCGATTCTCCAGCCTCAGCCTCCTGAGTAGTTGGGATTACAGGCTCCTGCCACCACACCCGGCTAATTTTTTCGTATTTTTAGTAGAGACGGTGTTTCACTATGTTGGCCAGGCTGATCTCAAATTCCTGACCTCAGATGATCTGCCAGCCTCAGCTTCCCAAAGTGCTGGGATTACAGGTGTGAGCCACTGCGCCCAGCCAAGTCTCTTCTATAATGAAAATAGATCCAGGCTACCAAATGACAACACTTGAAAGAATCAGAGAATGATATAAATCAAGCAGATAATAACAATGACTTTTGATTGAGCTGTTTGCTGCCAGCCACGCTCTATGCAAAGAACCTTATGTACATTATTTCATTTAATCTTCATGCAGTTTATAAGCTAAGGACAGAGAGGCTGAGAAAGCCAAGACCAAGGCTGAGAAAGTTAAGCAACATGTTCAAGGGCACCACTTAGTGAATAGAGAAGCCAGGTCTGAAACTCAGATCAGTGTGACCCTGAAGTCTGGTCTCAGCCACTTCCCTACAGCTAGAGGGTTCAGGGACGGAGGAGAGCAGCAGGAGAGGAGTCGCTGGAGCCAGTGTCCCTCCTGGAGGAGGCCGACTGTGGGCTGGGCCTGAAAGGCTGCCAGGGAAGTGGCCAGCTAGAGGGTATTCGAGGCTTGGGGGCAGGCCTGAAGCCTGGCCAGCCTGGAAAGACTCCCAAGGACTTGCACGGGATGGGGGTGGGGGTGGCCATTATCCCAGCCTGTGCTTACCCTGAGTGGCCCACAGTGACATGGATGGCAACCCCTCCTTAGGGCCCTGCCAGGTTCCCATTGCCTTTCCCTCTTGTCACCCATCCCCCTGGGTCTGCAGATGAGATCCAGGCCCATTGCCTCTGGTGTGGGCTGGTTGCCTTCAGTGCGGAATTTACCCAAGTCAGAGGGCAAGGCCAGTGCAGCCTGCAGAGCCGCTTCTCCCTGGATCACACCTGCTGAGGGAATGCCTCTCCCAGCCACCAGACCAGTTTCCAGTTTCCAGGGTGGGGCAGCCAGGCAGAAACAGGTTTCTGTGAAGTGACACTCCCTTCATTCACTGACTGGTAGCATGACTCTGTCCCACCACTTGGAGCCATGCCAACAAATCCTGCCCTGGATTGGGGATTCCGTCTGGATGCCAGGTTACCCTGGGAATGTGGCTTCGCCCTTGTTCACCAGGCACTGCAGGGGGCTGGTGGTTCTGAACCTTTCCTGGCTGATAGATACCACTGAAACTGTTGAAACTTTGTTGAAAGCCATGGCCCCTGTCCCCAATGACACACACACACATATACACTCACCCACACATAATTTAACCTATAATTTGATAAACTCCCTGAGGCCCATCCATGGATTTTCATGGACCTCAGGTTAAAAACCCCCATCCTTGAATATAGAGAGTAGATTGGTGGTTATCAGAGGCTGGGAAGGAGGTGGGGGATGAAGGGGAGAAAAAAAAGAATATAAATATTTACAATCACTGAACTAGATGGTAAATTATATATGTATATTTTACCTAAATTTCTTTTTTCTTTTTTTATTATCCTTTTTTTAATTTTTTTATATTATTATTATTATTATTATTATTATTATACTTTAGGTTTTATGGTACATGTGCGCAATGTGCAGGTAAGTTACATATGTATACATGTGCCATGCTGGTACGCTGCACCCACTAACTCGTCATCTAGCATTAGGTATATCTCCCAATGCTATCCCTCCCCCCACCCACAACAGTCCCCGAAGTGTGATGTTCCCCTTCCTGTGTCCATGTGTTCTCATTGTTCAATTCCCTCCTATGAATGTCCAACAATGATAGACTGGATTAAATTTCTTTTTTCTTTCTTTCTTTTTTTTTTTGGAGAAAGAGCCTTGCTCTGTCACCTCGTTCTGTCTGATTGTTACTAGTGCAGTTGTGCAATCTCGGCTCACTGCAACCGCTGCCTCCCAGGTTCAAGCAATTCTTGTGTCTCAGTCTCCTGAGTAGCTGGGACTACAGGTGTGTGCCACCACACCCGGCTAGTATTTTGTATTTTAGTAGAGACAGGGTTTCATCATGTTGTCCAGGCTGGTCTTGAACTCCTGAGCTCAGGCAATCTGCCTGCCTCGGCCTCCCAAGGTGCTAGGATTATAGGAATGAGCCACTGCAAACAGCCTCAATTTTTGGTTTTTAAATCATCCTAAAAATTTTTGCCGCTGATGGCTCACTCTCCTGAATGTGTTCTTTGTAGTAATAGTAGCCACAATAGTAGCCGTAGTGGTAAATACCACTGGCATTGATTCAGTGTTTTGTAGTTAATAAAGTTTGTTCACATCTATTATTATTTCATTTTAGCTCCCCCATAGCCCTGGCCAGGTAGGTATTAATATTTTTATTTCACAGATGACAAAAATGAAAGTCATTTGGAACAAGCCCAGCCAAATTCATATCTAGGAGATGGTAGAGAGAAGACCTGACCTTGGTGACCCAAAATCCCAAGCTCTATGTGCCTCTCCCCATCTTCATAGAACATTCTCCAAGCTTAGGCAGTCCAGGGTACTTGTTACAATACACCAGGGAATGTTAGTGAAACCACCTTTGCAAAACTATGGCTGAGACAGTGAAAGAGATCTAGCTTAACTGACTGCATCTTGTTTCTAATCCCAAGCTGTCTTTTTTCATTCCTGGGCATAGGCTGAACTTACTCTGGGAGAAACTTTGTTTGAGTTTATAGTTTAAAGAAAAATGTTAACAGCTCTTTCCCAAAGGAGACCTCCTTCTTGCCTGGGAACTAGATTAACATTAGCCACAGGATTAGAAATTATGGTTTAGGAGTCATGCAGTTGGAGGCCACAAGATTCTGACCCTCCCTAGACTGCTCTTAAGATCAGTGCTTGGATATTTTGTAGACCCTGCACTGGATGGATCAGCAGGCACCACCCAGATCAATGAACTGGCTCCTCTGATCTTGTGGCCCCCTCCCGGGAACTGAGTCAGTGCAAGAAGACAGCTTCGACTCCCTTTGATTTCATCCCTGACCAGCACTCCTGGCTCATTGGTTACCTACCCCCCAACCACCAACCAAGTTATCCTTAAAATCTCTGCTCCAGGAATGCTTGGGGAGACTTATTTGAGTAATGATAAAACTCCAGTCTCCCACACAGCAGGCTCTGCAGGAATTACTCTTTCTCTATTGCAATGCCCCTGTCTTGATGAATCGGCTTTGTCTAGGCAGCAGGCAATGTGAACCCCTTGGGCACTTATAAATTTGGTGGCTCATCCAGGATTGCCCTTGTGGCTACCTGCCCATGGTTCAGTGGCCCCACACCAGTGATGGATCCAGAAGCCAGCCCAAGCAGCCACCTAGTTCTCTTGGACTGGGGGCTGACTCAGGGACTCTCTGTACTGGTGGGGCACTGCCAACCCAGTGTACATGGATCTAATTGCAATGGAGAAATAGTCCTGGGGTGACGTTCCTTAACTGTAGCCCTATCACAGGGTGTCTGTATAGCCTATGATGAGGTGTCTATCTGTAGCCCCATTGTGGGGTGTCTGGATTGGTGAGTATCCTAGGTGCTGCCAATGCCTCCTTCCTTCTCCCCACTGGTTCTGTAGCCCTATGGTGTGGTATCTGTAGCTCCACCATGGGGTGTCTTGTGTCTGTAGCCCCATTGCAGGGTGTCTGTTCAGCTCCTGCAGGGTCTCAGTTGGCTCTTTCTAACTAGTAAGAAGAGTCTTGGTTTGAGAGACTTATCCTCAGTCAGGAAGATTTTGAGGCGGTTTCTCAGATGGAGAATAGGAGGATAGTTTGGAAGGGATACTCTTGGAGTTCTTGGTTAGGGATCTGATTTGAAAGGCCTTCTGTCTATCTCGTCTTTGTGTGTGTTTGTGTATGTGGAAGGGATCTCAGGAGGGGTTGCTAATGGAAGTCCAGCAGGTCTAACTCAGAGATCCCTCCTTATTTGCCTGGTTACATTTGGTAAGCCCTAAAGAAAGCTCAACAGGCCTGTCTCTCGGGGTGACTATCTGGTCTTCGCCTTGCCCAGAGACTCCATTGTGAATTACCATTTGGAGGTCGTCCCTCCCCTCCCCACCTGGAGTGGATCAGAAACAGGGAGCAATGGGAAAAAGTTTGAGCTTCACCGGACTTATATTGGGTGCTGAATGAGGTGACTAATATCTGTTCTGTTGTGTGTATTTTGCTGGGATGAAAAATGTTAATTTGGTTCCCCATGCGACCTGTTGGTTACCATCTTGCAAATTGAGAATCTTGCCTATGGTTCCATAAAACAGTAAAGCGGCTTATTTTTTCTCTTGTAAGTGGCTTGAAACCCACAGCTATAGCACAAGCGAGCAGGGTCATCAGAAGCCACTCCTTCTTCTGGAAGCTGCAGAGAAAGGGAATCCAGAAACCGGGTATGCCAGCAAAAAGGGTGAGAAATTCTTACCAGCCAAGTTTCTGGTCTCTCTTTCTCTGTCTGGGTAAAACAGTAAACTATTGGTCTCCTCTGCAAGGGTTTGATTAATAGAAAAAAGGATTTGTGAGACTAGTCTTAGGTGGTAGCAAATCTGCTGTACTTTGTGCTAAGCATTTGTCTTTCTGTGTTCTGTAATGGAGAGAGGGGTATCACAGGATAGAATGTGGGTTTAGGACCCCTATAAGCCCGCTTTTCAAGCCAGCTTGGCAGGCTCGTCAGTTACAAACTTTGCTACAGGTCCCTGAAACCAATACTGGATGAAATTTCTCTGTCTTGCTTTGTGTCCTTAAGAGCTTAACCTTTTGACCATGTGGGGATACTTTTTCTTGGTTTCTGCCATCCAGAGGACAGGAATTTTGGGGTTCATGTCATAGTCCTAAAAATTTTTTCTTGAGCTGTTAAAAGCCTGTGCAAGCTTGAAATGGGCTTCTCTAGGCTCCTTCTGGGGAGAGCAATAGAAACTGCTCAATGCTGTAACTCAGTAGCTGAGGCTTTGCCTTTTGACAATGGCGGCCTGGGCTTTAGTCTTCGCTTCCAGAATGATTCCTTTCTGGGTTTTATTTATGAAACTTTGCCATTTATCGAGGTTCCCCACCCCCCACCCCGGCCAACCCATGGATAGCTTCTGATTTCCTGTCTTGAATTTTCCTTTCTCTAAACTACCCTGGGGGAGAGTCTAAATCTTGTGGAAAAAAAAAAAAAAAAAAAGAAACTGCTTACCATCTCCTTGAGACATGTATGTGTCCATGGTTAAGTTATAACCTTAGCTAAAACTTGTTAATTTCATGTGGGAAGTTAACTGTGGTAGAATTTAAAAGCCAAATATATTGGTTGCTTAGTGTGGCTAAAGTCGGGTAATAAAAAATTTAAAAGGATATTTTTTAAAGAGCTCTATGGTTAAAAGTCAGCTTAATTAAAAGTGGATAAACAAGCAATAGGTATATTTAAAAGGCCTTTATGTTTTTCTCTTTTTGGATCTTGTTTTTTTCCTGGAAAAAAGTTTTTTCTTCTCAGTTGACTGAATTATTTTTTTCCTTTTTTTTTTTTTTTTTGGTCTTGCCAATCTTAATACACACGTGGGAGGCCCTAAGATAACTTCTGGTAGGCTGGGACTCCTTGGGAAAAACAGAGGAGGCACCATGGACCCCATTTTGGAAAAAGCTCTGTTTTCCTCATGGAGCCCCAGGAATTAAAAGCGGATAGATCCCTCTCAAAATCAAAGGCTCTGTTCTGTTTTGCATCGTGTTATCCGATGGTTTTGAGTTTTGGTGGTATCATCAATTACTTCACATTATGATAACTAGGTAGGAAATATACTTTAGGGGGTGGCTAATAGTAGTTATGGAGGGATACTTGACTCTGCACACCTGGATCAGAGACGCATGCTCTCAGCCACGTGGAAGATAAGGAGACTTCCCGCCCCCCACTGGGAGATGAGACTCCCGTGAGAGATGGGCCGATTACAAAATGGGCTGATTGGCTTTGGGTTGCCTTGAATGGAATGCAGGGTAGAAGCACTGCACTGTCCTCTCCCACAGTATTTCCCTCCTGCTGGGGATCCAGGATCCAGTATAAAATGGCACCCTTAATTTTGGGGATCTGTCTTTGCCTTCAGCTGCTTCTTTGTTATTTATTTGGCCCTAGAAATGCATGCTTTCCCGGCCCTGTTCCTCCAAGGCCTCCACCCTGAAGCCAATCATCCAATTAAGAAACTGGCAAATGAAAAATCTTACAAGCGCTGAATCTTCTGTCTGTCTGTATTCATATGTGCTGTGTGTGTGTGTGTGTGTGTGTGTGTGAGATGTTTGTATAAAAGAGCTCTGATCAATTGGCTTAGAAATATAAGCATTTAAATCAACTATTTTATCAGAAAAATACAAACTGTAATGCCTTTTTGTTCACATGACTTTAGTAGTCTTTTGGAAATAAAGACGGTTTTTTTGTTTTTTCTTTGAGACAGAGTCTCGCTCTCTCACCAGGCTGGAGGGCAGTGGCGCAGTCTCGGCTCACTGCAACCTCCGCCTCCCAGGTTCAAGTGATTCTCCTGCCTCAGCCTCCCAAGTTGCTGGGACTACAGGTGCCCGCCACCACGCCTGGCTAATTTTTTTGAATTTTTGGTAGAGACGGGGTTTCACCGTGTTAGCCAGGATGGTCTCGAGCTCTTGACCTCGTGATCCACCCACCTCGGCCTTCCAAAGTGCTGGGATTACAGGCATGAGCCACTGCACCCGACCTGGGAAATAAAGACAGTTTTAAAGATATTGGTAAAATAAAATGTCTTGAAAATGTAGACATTTGGTCTAAATTAAGGTCAGGTATCAGATTTGCTAAATGCTTTAAGGTCAAACTGTTTCTTTGACTTTTGAAAATTGTTTAATTTCCCTACTTTGGAGCATTAGATGATAGGTAAGGCCTGGGGACATATGGGGAGCCATGCCTGCCAGCTATGCTAAGAGTCAGACCTTATCTTCATTTCTGATTGATGTCCTAGGCTCCACCCCAGTACATAATTAAAATCGCTTACTTACCAGGTTTTTCACTAAAAATAAAAGTTGCTAAGATTTAACACTGTAACAGGTAGTTGAGACCACTGGAGAAACAGTTTTACATACAAGGTGTGTAGGGAATGTGTTTTTGGTAAAAGATGATCAGGAGGCATGGGAATATGGCTTTTGTTAAAGGGAATGTAATTTTGTCTAGTTCAGAGGGTTTTAAAGATTGTCTTAACCTAAAAGAGTAATGGAACAAAACTGAAGGTTTAAGCAAAGGGAAAGGAGTTTGTAAAGGGTTGATCTTGTAAAAAATTCTGTGGGTATAAACAAGTTGGCTAAGATTTAAAAGAAATTGGCTGGGTGCGGTGGCTCATGCCTGTAATCCCAGCATTTTGGGAGGCTGAGGAGTGCGGATCCCTTGAGGTCAGGAATTCAAGACCAGCCTGGCCAACATGGTGAAACCCCAACTCTACTGAAAAAATACAAAAATTAGCCAGGCGTGTGGCAGGTGCCTGTAATCCCAGCTACTCAGGAGGCTGAGGCAGGAGAATCGCTTGAACCCGGGAGGTGGAGGTTGTAGTGAGCCGAGATTGTGCTCAAGCATGGGCAACAGAGTGAGACCATGTCTCAAAAAAAAAAAAAAAAAAAAAAGATTTAAAAGAAATTTTAGCTTTTTTTTTTTTTTGAAATGGAGTTTTGCTCTTGTTGCCCAGGCTGGAGTGCAATGGCATGATCTCGGCTCACCACAACCTCTGCCTCCTGGGTTGAAGTGATTCTCCTGCCTCAGCTGCCCGAGTAGCTGGGATTACAGGCATGCACCACCACACTTGGCTAATTTTGTTTTTGTAGTAGAGAAGGGGTTTCTCCATGTTGGTCAGGCTGGTCTCGAACTCCCCACCTCAGGTGATCCACCTGCCTTGGCCTCCCAAAGTGCTAGGATTACAGGTGTGAGCCACCGCATCCAGTTTTTTTTGAGACAGAGTCTCACTCTGTCGCCCAGGCTGGTGTGCAGTGGCACGATCTCGGCTCACTGCAACCTCTGCCTCCCAGGTTCAAGCCATTCTCCTTACCTCAGCCTCCTGAGTAGCTGGGATTACAGATGCATGCCACCCTTAGGTTAAAACATTAAAATCATACTGATGTGGGGCCAGAATCTGGGCCTGTGTGTCTGAATAACAGGGTTTTCTTAGAAAACTAATCTGCTGTTGGATGGAAAATTGTAAAGAGTTCTAAAAAGTTTATAAAAATCTTACCTTATGGTCAGACTAATTACAACTGGATAGAGATATAAAATTTTATTTAAAAAACCAGCTTTAACATTAAAGATGCACTAATGCAAGCCTGAAATTTGGTTTTCTCTTTTGAAGATGATTTTCATGTAATGTTAAAAGATAATGAAAGTGGTTTTGTTTTCTCCTTTGGGTAAATGGTAGGAAAAAAAGGAGGAGAGAGAAAAGAGACAGATTCAGGTGGCTTCATGCTATCTTCATTGAGCCTTGTTTGGAAAACTAAGTCTCCTCTATCAGAGTAAAGGCTTTCTTTTTTAGAAAAATTTTTTGGAGTTATCGTTTTGGCTAAATGAATGACTTATGGTGACCTGGGATTCTATTTTGTGATATCCAGTGTTTTAAACCTTTGATATTTGACAAACTTTCCAAAATCAAATTATAAATTATGTCTCTTTCTAACCTAATATTTTAGATATTAGGTCCTCTAAAGTCCAAAAATGACATTTGGCTTATTTGACATAAAAATCATACAGGAAGCATTGTCAAGTATGAAATGGTGTTTGGCTTTCTTTGGGCTATATTTGTGTAAATGTATTATTGGCATATGTTCCAAAATTATGTAAAACTCCTAAAATTCTAATATGACTTTGTATATGTTATCAGTAATAATTATAATTATGTTAAATGGCTGTGTGCCACAGAGGTAACAAATTTCTTTGTCGATCGTGTCTTTAACTGTGGCTACCCTAAAATGTTTTTGTCATCCACAGACAATCGTTGTTTCATTTTGGTCCTCCTAAAAGTTGGTTTTATAATCAGCTGTAAAATTTAACAGGTGCTCTTAAATGCAGATTTCTGCTTAATAACTCTGGAGATTGTGACATTAGAATAGACGGAAAACTTTCAAAAGAAAGAGAGAATGATGTTTGGTTTTCTTTGGACTGTATTTGTATAAATATGTGTTCCAAAAATTATGGGAAACTTCTATAATTCTGATATGATTTAGTGTACATTATTAATAATTATAATTGTTATGTAAAATTGTTATATGCCACAGAAGTGGAAGAACCAAAATTCCTAGTCAATTGTAGCTTTAATTGTGGCTATAGAATTTTGTCATCCACAGACATTTTGTCTTCCTTTGGTCCTTTTCAAAAGGCAATTTATAATCAGATATAAGACTCTGAGTGCAGGTCTCAGATAACTTTAAAAATTGTACTATTGGAGTAGAGGAAAAAAGGAAACTTCTAGGACTCTCATGGAGAGCTGGTGTGTTAAACATTGCTAATCCTTTTGTTTTCAGAGTAAAGATTACTTATTTCTTTAGAGCTATTTGCAAGTTTTAACAAGTGAGTAAAATATACTCCTGTGGAAAATTTTGGAGCATATTTGTTTCTCTCTACCTGATTGCTCTAGAATTTGGAAACCATTTGTGAGTATTCTCAATTTATAGCAGTATAGTTAATTGCCTAAGTGCAATAAGAATCTGTTTTCTTTTGTCACAGGACACCATTGGAGAAACTGGTCATTTTACCAAAGATTTGAGTGGAATGGCATGCTTCCTTTAAAGAATTAAAGTTGACTTATAGAGCCAATTAAAGCCCTTTGGGGAATCTGGCCTCATACCTTGTCTACAGAGTTCCTGTACAAGGTTCCTGACCTGTGGTAAGTAAAGAATGTCACTTTCTAACAGGTCCAGGAACCCCAAGTTATCTTGGGACCTCAAGAGGACAGGACTTTGCTCAACTCATAGGTATTTGAGGGTACAAACCCATGGCTGGGTTCAGCTTTTAAAAAATTTAATCTGAGATTCTTCATGGAACAGAGTTCTATCAAAGCCAACTTAAAAAGCCTAAGTGAAAAATAATTATTCTTGCTGTACTTTATGCAAATAATCAGGCCAAGTAGAGTAAGACTAAAATTTATTTTGTAAACTGTAAATCAGTTCTATCATGATTTGCTTTTAAAAAAAAATGGGGACTGAAATCCCAGCACTTTGGGAGGCCCAGGTGGATGGATTGCTTGACGTCAGGAGTTCAAGACCAGCCTGGCCAACATGGTGAAACCCTGTCTCTATTAAAAAAATACAAAAATTAGCCAGGCGTAGTGGTGTGCACCTGTGGTCCCAGTTACTTGGGAAGCTGAGGCATGAGAATTGCTTGAACCTGGGAGGCAGAGGCTGCAGTGAACTGAGATTACACCACTGCACTCCAGCCTGGGTGACAGAGCAAGACTCTGTCTCAAAACAAACAAACAAAAAAACCAGAAACAACAACAACAACAAAAAGATTGTTGTGGGAGGACTAAGGCTACCAGGTACCCAGACAGATGCATGTCTGGACAAGAAGCCCCTCCTAATGTAACTGCCCAAGGGGTTCACCTTGTCCACTGCCTAGTGGCAAAATTATGCTCCAAAAGAAAACTATAGTATACTCTTGTTAGCTGTTCTTGAGGTTTTTTCCTGCAGTTTAGACTAAATTCTAAATTCCTTGTGGGTTAGAAGTCCCCACACTAATACTTTCAAATCTTTGCTTTTTAAAATCGGGAATTGTACTCCTCATTGTAGAACTTGTAATTTACCTTATAGTGGGCTGTTGACTTAAACACTGTAGTAAAACTATAGATGAGAGTACTAATGTTTTTCCCACACAAGCTTTGGAAACCCAGCCAGGCCTGCATGAGTATACTCAGACAGTTACAAAGCGGTTCCACTCTTCTCACCTTGGGGTTCACTCCCATTCCCACAATGTCCCTTGTCAGCAGGAAGAAGCCAGAGCGATTGACAGCCTTTTCCCATCTTCATAGCCTACACCTTAAGATTAAGGTGTTACAAAATCCAAAGGGAGGGATTGAGACCACCTTTGCAAAATTATGACTGAGACAATCAAAGAGATCAAACTTAACTGACTCCATCTTGCTTCTAACCTCCAAGCTGTCTTTTTCATTTCTGGGCATAGGCTGACCTAACTCTGGGAGAAACTTAGTTTGTAGTTTATAGTTTAAACAAAAATGGTAACAGCTCTTTCCCAAAGCAGACCTCCTTCTTGCCTGGGGACTAGACTAACATTAGCCAAAGGATTAGAAATTATGATTTAGGAATCTTGCAGTTGGAGGCCTCAAGATTCTGACCCTCCCTAGACTGCTCCTGAGATCAGTGCTTGGGACATTTTGCAGATCCTGCATTTGATGGATCAGCAGGCACCACTCAGATCATTAATTTGTCTCCTGTGATCTTGTGGGCCCCACCCAGGAAATGACTCGGTGCAAGAAGACAGGTTCGACTCCGTATGATTTCATCCCTGACCAATCACCACTCCTGGCCCGCTGGCTACCCCCACCCCCCACCCACCAAGTTATCCTTAAAAACTCTGCTCCTCAAATGCTCAGGGAGACTGATTTGAGTAATAATAAAACTCCGGTCTCCTGCACGGCTGGCTCTGTGTGAATTACTCTTTACTACAATTCCCCTGTCTTGATGAATTGGCTCTGTCTAGGTGTGGACAAGGTGAACCCCTTGGGCAGTTACATTAGGAGGGGCTTCTTGTCCAGACATGCATCTGTCTGGGTACCTGGCGGCCTTAGTCCCCCCACAACAATCTTTTTGTTGTTGTTGTTGTTTCTGGGTTTTTTTGTTTTTGTTTTTGTTTTTGAGACAGAGTCTTGTTCTGTCACCCAGGCTGGAGTACAGTGGCGCAATCTCAGCTCACTGCAGCCTCTGCCTCCCGGGTTCAAGCAATTCTCATGCCTCAGCTTCCCAAGTAACTGGGACCACAGGTGCACACCACCATGTCTGGCAATTTTTGTATTTTTTATTACAGACAGAGTTTCACCATGTTGTCCAGGCTGATCTTGAAGTCCTGACCTCAAGTGATCCACTCACCTGGGCCTCCCAAAGTGCTGGGATTACAGGCATGAGCCATTGAGCCTGGGCCCTCCACAATCTTTAGAATGTACCAGAGCATGTGTGACTCTAGGTGGAAAAAAATCCATGGCTCTCTGTAATCAATACAGGTGACCTGTGACATTAATACCTTTTTATTTTTTTTTGAGACGGAGTTTCGCTCTTGTTGCCCAGGCTGGAGTGCAATGGCACAATCTTGGCTCACTGCAACCTCCGCCTCCCGGGTTCAAGCGATTCTTCTACCTCAGTCTCCTGAGTAGCTGGGATTACAGGCATGTGCCACCACGCCCAGCTAATTTTGTATTTTTAGTAGAGACGGGGTTTCTCCATGTTGGTCAGGCTGGTCTCAAACTTCCGACCTCAGGTGATCTGCCTGCCTCAGCCTCCCAAAGTGCTGGGATTACAGGCATGAGCCACCGAGCCCGGCCTCACATTAACACCTTCTTTTCAAGCTTTTCTGATTATGGCTTTTAGTAAGCAATACCTTTTGTCATAATCTAGTACACACATACAGTCGTACATAACATAGCAAGCAATATCTATAAACATATGTAACAAATATCACAAAACAGTACTTACCTTTACTCTGCAATACACTGATATTTTCTGTCTATTCTTTTCTGTACGATTCTATCTTTAAATGTTAATCATGACTCAGTAAATAGATTTCACGGTCCATTGAGAGGTTGTGACCTGCGGTTTGGAAAGCACTGCGTGAGCAGACATGATCATGGCTTTAATGGATGGCAAACTACTTGGGAGTTGTTTATAATCTTGCTGAGGTGGGCACTTGACTCATGCTGCAAGGAGGCTGAAGTTGAGTCACGTGGCATTCAGCGAATGCGTGACCTCAGCTTTCCCCCAGCTCCCTGCCCTGTGAGTTGGCCGTTTTCTTCCCATGGTGGATTCAGGCATTGGCATGGCAGGATGGGCTTCTGGTCCTTCCAACTCTAGGACCCAAGCACATGTTCCCACTGTTCGTTAGAGACCTTCCTTATTTTTTACTTTGCCAGGCCCTCACTGAGTGACTTCAAAGTCATTTCCTATCTGAGGTTCTCAGATATAAAATAGGAAGAAGGTGGATTGAACTAGTCTGTGCTTCTCACAGTAGTGGGGGAGGCAGTTTGCAGCAACAGGATGTGTATAATATGTATTTTTTTTCTGGAATATTTGGAGAAAATAAATTTTTGTATTAAAACAACTATAAATTATGGAGCAGACTACAAAAAGCACATGCTTTTTAATGATACTTTTTTATTGTGGTAAAATATACATAACATAAAATTTATCATGCTAAGCACTTAAAAATGTATAATTCATTGGTATTGAGCACATTCACATTGTTGTGCAACTATGACCACCATCCATCTCCACAACTTTTTCATCTTCCCAAATAGAAACTACATATCCCTTAAACACTAATTCCCCATCCCCCCTACCTGCCCCCCGGCCCCCCTGCCAGACTGTCTTTACATAAATATCTCTAAAATTTGCCTATTCCAGGCATGTCATCTTAATGGAATCATACAATATTTGTCCTTTTGTGTCTGGCTTATTTGACTTAATGTTTTCAAGCCTCACCCATGTTGAAACATGTATTAAAATTCTATTCCTTTTTTTTTTTTTTTTTTAAGAAATAGGGTCTTGCTCTGTTGCCCAGGCTGGAGTGCAGTGGTGTGATCACAGCTCACTGTGTCCTTGTTCTCCTGAGCTCAAGTAGTCCTCCCACCTCAGCCTCCAGAGTAGCTGATATTACAGGCATGAACCACCACATTGTGCCTTTTATTCTTTCTTAAGGCTGAGTAATATCCTGTAGTATAGATATACCACAATTTGTTTATCCATCCAACTGCTGAAGCGCATTTGGGCATTTTGGTTGTTGTGAATAATGCTGCTATGAAAATTGGTTTAGAAATACCTGCTTCAGGCCGTGCACAGTGGCTCATGCCTGTAATCCCAGTACTTTGGGAGGCCAAGGTGGGTGGATCACTTGAGCCCAGGAGTTTGAGACCAGCCTGGACAATATAGGGAGGCCTCATCTCTACAAAAAATACAAAAATTAGATGGCATGTTGGCATGTGTCTGTGATCCCAGCTACTTAGGAGGCTGAGGTGGGAGAATCACTTAATCCCAGGAGGTCAGGGCTTCAGTGAGGCACTCCAGCCTGGGCAACAGAGTGAGACCCTGTCTCAAAAAAAAAAAAAAAAAAAAAAAACTGTTTCAGCCCCTTTCACTTCTTTTGGGTATATAAGTAGAAGTGAAATTGCTGGATTATATGGTAACTCTGTTTAACTTTTTGAGAAACTGTCATACTGTTTTCTACAGCTATTGCACCACTTTACAGTCCCACCAGAAATGCATTAGTTTCTATTTCTCCACACCCTTGCCAATACTTACCTTCTGTGTTTTTTGTTTTGTTTTTTGATAGCAGCCATCCTAATGGCTATGAAGCAGTATCCCATTATGGTTTTGAATTGTGCTTCCCTAATGACTAGTGGTGCTGAGAATCTTTCCATATGCCTATTGGTTGTTTGTTCTTTTTTAATTATTATTATTTTCTCTTTTATATTGGTTGTTTGTATATTTGGGGAAAAATATCTACTCAAGCCATTTGCCCATTTTCGAATTGGCTTGTTTGGAATTTTTTTGTCAAGTTCTGGGAATTCTTTATATATTCTAGATATTAGTCTCTTATAGACATCTGATTTGCAAATCTCCTATTCCGTGGTCTGTCTTTCACTCTCTTGATGGTGTCCTTTGATGAATACAGGTTTTTAATTTTGATCACATGTTTTAAGGTAAAACGGTGGTCTGAAAGCAGCTGGGGCCCCTGCTCCTAGGCTCTGCCTCCCTCCATCCTCCCCCAGGGTGCTATTCAGTCCTTGGAGGTGGTGAGGACTGCCGGGGCCTTCTGGCACAGTGATGGGATCAAGACTTGGCCTCAGTCACCTCCTGGGCTCTGTGCTGTTTTCTGTCCACAAGAAGGAGATTAGACAGGAGCCCCAGGGGAAGGAGAGGATCAGAAGTGTGGCTCAGCCACCCAGAGCCTGCCTGAACGCAGGACTTCCCCTTCACCTCTTACTCTCTGTTCTTCTCCAGCCACACTTAGACCCTGCACCTTGCAGCACTGGCTAAAGAAGCCAGCTCCTCCTACCACATGCAGGAGGCATTCAGACCACTCTGAGGATAAGCAGAAAGGTGATGCTGGCTTCCCTCTCCTGACATCTCCTTGCTTCCTTCTCACAGAACCTGAAACCCCTCTGTTAACCTTGCTTCTTTGGGTCAAATGTATGACCACTTGTCTGAAATGCCTTCAACAAAATCCAGACATCCAGTGGTGATTTAGACTGGGTGGCTTCTCAGAAACTTCCTGGTCTCATGTTTCCATTCTAAAGCAGGCACGGAGAAATTTCCTACCCAACAGTATTCTTTGCCTTTGCTTTGCGTTACCCGACTATGAGTTGAGTATTTTGTTTTCCAATATATTTTTCAGGAACAAAGAAATGGCATTATAGCTGGGTCTATCCAGACCTTTTCATATTCAGGGTCACTGCGTTCCTTTATTAGGATAATAGGCTGTCTGGGGGAATGCCGGGTAACCCTGGACTTTCCCAGTGAATACTTATTTGGGATCCTTTCAGAAGGCACCTGACACAATCAAGAGAGAGAGAAAGAAATAGAGGCAAAAAAAGGTAACACAGATTGAGATTTTTCCCCAGGTATATGGTCTTCCAGTTGCAAGTCCTGGTTTTGTGGTAAAAGAGCCTTTAAAGATCCCTTTAAAGAGCAGAGTAGTGAGTTTGGAGAAAGTAATCATTGCAGATGAACTTAAGCCAATTGCTTATTCACAATGACTGTCTTTCATCAATCAATTTCAACATGCACTTTTTTTGTGACATTTTAACAGCTCTGAAATCAGGATTCATTTCCCATCAGTGGTGCCTCATGATAAAATTGGCAGCATTTGTGTGTGTGTGTGTGTTAGTGGTAGGCAAAAATACCGGCATGACTTCTAGCTAATAGATAGTGTCTGAAGTTGATTGAAATACAGTCCTAGGTTCATTCAGTATCTGCAGGTACCTGAGAACTAGAAGGACCCCCACAATCTCAGCAGCAGGTGGCACCCCACAATGGAAGACTCAGGCTGAGCAAGCAGACAGAGAAACAGTATAATGACCTAGCAAACCCCAGCAAGCTACTCTTCCTCCTGAGTGGCTGGGACCACAGGCACATGCCACCATGCCTGGCTTATTTTTGTATTTTTGGTAGAGATGGAGTTTCACCATGTTGCCTAGGCTGGTTTCAAACTCCTGGACTCAAGCAATCCACCTGCCTCGGCCTCCCAAAGTGCTGAGATTACAGGCGTGGGCCACCGTGCCCGGCTACAGCAAGCTACTCTTTTAGGAACTCTTAGGCACACCTTGCTTGAAAGTTCATGCATGACTGATGTGACAGCTGTCTTGTGGCATGCTTCAGCTGAACTTCTGGTTGTATTCAAACCATTGACTCTTCCCTAAAGGGTTTATCTGGGCTCATTCAGAGGAGTGGCCCCTTTGGAGTACACCATAGCTGTCATGCCAGAGAGAGGAAACCTTCTCACTAATTCACATATCTGTAATTCCACTCATTTCTCCAAAGAAACAGCATTCACTCTGCTAATTAGCAAGCCCTCTGGTGTTGATTAAAAATAACCTCAACTGAATCAAAGCTGTACTCTCCGGAATGCGTGTGTGAGTTTATGATTCGTCTTTCAAATGCTAACTAACCACCCCCACCAGGGGTATGGATTAAAACTAACATTTTCATATCATGTTATCTATGTGAAGTATTTGAAAGCAAATTGCAAACAGCATAATAATAGCAAACGAGTACTTGTGACTTGGGACACATTTTTCAGCAATTAGCATTAAACACAGCTTGAAAAAGTATAGATTTCAAACAACTTTGTTGGCGGTGAGAGTATTTTTCAAGTAAACTGTGTGAGGTGACTCAGAAGAGTGGCTGTAGTTGTGAAGATGCTCTTGTTGATTTTGAATACACTTATTTCTATGAAATATGAGTGAAGGCTAGGCACTGTGGCTCATGCCTGTAATCACTGAATTTTGGAAAGTCGAGGCAGGTGGATCACTTGAGCTCAGGAGTTAGAGACCAGTCTGGTCAACAAGGTGAAACTTTGTTTCTACCAGAAAATACAAAAATTAGCTGGGCATGGTGGTGTGCTATAGTCCTAGCTACTCGGGAGGCTGAGGTGGGAGAATCTCTTGAAACTGAGAGGTAGAGGTTGCAGTGAGCTGAGATCACACCACTGTACTCCAGCCTGGGTGACAGAGTGAGACCCTGTCTTGAAAAAAAAAAGAAAATAAAAGAGAAAGAAGAAAGGAAAGAAAGAAAGAAGAGTGGAAAAGCTATTTTAAAATTAATATATTGAATATATTTAGGGGTTCTGAATATATATGCCTAACTACATTAATGAATTAATGCTGTGAAGAAACTGTTTATTAGCTTATTTGCATTACTAGAAGTTATTAAGTTTTTGGACTCTCTCATTGGGAAAATAGTCAATAGGCTTATAATTTGGCCACCTTTTGTGTAAACATATTCAATAGGTTATGAGGTTTGCCAACTGTGTCCTTCAAGGCCTAGTATCCACAGAGTGTAGGCCAAAGTTCTCTGTTGGGAGATCTTTATGGATGGACCCCTAGCCTGAGAGGAATGAGATAGCCAAGTACAAATTTCACCTCTTAGTAATTTTGCTTGGTCTTGAATGGAAAGGTTTTAGCCTGAAACCTCCTGATGGTGATTTTGCTGTTGATTTGCCTGTTTTGTTTTCTTTTTTAAGGCTATTTCAGGGGAACTCAGCAAGTCCTGGAGAGTGTATTAAACACACACCCTCTTTTTGTTTTGATTATTTGAAGCTACTTAAAACTTATTTTAAAGCTTTGGAACTCTCTTTTAAATGAAATCTTACATTCAGGATCTGTATCCTAGATAAAAAAAGAAATCTTGCATAGTCAGGGGTGCCTGTAGTCCCAGGTACTTGGGAAGCTGAGGCGGGAAGATTGCTTGACGCCAGGAGTTCGAGGCTGCAGTATGCTGTGATCGCACCTGTGAATAGCCACTGCACTGAAGCCTGGGAAACATAGACCCTTTCTTTAAAAACAAAATAAAACACATGAAACCTTATACGGAACACAAATACACTGTTAAAACATTGGCAGAGCTTTATAGTTATGTTTTGATTTCAGAATTCTTAGAGGCCCTTTTTTTTCATTCAAGATGTTTCTAGACCTCTGCAGAAAGAGATAACCAGCCAAGCTGCTGTTTGAAATACTAGAAATTACAATCTGGATTTTATAGCGTTGGTGAAATTAAGAGCTTGGATTATGATGGAAAGAAGCTAAAAAGACCAGTGAGTTCATTTTATGCTCAATCATAACTGAAATGATTAACCACATAGGAATCAGTGGCCACACATGATGACTTCCTGTGACTGGCCATGGATGTTTTGTAATTTTTTTTTTTTTTTTTTGAGACAGGGTCTCACTCTGTCACTCAGGCTGGAATGCAGTGATACATTCATAGCTCACTGCAGCCTCCACCTCCTGGGCCCGATCCATTCTCCCACCTTAGCCTCCCAAGTAGCTGGGACCACAGGCACGTGCCACCACACCCAGCTAATATTTTTTGTAGGGAAGAGGTATCACTATGATGCCCAGGCTGGACTTAAACTTTTGGGCTCAAGTGATCCTCTTGCCTTGGCCTTGCAAAGTGCCACCTTTTATTACCTTTTATATAATTACAAGCATGAGCCACCACGTCCGGCTGCAATTTTTTTTTTTTTTTTTTTTTTTTTGAGTACACAGTTTCACTCTCTCACCCAAGCTGAAGTGCAGTGGCGTGATCTTGGCTCACTGCAACCTCCGCCTCCCAGGTTCAAGCAATTCTCCTGCCTCAGCCTCCCGAGTAGCTGGGACTACAGGCATGCACCACCACACCTGGCTAATTTTTGTATTTTTATTTATTTATTTATTTTTATTTTTTATTTTTTTGAGATAGAGTCTCTGTCACCCAGGCTGGAGGGCAGTGGTGCAATCTCCACTCACTGCAAACTCCGCCTCCTGGATTCAAGCAATTCTCCTGCTTCAGCCTCCCGAGCAGCTGGGTTTACAGGCATCCACCACCATACCAGGCTAATTTTTTGTGTGTATTTTTAGTACAGATGAGGTTTCACCATGTTGGCCAGGCTAGTCTCAGACTCCTGACCTCAGGTGATCCACCTGCCTCGGCCTTACAAAGTGCTGGGATTACAGGCGTGAGCCACCACACCAGGCTGCCAGCTGCGATTTTTGACAAACTTAAAGATTTACATTTTAAATGCAAAATAACCACGGATTAGCAAGAGAGTTCTTATTTATCCAGATGGCAAGAAAACATGACACAAGAAATCTCCCACTTTTGAAACAGGAGGGTCTAGTTGGGTCTTACCTGATAGTTTGTCTCAAGCTAATTAATTGGCAAAGAAGTTCATTGTTTAGCATCTAAGTTATAAACATCATTGTAAACATTCTGTATTTTACATTTTCTCTCAGTTGGAAAGAGAAATTAAGTCCTAGTGTCTGCTAGGGTTTAAGTCCCTTTAATTAAAGTCAATTCTCTTCTAAAAAGGAAACTTACACCTCATATTTTCTTTCTCAAAGAGAGGGCCTTATATTATGTTTTCACTATAACCCAGAAAAAAGTGGGCATCTTCTGGTTAAAATAGGGACAGAAGTGACCTCTCTTTCTCCCTGGTCGCCATTACAATCCCCACCCGTCCAAAAGTGGTCTCTGGGTGTCTTAGTCTGTTTGAGCTGCCATAACAAAATATCATAGCGAGTGACTCATAGACAACATAAATTTCTCAGTTCTGGAGGCTGGAACTTCAGTAGATTCGGTGCTTTTGGTCCATAGACACTGTGTCTTCTTGCTGTGTCTTCCTATGGCTGAAGGGCAGGTGAGTTCTCTGGGGCCTCTTTTATCAGGGCATTAAGTCCCTTTCATAAAGACTCTGCCCTCGTGACCTAACTACCTCCCAAAGACCTCACTTCTAAATACCATAACATCGGGAATTAAGCTTCAATGTATGAATTTTTAGGGTGACACAAACATTCAACCTATAGCACAGGAGCATAACCAAGGGCCCCACAGAGGGCAGTTTCAAAGCCTCCAGTCTCTTGAGTCTCTACAGCCAACAGTCCTCAGCTCCAAGGGCAGGCCTCCATGGACCACCAACATCCCTCCCGTCCCTGACTCCCTCCACAGACCTTCAGGCAAACCAGAAACCAAAGACCGCCTACTGGCTGTGTGATCTCGGGTAAGGTCTCTAACTTTGGGACACCTCTGTTTTCCTCTCAATAAAACATAAAATTAATTTTCCTGCCTGAAAATTAATAATAGCAAGTATTTGTTGAACCCTTACTTTTATGGCAGGCCATTTACATGGGTTATGTCTCTTAAGTATAAGAAGGACCCTATGAAGGAAGTACTGGGA
Source organism: Pongo abelii (assembly GCF_028885655.2). Classification (NCBI taxonomy): domain Eukaryota; kingdom Metazoa; phylum Chordata; class Mammalia; order Primates; family Hominidae; genus Pongo; species Pongo abelii. Next base: position 72,549,403 of record NC_072001.2, read on the forward strand.
TTTTAATTTTACAAATGGGGAAACTGAGGCACAGGGAGTTAAGTAACTTACCTAAGGTTGCACAGGAAACGGCGAAGCAGTCTTTGAACGCAGATGTTTTGAACCCAGCACTTGGGCCCTTACCCGCTTTGCTGAGATTTCTCAGATGGCTGTGGTGAGGGTGAATGAGATGGGGCAGGCAGGCGAGGTGACCAGCATAGGTTTGGTTCAGAGTAGGGGAGTGTTTCCCTGCTTCTCAGGGTTTGCATGCGTTAGTTGGGTACTGTGAGGGTTAATTTTAGGTGTCAACTTGGCAGGGGACATGTTCCAAGACGTTCCAAGCGAAGGCCTGAACTGCATATAGTACTAGACTCCAGAGATGGTAGGTGTTTCCGATCTGATACTCAAGATGGCTACCTATAGTACTAGACTCCAGAGACGGTAGGTTTTTCCGATCTGATACCCAAGATGGCTACTAGGTGACCAGAGGGGCAGGTAGCTGTACTCAGTGAATACACTAGACAAAGGGTGATTCACAGGGATTCACTGCCCAGGCCCGATGGAGTGGGATGGTGTGAGATTTCACCGTGCCACTTGAACTATGCACTATTTAAAACTTATGAATTCTTTCTGGAATTTTCTATTTAATATTTTTAGACTGCCATTGACTTCAGGTAACTAAAACCATGGAAGGCAAAACCTTGGATGATGTGGGGAGCCCTCTACCTTGAGAACTGGTAAAGCATTATTTTGGGGTACACCAGGGAGGGTGTTTTCAGGGGAGATTGGCTTGTGAGTCGGTGGACTGCGTGGGGAAAATTTAACCGTAATGTGGGTGGGCACCATCCAATTAGCATCCCCACCCACAATGGTATGGCCTTCCCACCTCTGTCTGCGGGTAAACTCTGCTCGCCCGAGGAACCGGAAATGGCCTCTCCAGGCAGTTGCCAAGAAAGATAATTCCGATTCTCCTCAGGACCCACACATATCACTCCTCTTTGCTTCTAGACCTGCAACCAGACGTGAGTCCCAGCAGGCCCCTGAAGGTGAGTTCCAAAATGTGACCCACAAAGAGTTGCACTACCCTTCACAAGAACCAAATCCAGGGAACATGTGTGGGGATGGCTATCAGGGTGTGGCATAATGTGGAAGGAACATCAAGTTGGATCAGGCCGAATTTATTGCTGTGGGCACACTAAACAGAGATTCTGCATGTAATGTTCCAGCGTGCGGAGTTAGGAAAAGTACTAACACTTTGGTTGGTTGGTTGAAACATGAATCAAAACATGGGCCACTATTAACAAGTTGGAGGTGTTCAATCTCCCTTAGTTTATTTTTTATTTTTTATTTTTTTTGAGACGGAGTTTCACTCTTGTTGCCCAGGCTGGAGTGCAATGGCATGGTCTCGGCTCACTGAAACCTCTCCCTCCTGGGTTCAAGCAATTCTCCTGCCTCAGCCTCCCGAGTAGCTGGGATTACAGGTGGCCACCACCACGCCCGGCTAATTTTTGCATTTTTAGAAGAGATGGGGTTTCACCATGTTGGCCAGGCTGGTCTCGAATTCCTGACCTCAAGTGATCGGCCCGCCTTGGCCTCCCAAAGTGCTGGGATTACAGGCGTGAGCCACAGCGCCTGGCCTTCCCTTAGTTTCAAGCAGAGGAAGGGATCCACAGGCTTAGGGAGATTGGAAGACTAGAGTGGATTTTTCACTTAAGACTTACTCATCCTAAAGAGCTCTGATTGCTCATTTCTGTAGGCCAGACTTTACAATGGGAAAAGCAGTCACTCAATTGGAAAAGTTAAATGCAGTGGGAATAACTGGATCCCAGGGTAGCAGGGGCCACGTGGCAGCACTCAGCTCCAACGGCGAAGTGGGTATAGTTATGGTCGTGGACAGCAGAGGCAGAAAACCAATCAGAATCGTCTGTCTCATGCAGATCTATGGCACTGGCTGGTCTAGAAGTGAAATAGAAAGTCTACTACAATCTTACTTGATCTGTATAAGCAGACAACTTCCAGATCAAGTCCACAAAGGCCTAATTCAGAGTGTAAGAACAGGCTGGACATGGTGGCTCACACCTGTAATCCCAGCACTTTGGGAGGCCAATGCAGGCAGATAACTTGAGGTCAGGAGTTCGAGATCAGTCTGGCCAACATGGTGAAACCCTGTATCTACTAAAAATACAAAATTTAGCCAGGTGTGGTGGCGCACGCCTGTAGTCCCAGCTACTTGGGAGGCTGAGGCACAAGAATCACTTGAACTCAGGAGGCGGAGGCTGCACTGAGCCAAGATTGAGCCACTGCACTCCAGCCTGGGCAACAGAGTGAGACCCTGTCTCAAAAAAATAAAAAATAAAAAAACACACACGCACGCGTGCACACACACACACACACACACAAAGACAGAGTGTAAGAACAGAGACTCACAGTCCCTCAATCAATTCCCAGACATGAGCCAGTTTATAGACCCAAAAGCCCTTGAATATAGGGGAGGCTGGGTTCCCTCATGGAGGGAGACACTACTGAAAGTTTATACTATTACTCTTTCCCCCAGCCTTCGCCAAAGGGATCTGTGATCCAGGGTAACTGTGCATTTGGAAAAGGAAGTAATCAGAGGTTTTCATGGACTGCTAGACACCGGCTCTGTGCTGACGTTGATTCCGGGAGGCCCAAAATGTTACTGTGGCCCTCTGGTCAGAGGCGAGGCTCATAGAGGTGAGGTGATCAGTGGAGTTTTAGCTCGGGTCTGACTCACAGTGGGTCCAAGGGAATAGACATACTTAAAGACTGGCAGAATCCCCACATTGCTTCACTAACCTATGAAGGGAGGGCTATTATGGTGGAAATGGCCAAATGAAAGCCATTAGAGCGGTCTCTACCTAGAAACATAATAAATCAAAAACAATATCGCATCCCTGAAGGGATTGCAGAGATTAGCACTACTATCAAGGACTTGAAGACGCAGGGGTGGAGATTCCTACCACATCCCCATTCGGCTTACGTGTTTGGCCTGTGCCAAAGACAGATGGATCCTGAAGAATCCAGAAGACAGTGGATTATCACAAGCTTAACCAAGTGGTGACTTTAATTGCAGCTGCTATACCAGATGTGGTTTCATTGCTTGAGCAAAATAACATATCTTCTGGTACCTGGTATGCTGCCATTGATCAGGCAAATGCCTTTTTCTCCAACCCTGTCTTTAAAGCTCACCAGAAGCAACTTGCTCTCAGCTGGCAAGGCCAACAGTACACCCTCACCGTCCTACCTCAGGGGTATATAAACTCTCCGGCCCTTTGTCTCGATTTAGTTTGCAGGGCACTTGATCACCTTATCTTTCCACAAGAGATCATGCTGGCCCATTACATTGATGGTGTTATGCTGATTGGACCTAGTGAAGTAGCAACCAATCTGGGCTTATTTGTAAGACATTTGCTTACATAGAGGGTGAGAAATCTGACAAAATTCAGGGGCCTTCTACCTCAGTGTAATTTCTAGGGATCCAGTGGTGTGAGTGGGGTATCTTGAGATATCCCTTCTATAAGACGAGGGATAAGTTGTTGCATTTGGCCCCTCCTACAACCAAGAAAGAAGTGCGTGAACACCTTGGGCTTGTTTGGATTTTAGGGACACACATTCCTCATTTGGGTGTGTTACTCTAGCCCATCTACCAAGTGACCTGAAAAGCTGCTAGCTGTGAGTGGAGCCCAGAACAGGAGAAGGCTCTGCAACAGGTCCAGGCTGCTATGCAAGCTGCTCTGCCACTTGGGTCATATGACCCAGCAGATCCACTGGTGCTTGATGTGTCAGTGGCAGATAAGGATGCTTTCTGGAGCCTTTGGCAGGCCCCTATAGGTGAACTGCAGCAGAGGCCCTTAGAGGGCCTTTTGGAGCAAGGCCTTGCCGTCATCCACAGATAAATACCCTCCTTTTGGGAGGCAGCTCTTGGCCTTAGTAGGACTGGGCCTTAGTAGAAACTGAATGCTGGACCATGGACCACCAATTTACCACATGACCTGAGCTGCCTATCATAAACTGAGTGTTATCTGACCCACCAAGCCATAAAGTTGGGCATGCACAGCAGCATTCCATCATCAAATGGAAGTGGTTTATACATGATCAGGCCTGAACAGATCCTGAAGACACAAGTAAGTTATATGAAGAAGTGACACAAATGCCCATGGTTTCTACTCCTGCTACTCTGCCTTCTCTCTTCCAGCCTGCACCTATGGCCTCATGGGAAATGCCCTATGATCAGTTGACAGAGGAAGAGAAAACCAGGGCTTGCTGTCCAGGTAGATCTGCATGATATGCAGGCTACCTGAAAATGGACAGCTGCAGTGCTATGGCCCTTCTATGAGGCATCCTTGAAGGACAATAGTGAAGGGAACTCTTCTCAGTTGGCAGATCTTCGAGCAGGGCACCTGGTCATGCACTTTGCTTGGAAGCAGAAATGGCCAGATGTGTATAGTATACTGATTCATGGGCTGTAGCCAATGGTTTGGCTGGATGGTCAGGAATATGGAAGAAACATGACTGGAAAATTGGTGACAAGGAAATTTGGGAAAGAGGTATGTGGATGGACCTCTCTGGGCAAAGGAGGTGAAGATCTTTGTGTCTCATGTTAATAGTCACCGAAGAGTGACCTCGTCAGAGGAGGACTTTAATAATCAAGTGGATAGAATGACCTGTCCTATAGATGCCAGTCAGCCTCTTTCGCCACCCATCCCTGTCATCATCCCAGAGTCTCATGAATAAAGTGGCCATGGTGGCAGGGATGGAGGTTATGCACTGGCTCAGCAATATTGACTTTCACTAATTGAGGCCAACCTGGCTACAACCACTGCTGAGTGCCCAATCTGCCAGCAGCAGAGACCAACACTGGGTCCCTGATGTGGCACCATTCCCTGGGGTTATCAGCCAGCTACCTGGTGGCAATTTGCTTACACTGGACCCCTTCCATCATGGAAGAGGCAGTGTTTTTTCCTTACTGGAATACATATTCAATCTGGATATGGATTTGTCTCCCCTGAATGTGATACTTCTGTCAAAACTACCATCCATGGACCATAGAATGCTTTATCCATTGCCATGGTATTCACACAATATTGCTTTTGACTAAGAAACTCATTTTACAGCCAAAGAAGTGTGACAATGGGCCCATGCTCATGGAATTCACAGGTCTTACCATGTTCCCGTTATTCCAAAGCAGCTGGCTTGATAGAATAGTAGAATGGCCTTTTGAAGTCATAATTACAGATCTAGCTAGGTGGCAATACCTCGCAGGGCTGGGGCAACGTTGTCCAGAAGGCTGTACATGCTCTGAATCAACGTTCAATATATGGTACTATTTCTCCCACAGCCAGGATTCACAGGTGCAGTAATCAAAGGGTAAAAATGGACGGGGATGGGGGGCACCACTCACCATTATCCCTAGTGACCCACAAACAAAATTTTAGCTTCCTGTTTCCAAGAAGACTTGATGCTCTGCTGGTCTAAAGGTCTTAGTTCCAGAGGGAAGAATGCTTCCACCAAGAGACACAACAATGATTCCACTGAGCTGGAAGTTAAGACTACCGCCCAGTCACTTTGTGCTTCTTGTGCCTCTGAATCAACAGGCTAAGAAGGGAGTGATGGTTTGGGCTGGGATGGTTGATGTGGATGACCAAGAGGAAATTGCACTCCTACCCGACAATGGGAGTGAGAAAGAGTATGTCTGGAATACAGGAAAGCTCTTTGGGCCTCTCTTAGTATTATCCTGCTCTGTGATTAAGGTCAATGGGAAACTATAACAACCCAATCTAGGCAGTACTAACAAATGGTCCAGACCCTTCAGGAATTAAGGTTTAGGCCAACCCACTAGGTAAAGAACCATGACCAACTAAGGTGCTTACTGAAGGCAAAGAGAATTCAGAATGGGTAGTAGAAGAAGATAGTTATCAATACCAGCTACAAACATGATCAGTTATAGGACCAAGGACTGTAATTGTCATGAGTATTTCCTCCCTGTTTTGTTAAGAATATGTTTGCATGTATATATACATATATTAACAAATATCTTTGTTTTTGTGTTTCTCTTATTTCTTCATCACATAATATAAGATTTATTGACCTTGTATCAGTAGTTAAGTATTATTAATGTTATATCGTAGTATTTAAGTTATGAGATATCAAGAGAAGAGTAAACATCACCCAAGAACTTTACCTCCTCTTCTGTGGAAGGGATTAGTGCATTTTGGGTTGTATGCAGAATGATTGTATCATGTTGTACAGAACTATTTTCTTGTTATTTTGTTTATTTGGAGATGAAATATGATTTAGGAGATGCAGATGGGTGCCAAGTTGACAGGGGGTAGACTTGTGATGGTTAATTTTAGGTGTCCACTTGACTGGATTAGGGAATACCTACAGAACTGCTAAGCGTGATTTCTGGGAGTGTCTGCAAGGATGTTTCCAGAGGAGATTGGGTTGTGAGTCCATGGACCAAGTGGGGAAGATCTGCCCTCGGTGTGGGAAGACACCATCCAATCAACAAGGGCCCAGATAGAACAAAAAGAGGAAATTCAAATTCTGTCTCTCTTTCTCCTGGAACTGGGGCACCCTTCTTCTCCTTCCTTTGGGCATCAGAACTCCAGGCTTTCTGGCCCTTGGACTCTAGGACTTGTACCTCCACCCCACAGAGTTCTCAGGGCCTTCTGCCTCAGCCTGAGAGTTAAACCATCAGCTTCCCTCATTCTGAGGCTGTAGGACTTGGATTGAGCCACACTGCTGGCATCCCAGTGTCTCCGGCTTGTTAGAGAGCCTGTTATGGGAATTCTTGGCTTCCATTATCATGTGAGCCAATTCCCCTAATAAATCCCCTGTCACCCATCTCTCTCTCGCTCGGTATCTGTCTATCTTTCTATCTACCTACCTACCTATCTACCTACTTGGTTCTGCCTCTCTGGAGAACTCTAATACAGGTGTATATTTTTCTTTCTTTTCTTTCTTTCTTTCTTTCTTTCCTTTTTCTTTCTTTCTTTCTTTCTTTCTTTCTTTCTTTCTTTCTTTCTTTCTTTCTTTCTTTCTTTCTTTCTTTCTTTCTCTCTCTCTCTTCTCTCTCTCTTTCTTTTTCTTTCTTTTCTTCTTCCTTTTCTTTTTCTTTTTTTTCTTGAGACAGAGTCTCACTCTGTTGCCCAGGCTGGAGCGCAGTGGTGAGATCTCGGCTCACTGCAACCTCTGTCTCCCAGGTTCAAGAGATTCCCTGCCTCAGCCTCCCAAGTAGCAGGGATTACAGGCATTCGCCACCACTCCCAGCTAATTTTTGTATTTTTAGTAGAAACAGGGTTTCACCGTGTTGGTCAGGCTGGTCTCAAACTCCTGACCTCAGGTGATCCACCTGCCTCAGCCTCCCAAAGTGCTGGGATTACAGGTGTGAGGCATTGTGCCCGGCCTGTCCTATTTCTTTCTTTATTTTTTATACATTTCTTGGAGACAAGGATAGTCTTATTCGTCTTTTTTCCCCTGTGAAATGAAGGAATAGAATGATATAAAGCATGCCTACTTCTCTCTATTCTGCGTATCACAAACTTAGACAATTTTTATATCAGTTGAATTCTCAACTTTTCCTTAAATCTGTGGCAGCCCACAGAGAATAATCAGCTATTCACGTATCCCTTACCCTTTCTTTCTTAAGCTATTCATTTATCCCTGATTAAAATGCAGTAACCAGTGAATGAATGAAGAAATTAATGAATCCTACACTACTTTGTGTTACCCCTTATTTTTGCATGGCTAATATGGTCGTCCTACCTAAATAGTGTGAGAGTAGGGACTATGTCTTTCTTTTTCTTCCCATGATATTGAGTCAAAGCCAGAGAGAACTAGGGGACCTAGGTAGGCAGGTCTGTGGAGACCCAGCCTTGATTTCTATTGTTGTCTGAGGCTTCTCTGGTGTGTTTGAGTTTCCCTATTACTGGACTTTTGCCTCCTGTCCTGCCATTAGGTGAATTAGTGGTGCTTCGATGAGTGTGCAAGGCTTGGTGATTTAGCCATGAAAAATTAAGTGTACTATGGCTCATTTACATCAGTATTGTATTTTTTGCAAAGTATTAACTTTTATTTTTTAACCTGGGCAAAACGTATGTGAGCTTTAAAAAATTATTTTCTTTATTATTCTATAATTTTGAAATCATATGTCACTATTTTACTGGTATAAAATATACATAACATTTAACATTTTAACCATTTTTAAGCGTATAGCTCAGTGGCATTAAGTACGTTGGTACTGTTGTGTAACCATCGCCATCATCCATCTTCAGAACATTTTTATCATCCCAAACAGAAACTCTTGTGTCCTTTAAATACTAACTCCCCATTCTCTCCCCCAAGCCCCTGGTAACCACCATCTAGCTTTCTGTTTCTAGGAATTTGACTACTCCAGGTGCCTTGTACATGTGGAATTGTATAACATTTGTCCTTTTGTAAGTGGCTCACTTCACTTAGCTTAAGGTCTTCAAAGGTGTGTCCTGGTTGTAGCATATATCAGAATTTCCTTCCTTTTTAAGGATGAATAATATTCCATTGTATGTATATTTCACTGATATAGTTTGAATATTTGTCCCTGCACAAATCTCATGTTGAAATATAATCCCCAATGCTGAAGGTGGGGCCTGGAGGGAGGTGTTTGCATCATGGGGGCAGATCCCTCGTGGCTTGGTGCTATCTTCGAGATAGTGACTTCTCTCAAGATCTGGTTGTTTAAAAGTGTGTGGCATCTCCCCACCCACTGTCTCTCTCTCTCTCTTTCTCTCTCGCTCCTGCTTTTGCCATATGACTTGCCAGCTACTCCTTCACCTTCCGCTATGATTGTAAGCTTCCTGCGGCCTCCCTAGAAGCCGAGCAGAAGCCAGCACCATGTTTCCTGTCCAGCCTGCAGAACTGTGAGCCAATCAAACCTCTTTCTTTATAAATTACCCAGTCTCAGGGTGTTTGTTTGTTTGTTTGTTTTTGAGACATAATCTTGCTCTGTCGTCCAGGCTGGAATGTAGTGGTGTGATCTCAGCTCACTGCAACATCCACCTCCCAGGTTCAAGCAATTCTCCTGCCTCAGCCTCCCTGGTAGTGGGGACTACAGTCGTGCACCACCATGCCTGGCTAATTTTTGTATTTTTAGTAGAGATGGGGTTTCACCATGTTGCCCAGGTTGGTCTCAAACTCCTGACCTTAGGTGATCCACCCACCTAGGCCTCCCAAAGTGCTGGGATTACAGGTGTGAGCTACCACACTTGGCCTCAGGTATTTCTTTATAGCAATGCAAGAATGGACTGATACCACCACATTTTGTTCATTCATCCTTTAATGGACACTTCGGTTGCTTCCACCCTTTGAGTATTGTGAATAATGTTTCTATTACCGTTTTTAAGAAAGAAGCATATTTACGACGGTGAAATAAACAGATTGTATTTTGCTGCATAGTTTCAAATAACACTTAGAACATAAATATAAGAAGAAGCAAAAGTAAATGCACCACAAAAATAAAAACAAAGCAACTTCAAGTTCAAACTATGAGCATCATTGCTTCATTAAATAAGCATTTGCTGAGGGCCCAGGGTGGACCAGGCATACACCCCGAGTTTCCAGCCAGCCATGGGAGGCTTCTTCCCGAAGGGGCAGACGAGGCCTAGGGAGTTAGCTGTGACTGTAGGTACAATGTGGTTGGTGCTGCAGGTACATACAAGCAAGGTCTCTGGGTCTTCAGAGGCAGGGAAAGAACACCTCTGGTTGATGGGGACTATGAGGAGGGCTCTCAGGAGGTGTAGACTTTGGCCCAGTGATGATGGGGTAGAGGAGGATATTTACTATGGTAAATTCCCAACTCTGCTCTTTGCTAAATCCAAGGTGTATTTTTCTGTTTCTTGGACCTGTTCCAAGGGCTCTGGGTCTCTGTGGTGCACACTACTCACAGCTCTTAAGTGGTCTTCTTCCTGCATTTAAGCAATCTTGTTGCTTACTCTTGAGTTGCTCTGTCTCCAACAAGTGCCTTGGATTTATTTGCTTGGCATGGTTCTTTTGTGTGTCTCAGGGCAACCAAGCTCCAGTCAGCTTTCTGGAAGAGTTGAGTTGCTTCTCTTTCTGTTATCTGAGGCAGCTTCTGACCCTCTTCCGCCCACTGGCTGGACACAGACTTAAGATCCCACTGTCCATCCAGGGGCAGCCTCTGGTGGAGTGGAGAGTGAGCAGCCCAGCTCCCTGCTGCGGTGCAGCCTTGGGAAAGTTATTCTGCCCCTCCCACCTTCACGTGTAACATGAGAAGACTGGGTGACCTCTAAGGCCCTTTTCTTTTCAGCTCTGGGGCATTTTTTTTTTTTTTTTAAGACAGAGTCTTGCTGTGTTGCTCTGGCTGGAGTGCAGTGGCATGATCACGGCTCACAGCAGCCTTGACCTTCTGAGCTGAAGTGATCTCACTTTAGCCCGCCCTTGAGTACAACACCATACTCAGCTAATTTTAATTTTTTCTTTGTAGAAACAAGGTCTCACTATATCACCCAGGCTGGTCTTGAACTCTGGGGCTCAACCGATCCTCCCATCTCAGTCTCCCACATTTCTGGGATTACAGGCATGAGCCACCACATCTGGCCTTAGCTCTGCAATTGTATGATCACTGTCTTAGTCCATTCGGCATGCTATCACAAAATATCTAAGACTGGGTAATTTATAAACAACAGAAATTTATTGCTAATAGTTCTGGAGGCTGGGAAGTCCAAGGTCACGGTGCCAGCAGATTCCCCGTCTGGTGAGGGCCCATTCCTCATAGATGTCTCCTTCTATGTGTCCTCACATGGTGGAAGGGGCGAACAAGCTCCCTCAGACCTCTTTTCTACGAGCACTGATCCCACTCATAAGGGCAGAGCCTTCATGACCTAGTCACTTCCCAAAAGCCCTGCTCCTTGTCACCACATTGGAGACTGGGTTTTGACACATGAATTTTGGGGAGACACAAACATTCAGACCATAGTAATTGCCCATATTATTGTCATAGGACGAGCCGCAGACAAAACTCCTCAGACACCGAGTTAAAGAAGGAAGGGGTTTATTTGGCCGGGGACATCGGCAAGACTCCTGTCTCAAGGGCCAAGCTCCCCGAGTGAGCAATTCCTGTCCCTTTTAAGGGCTCACAACTCTAAGGGGGTGTGTGTGAGAGGGTCGTGATTGATTGATCAAGCAGCGGGTACATGACTGGGGGCTGCATGCACTGGTAATTAGATAGGAACAAAACAGGATAGGGATTTTCACAGTGCTTTTCTATACAATGTCTGTAATCTATAGATAACATAACCGATTAGGTCAGGGGTCAATCTTTAACTACCAGGCCCAGGGTGTAGTGCTGGCTGTCTGCTTGTGGATTTCATTTCTGCCTTTTAGTTTTTACTTTTTCTTTCTTTGGAGGCAGAAATTGGGCATAAGACAATATGAGGGGTGGTCTCTTCCCTTATTATTAATTACCTCCCTCCAGCACTCTTGGAGTGGATGACTCAGCAGTCTGATCGTTTTGTTGTTTTTAAGGAAGCTTGATCTTGTGCCATCATGTGTAGCAAGTATATGTTCAATAGTTGAACAAGCTGACTGTCCTGACCCAGCTGGAGTTAGGCTGAAACTGACTGGATTTCTTCATGCTGTCCTCTTTCAGGGAAGTGGCACAGCACCAGCTAGGCAGAGACGCCCCAGGCCATGTCAGAGCTTTGAGTGAGGCCTGGTAACAGGGAGGCGCTGTCACCTACTGGCCTTGCCAATCCAGTTCCAAGATGCTGAGCCTGAAGCTTCCCAGGCTGTTTAGCATAGACCAGATACCCCAGGTATGTGCTCTATTGATTATGATGGTTCATTTCCAGAGTGTGACCAGGGCTTGGCCTCTGTAACGGGGGACTGTTGTCTTCACCTAGTCTGTTCTGTACAGGCCCATTCCCTTCAAGAACCCCCTCCCACACTTCCTTGGGGGATATTACAGCCTCCTACTTCCCCCACCTACCTTGAAACGGAAGTATTCCCAAAGTTGTTTAAGTTGTAACCCTTCCTTGCAACATCTGTGTTTTATCCAGAAGCAAAGTCATTACTAAGATTCAACCTGAAGAGAGCAGCAGCCGGCTGGGTAGGAAGTTTATTTTTTAGGCCCCTCCTATGGGTGCTTGAAAGCAGGCTATGGGCAAAGGCACACCAGGTCATGGCTTTGCTCATCCCTGTTACTTGCGGGATGCCCAGGCCAGGCCTTCCCTGGGGCGATGGGGAGGGTTGTTGAATGAGCCTTAGCATTGCCTTTTAGTGGACTCATGGGCCTCGGAGCTCACAGGCAGGTATCCTGAAATATGTGAGACTCACTGATGATTTGCTTTAGTAAGCCATAGGTGAGCCTGGTTTTGTGCTACAGAGAACTGGTGCACTTCCTCCTTCTCTTGCAAAGGAAACATCATTGTGTTGCACCCCTTTGTTGATGTCAAATTTCCTTCCTTTTTGACTAAGAAGAGTGGGTGTCATTTCATGGTGGGAAGTTTCATTGGGAAGATGTGACAGAGTGGAGGAGAGTTCTACTTGGCTGATTGCCAAGCACTTATGACTTGCCCCAGAAAAATAATTTCGAAATAAACTCAACATCACCAATGGAAGGTTGAGGGGGAAACTGCCAAACCCTACAACATCACCAATGGAAGGTTGAGGGGGAAACTGCCAAACCCTAACCCTAAAAGCCTGTGAAGCCAGGTGATTCCAGGAAGATGGCATGGGAGAAAACCATAAGTGATGCAGAGCTGTTTGGTGGGGTGAGCTGAGGAATGTGGCAAGTAATAGGCAAGCTACACGTGTGGCTGGCTCCCATGACACTGGGCAGAGCGCCTGCCTCTGTTCTCACAGGGCCATCACCTTCTCCTCTTGGTGTACTTCGCTGGTTGGTTCTACCCATAGAGCATTAGCAGCTGTGATTAGTGGGAACACAGTGTGATTCTTGAATTTATTTACTCATGAAATTTGTATTGACTGCCTACTATGTGCAAGTGATTCAGAGAATAATTACATACAAATCCTGTCCTTGCGTGACTCATATGTTGGTCAGGAAGATTTTTAAATGTGCATGAGAAATTCTGTCCTAAAGTGGGTTAAGGTCTATCTTAAGACAGGGTGATTGTTTCAGAGAAGGGATTGGTCACTTCCATCATGGGGGAGTGTATTAGTCCATTCTCACACTGCTATAAAGAACTGCCTGAGACCTGGTAATTTATAAAGAAAAGAGGTCTAATTTACTCACAGTTCTTCATGGCTGGGGAGGCCTCAGGTAACTTACAGTCATGAGGGAAGAGGCATGTCTTACATGGCAGCAGGTGAGAGAGAGCATGATGTGAAGGAGGAACTGTCCGACACTTATAAAACCATCAGATCTTGAGAGAACTCATTCACAGTTTGGGGGACAACACCCCCATGATCCAATCACCTCCCAGCAGGTTCCTCCCTTGACACGTAGGGATTATAGGGATTACAATTTCAGATGAGATTTGAATGGGGACACAGAGCCAAATTATATCAGGGAGGAAGTGATCAGGGAAGGCTTCATGAAGGGGGTGATCTGTAAGACAGATTTTGAGGGGTGGACAGGATTGTGGAGGTGGGGAGAGCATTCCAGGTGGAAGGAGCAGTGTGAGCAAAGGCCTAGAGATGGGAGATCATGGGGCAGGTGGTGATGGCAGGGGGACTGGGGAGCCTCTTGGGGGTAGAGGTTATGGGAGCCCCCTTAGATATCTTTCTGGACATTTTGGTCAGGGTTGGATTCAGAGTATGTCCGCAGGAAAGAAATGAAAGGGGCAGAGCAGTATCAATAGGTCCTTTGGGTAACCTGCTGGGAATCTGAATGTATGGAGATTCTGAATGTCAGGGCTGGACAACCCCGGCAGAGGCTAAGGGAGAAAGATGAACATGTCCTCTCTGTCCAGTTTTTCATAAGTTAGAGGATGATAATATCTTTTAGTGAAATGGCACTAGCTAGAGGCAGAAGACCAACATCACACTTTGCAGCCACCGTTTGCTTCAAAATCTTCCTTGGGCTCCAGCATCCACTATTGGGTTTTTTGGGCATTATGCCCAGGGTTCATGAAGCCATAGAGAAAATAGAGTGGCTCTGCCTGCCTGAAGGGTGGTTTTACCTGAGGATTTGGGGACAAAGACATTTATTAGTATTAAAACAGATGCACAGGTATTAAAAATGGAATGCACAATTTACATGAATATTTAAAATAGGATACTTCATACAATTGTTAAAGCTTACCTTTGGTGGGATCTGTGGGTCCCAATACTTGGTTTTTAGAGTGGCCGCAAGCAAGATAATCTCTCTACCTCAGCTTTTGCTTCTGTAAAATGGGAATGACAATAGTATCTGCCTTCTGGGGTTGTGAGAATTAAATGAGATAACCCAAGTGAAGTGCCTGGCATGTGGTGAACAATTAGTAATGTTGGTTGTCATTATTATCATTCTTTCCTAGGCTCTTTAGGGCACTTTGAGGGGTAGAGCATGCTGGCAGGAGACCTCAGAGGCCCTATCCATAGACTCGAACCCCGGCTCCCCCGCCTGCTGTTCACCATCTTTACCAGCCTTATCCTTCCCCACCTCTTCCACCACGTCCCATCCACAGACGCTCTTCTCTTTATTCTCCCCAGCAGATGCAACCTTCACTTGTCTTGCTTTCTGTTTGAAGAAGGCTTTCCTCTCCCCAACCTTTGCTCCCCCTTTCTGGCTTCCTTTTTTGTGGAGTGGCAGGTGCCTGCTCCCTTCCCCGAGCTCCTTCAGCTGTTGGTTGTACCTCTACAAGCTGCTCTGTACAGCTGCCTCTCCTTTTGTATATCAGCCAGCTATGTGACCTGGGCCACTTCACTACCCTGTCTGGGCCTCAGCCATCTATAGGGAATGGTGTGCCCACCTCTCTGCATCATCAGAGTTGTAATCCTGGCTCATTCTTGGTGCATTCCTGGCTGATAGATTGTTCATGGAAAAGGGCAGTTTCTCTCGTCCCTCAGAAGGCAGAATTTGTGTGTATGCCTCATAATATTTAATCTCCCTTGTGTCCAAAACTAAGCCTGGGTTCATCAGAGGGTCACTAAAGATGTGAACAAAACCTCAAGGAATGGAATAATTATCTAGATGTTGATTCTTACACAGACCCCTTTAGAGACAAAACAGAGAGGCCTAGAAAAAAGACAACAAGTTCATATGCAACATGGCATGACACTTTGCCAGGAAACAAGAACATCGAGTGTCAAATTGCTAATCTTTTTTTTTTTTTTTTTTTTTTTTTTGAGACAGAGTCTTGCTCTGTCACCCAGGCTGGAGTGCAGTGGCACTATCATGACTTACTGCAACCTCCACCTCCCAGGTTCAAGCGATTCTCCTTCTCCTGCCTCAACCTCCCAAGTAGCTGGGACTACAGGTGCACGCCACCACGCCTGGCTAATTTTTGCATTTTCAGTAACAACAGGGTTTCACCATGTTGGCCAGGCTGAGTCTCAAACTCCTGACCTCAAGTGATCCGCCCACCTCAGCTTCCCAAAGTTCTGGGATTACAAGCGTGAGCCACCGCACCCAGACAAATTGCTAAATTTTAAATAACTACAGCCTTGACTCACAGGCTACAGGTAAACACATCCCATAGTCCCAGATGCCTTAGTTTAGGGGCATGGACAGGAGGATTCCCTGAGGCAGTGGTCTACACAGAGAGGAAAAGGAACGCCATTTCCCGACTTGCACTGCAGCTCTGCCACACAGTCATAAACTTAGTCTCAGTGTTCTTATCTGTGAAATGGAAGTGACTCCTGTTAAGTCAGTCTCACAGGGCAATTGTGAAGATCCAATAAAAATGAAATAGAACAGTGGGATTATTATGAACGACGGAAGCACAGCCAGATCAGCGGCTGGCATAGGTGTTTGGTAGGTGGGCTCAGGCACTGGGAACAAGCAGCCATCTCAATGGGTAAATGGTTTCTCCAGCCCAGTGCTATTCAGAGACAGTGCTTAGATCACCAATGTCAGGATTACCTGGTAACTTATTAAAATATGATAGGAGCAGAGTTTGGTGGGTCACACCTGTAATCCTAGCACTTTGGGATGCCGAGGTGGGTGATTTTAAGGCAATCACCATTCTGTCTCCAAAAACAAAACAAAACAAAACAAATATATATATATATATATATATAGAGAGAGAGAGAGAGAGAGAGAGAGAGAGAGAGTTGTGATAGCAGGCATCTTTGTATTGTTCTTGGTTTTAATGAAAAGAAATGCTTTTAACATTTCACTGTTTAGTATGTTTGCTGTGTGTGTGTGTGTGTGTGTGTGTGTGTGTGTACATAAGTAATCTTTTCATCTTTATCAGATTAAGGGTATCACTTTATATTCTAGTTTGCTAGGATTTTTTCCCTCATAATTTTTTTTTTCTTTTTTTTTTTGAGATGGAGTCTTGCTCTGTCACCCAGGCTGGAGTGCAGTGGCAAGATCTCAGCTCACTGCAACCTCCGCCTCCCAGGTTCAAGCAATTCTCTGCCTCAGCCTCCCAAGTAGCTGGGATCACAGGTGCCTGCCACCACACCAAGCTAGTTTTTGTATTTTTAGTAGAGATGGGGTTTCTCTATCTTGGCCAGGCTGGTCTTGAACCCCTGACCTCGTGATTCACCTGCCTCAGCCTCCCAAAGTGCTGGGATTACAGGCATGAGCCACCGCGTCTGGCCTTCCCTTATGAATTTCATTTTATTTTATTTTATTTTATTTAGAGACACAGTCTTGCTTTGTCACCCAGGCAGGAGTGCAGTGGCGCAATCTCGGCTCACTGCAACCTCCGCCTCCCAGGTTCAAGTGATTTTCATGCCTCAGCCTTCCAAGTAGCTGGGACTACAGGCAAGTGCCACCATCCCTGGCTAATTTTTGTATTTTTTAGTAGAGATGGGGTTTCATCATGTTGGCCAGGCTGGTCTCAAACTCCTGACCTCAGGTGATCCACCTGCCTCAACCTCCCAAAGTGCTGGGATTACAGGTGTGAGCCACCGTGCCCAGCCTCCTTTATGAATTTTATAGAACTCTTTTTTCCTATCATTATCTTTTGAGATGATCATATATGATTCATTTAATTTGTTAATGTGGTGATACATTGATTGATTTACTAATGTTAAACAATTTTTTGTTTTTGGTTTAAATACAGCTTGATTATGATGCAATATCTCTTTAATCTATTGCTAGAGTCAGTTAGCTAATATTTTATTCAGGATCTTTAAGTCTATTTAATGAGTTGGCCTATAATGTTTTCTTCTTATGCTGTCCTTGCCTGGACTTGGTATTCAGGTTACGCCAACCACAAGTGAGTTGGAGATTGCTGCCTATTTATTCTATGGGGAAAAATATCTAATATTAGAATTATACATTCCCGAGTGGTTGGTAGAATTTATCTGTGAAATTACCTGGGTGGAGCCACCATATTGCCCAACTCTAAGGGGGCACCATTTCCCTTTTAGTCTACGTGAATGGCAACCTCTGGAGTTGCGCAGGGAACAACTTGGCCCTACAGCTGAATTTTCTTGATGGAAAGATTTTTTATAACAGCCTTGTTGAGATACAATTCACATATAAAATCCACCCTGTAAAAGTGCACAATTCAGTGAGTTTTAGTATGTTGAACACAGAGTATATTGCACAAAACCATCACCGTGATCACCAGTTTTTAGAGCATTTTCATCACCCCAGAGAGAACTGCACCCGTTAGCAGCTATTTTCTATCCCCTCAGTTCCTGGCAATCACCTAACCTACTTTCTGTCTGTATAGATTTGCCTATTGTGGATATCTCCCACAAATGGGATTGTGCAAATATGTGGCCTTTTCTGACTGCCTTCTTTCACTTAGCAGGATGTTTTCAAGGTTCATCTACGCTGTAGCATCTATCTATCAGTACTTTGTTTTCATGAACAAATCATAGTCTATTGAATGGATATACCATAGTTTGTTTATCCATTCATTAGTTGATGAACAGGTGAATTGTTACTATTTTTCGGCTATTATAAATATACCACTGCGAACATTTGTGTGCAAGTCATTTAGGTGGACAAGTTGTCAGTCTCTTTGGTGTACAACCCAGGAGTGGAGTTGCTGGATCATATGGTAACTCTATGCTTCCAAGTATATGGAGTTTTTATACTATTGATTTAACATAATTGATCTTGGTCTGAAAATGCCCCCTGTATTATTCCAATCCTTGACGTTTGTTCAGACTAGCTTGATGGCCTAGCACATGAATAATTTTCATACATCTTCTAAGTGTGCCGATAAATAATGTATAGTCTCCAGTTGTTGGAGGAAGTATTCCATATTTGTCCATAAGATCAATTATCTTTATATTTTTACTAATTTTGTTCTACCTGATCTATGCATAATTGAGATGTGTTTAAAAATCTTCCGCTATGGTGGCAAATTTGTAAATTACTTCTTGTAAGCTAATTTTTGCTTTATGTATTTTGAGCCTGTGTTTTTTAGGTATATCCAAGTTTATAATTGTCCTATTTTCTATCTTCCCAATGATGCAAAGGTATGATTTTGTAGTGATTGTCTTTATATCTAGTAACGCTTTTTGCCTTGGAATGCATCTGATGTTAATATAAGTACTCTAGCTTTTGTTATCATTTGTTTGGCTTATCTCCTTCCTTTGACTTTCAGTCCTTCCCCATGATTATATTTTAACTGTGTCTTGTGTAAACAGCACATGGCGAGATTTGATTAGTTTGACAATATTTGTTTTTTAGCTGACAGTTTAGTCTACTTATATTTGTAATGATTACTGATATCCACATTTATTTTCATTGTCTTAAATGCTTTTGTCTTGTTTTCTCTATTTGTTCCTTGTTTCCCTTACTTTCTTTGGATTGAGTCTTTGGATTGAGTTTTACATTCCTCTTTTTTTTTCTTTTCATATGCTATTTTTCCCTTCCACCTGTTTTATAATTAATGTATTAGAAATATGCTCTATGTGGATTCGTTTAGTGATCACTTCAGCTATTTTAACATGAATAGCTGTACTAGACAGCGTCAGGCTATGCTGAGTTAAAAATTACCCCATATAGCTCAGTGACTTAACACAGCAAAGGTTATTTCACATCACGCTACATAGCTGAGTGGTCAGTGAGGGACTGGCAGCTACTCCCAGGCAGCCATCTCCCGGCTGCCCCCTCTGGAACGTGCAGCCTCCAAGGTCATCCCAGAAGGGGAAGCGAGGGTCTACAGCCATACCACCCTCAACACGCTTATCTTGCCTGATCTCAGAAACTAGGCAGGGCTGGGCCAGGTTCGAGCTTGGATGGGAGAAGGAGAAGAGAAAGTTAGTTTCCCTAGAAACAGACTTCGAGAAAAAGATTCGGGCACAGGAAGTTTATGGGGGAGTATTCTCAGGAACAAGCCCTACAAGGATGTGAAGGATGCAGGATTGTGCAGAAGGAGAAACTGCGTTAGAAACTTCCACCAGTCACTCAGGAGCTCTGGAGGTTAGTTGGCCTTTCAGAGTTGTCCCAAATGGGAAAAGGAGGCTAGGACCTTGATCCATCATCAGTGGATGTACGCAGCCCCTGGGGAGGAGTATAACTAGTGCCCGTTGGCCAAAAGCAATTCCCGTGGCAAAATGAGTGGCTCAGTTCTGAAGAGTCCTTCCGAAAGGTCCTTCAGAAATGTGTAGTGATATCTGCAAGAAGGCTTTCTGCTTTTTTTTTAGACCAAGTCTTGCTCTGTAGCCAAGGCTGCAGTGCAGTGGCGCTATCTTGGCTCACTGCAACCTCCGCCTCCCAGGTTCAAGCAATTCTCCTGCCTCAGCCTCCCATATACCTGGGATTACAGGCATGCACCACCACGCCTAATTTTTGTATTTTTAGCAAAGATGGGGTTTCACCATGTTGGCCAGGCTGGTCTCGAACTCCTGACCACAGGTGATCTGCCTGCCTCGGCCTCCCAAAGTGCTGGAATTACAGGCATGAGCCACTGCGCCTCTGCTTTTAACTGTTCTGGCCTAGAAGTAACATTAACCGGAAATAGTCACATGGCCCCAACCTAACTTTGAGAAAGTCTGAGGAATGTAGGAAAGCACATGTAATATTTGGTGAACACCAACTGTCTACTTAACCTCTTGGATCTGAAGACTGATGACTCAATAATTCTAGAAATGTATCAGTTATTTCTTCAAATAGCACATCAAAACCATTTATGTTTTCTCCTTCTGGAGAAATGTTCTCTGTGTCTCTTATTAGCTTTTTCATATTTTCTATCTATTACTCTCTCTGGACTGCATTCTGGGTACTTTCTTTGGATCTTTCAGTTGACTAATTTTCTCTTCAGACAGGTCTAGTGTATTATTTATTCCTTTGATGTATTTTAAATTTCAATTATTATTTTTGAATTTATAAAAGTTATATTAGGCTCTTTTTTTTGAGACAGGGTCTTGCTCTGTCACCCAGGCTGGAGTGTCATGGTGCAATCATGGCTCACTGTAGCCTTAAACTCCTGGGCTCAAGTGACGCTCCTGCCTCAGCCTCCCTAGTAGCTGGAACTACAGCTGTGCTCCACCATACCCAGCTAATTTTTTAAAAAAATTTCGTAGAGATGAGTGTGTCTCACTGTGTGGCCTAAGCTGGTCTCAAACTCCTGGGCTCAAGCAATCCACCCACCACGGCCCCCAAAGTGTTGGCATTACAGGGTTGAGCCACTATGCCCAGCCTGTTCTTTTCAAATTGGCTTGTTTCCTGTTTATCGTTATTTCTTTAAATATATTAAACACAGTTATTTTATATTTTAATATTTGTTCTTTGATCTCTGTCTCTACCATCTACTGTTTCTGCTGTTTCTCACTCACGGTGTTTTCTTTCCTTATGTGTGCATGCCTGTGTTAAAGTAGAAATCCGGCTGGGTGTGGTGGCTCACTCCTGTAATCCCAACACTTTAGGAGGCCAAGGCAGGTGGATCACCTGAGGTCAGGAGTTCGAAACCAGCCTGACCAACATGGTGAAACCCTGTCTCTACTAAAAGTACAAAAATTAGCAGGGTGTGGTGGTGCGTGCCTGTAATCCCAGCTACTCAAGTGGCTGAGGCAGGAGAATAGCTGGAACTCAGGAGGCGGAGGTTGCAGTAAGCCAAGATCACACCATTGCACTTCAGCCTGGGTGACAGAGCAAGACTCTAACTCAAGTTAAAAAAAAAAAAAAAATAGAAATCCTTCAGAGAGGATTTGTGTTTGCTTTTGCTGCTTACCTGAGGGAACTACAAAATTTTAACCCCTTTCAATTTGTAATCACTTTAATTTTTTCACTTGAGATTTCCTGGACCACAAAAGTAGTAGGGGCATGGACCACAAACCTATATGAAGACTGGTTGATGGTTATGAATTTTGGGAGAGATTTTTTTTTTCAGAGAAACAACTTTCCTTATCGTCCTCTTCTGGCTGGTTGAATTTATTTCACACTCACTTATCTTTAGACTCCTAGCTTTATTGGCAAAGTCTCATATTAGATTCCCTGCCTTTGATGGGCCTTGGGTTTCATCTCTTGTTTACAAAATCTGGCAGCAGAGACTGATGGTGAATGCAGCTTACCTCACAGGGTTCCTGGTTTCCCTCTGTTTTGGGGCTTTGTGACTTCTTTACTTTTGTGTCATTTTGCTGATACACTGGCTTATGATGCATATTCCAGACAGCATATTAATTGCATTAATCAGAAAGATCCTTCATAACATCTAATCGACCATCATTCATCCAGAACCGGAGTCCCCCAGACATTCTTCCATGACACTTAGCATTTCTATAAAACATGTTTGTAGCAATCCTTAGTTCCACCAGCTGGGTGCTGTGAAGCACACAGGGGTTTTGCAATTTAAGACTAGGGCTTGCATCTTGGTTCTGCTATTTATTATGGCCTTGGGAACTTCATCTCACTGAACTTCAGTTTTCTTATTTGTAAAATGGGTCGACAGTCCCTACCTTGCCATGCTGTCATGATGATCAAATGAAACCAAATCTGCCCTTAACATACGCTAAGTCTGAATAAGGAGGACAAATGCAGGCCATAGGCTATATGTCTAAATACTTAAAAGTTATAAATGAAGCCAACAAACAGTTATGTAAAGTGGTTCTATTCTACCTTAACAAATCCCCTTTATTTTATTATTTATTTATTTATTTGTTTGTTTATTTTGAGACAGAGTTTCGCTCTTGTTGCCTAGGCTGGAGTGGAATGGCGCATTCTTGGCTCACTGCAACATCCGCCTCCCAGGTTCAAGCGATTCTCCTGCCTCAGCCTCCCGAGTAGCTGGGATTACAGGCACCTGCCACCATGCCTGGCTAATTTTTTCTATTTTTAGTAGAGACAGAGTTTCACCGTGTTAGCCAGGATGGTCTCAATCTCCTGACCTCAGGTGATCCACCTGCCTCGGCCTCCCAAAGTGCTGGGATTAAAGGCGTGAACCACTGTGCCAGGCCTGACAAATGCCCCTTTATAAGGACAGAAAAAGTGAAACTCTGATTTTTATATAGCTAAAGTCAGCAAAATATGAAAAAGAACTGAGTTTAATTATTATTGCACATGTCTAAATGTTACATTGATGAATTACTTATGTTTGAAAGAGTAATAAAACAAAAACATGCACAATTTATAAATTATTACATGTGTTTATTCTATATAATTTTATTTCTTCATTTCAGCAAAATTGAGTTACAGTGTTGTAATCTACATTATCATATAATTTGTGGTCTATTGACAATGATGTTAAATTAAACCACTATTCTGGAGTCATTGTAGTTCTTAGTTTTGTTTCTTAAATTAATTTCATTTGGGAGAAACTTCTGCTGAGATTCCATTCAGTTTTATTGAGGTAGAACAGCTGGAATTACAAAAAACAAAATTCTTAAGTCCACATTTTGAATCAGAAATGAATTATAAATTTTTTCTTTTTTTAATTGAAGCCAGTTTGAGCAAGAAAATTATAAATTTTTCTTTTTTTTTTATGAAGTATTTATTGATCATTCTTGGGTGTTTCTCGGAGAGGGGGATATGGCAGGGTCATAGGATAATAGTGGAGAGAAGGTCAGGAGATAAACACATGAACAAAGGTCTCTGGTTTTCCTAGGCAGAGGACCCTGCAGCCTTCTGCAGTGTTTGTGCCCCTGGGTACTTGAGATTAGGGAGTGGTGATGACTCTTAAAGAGCATGCTGCCTTGAAGCATCTGTTTAACAAAGCACATCTCCCACCGCCCTTAATCCATTTAACCCTGAGTTGACACAGCACATGTTTCAGAGAGCAGGGGGCTGGGGGCAAGGCCATAGATCAACAGCATCCCAAGGCAGAAGAATTTCTCCTAGTCAGAACAAAATGGAGTCTCCTATGCCCACCTCTTTCTACACAGACACAGCAACAATCTGATCTCTCCTTCCTTTCCCCACACTTCCCCCCCTTCTTTTCAACAAAACCGTCATCGTCCTCATGGCCCGCTCCCCATGGTCGCTGTCTCTTCGGAGCTGTTGGGTACACCTCCCAGACAGGGCGGCCGGTCAGAGGCGCTCCTCACCTCCCAGACAGGGCGGCCTGGCAGAGGCGCTCCTCTCCTCCCAGACGGGGCGGCCGGGCAGAGGCGCTCCTCACTTCCCAGACGGGGCCGCCCGGGCAGAGGCGCTCCTCGCTTCCCAGACGGGGCCGCCCGGGCAGAGGCGCTCCTCGCTTCCCAGACGGGGCCGCCCGGGCAGAGGCGCTCCTCGCTTCCCAGACGGGGCCGCCCGGGCAGAGGCGCTCCTCGCTTCCCAGACGGGGCCGCCCGGGCAGAGGCGCTCCTCGCTTCCCAGACGGGGCCGCCCGGGCAGAGGCGCTCCTCACATCCCAGACGGGGCGGCCAGGCAGAGGCGCTCCTCGCTTCCCAGACGGGGCCGCCCGGGCAGAGGCGCTCCTCACTTCCCAGACGGGGCGGCCGGGCAGAGGCGCTCCTCACATCCCAGACGGGGCGGCCGGGCAGAGGCGCTCCTCACTTCCTCCCAGACGGGGTGGCGGCCAGGCAGAGGCGCTCCTCACCTCCCAGACAGGGCGGCCGGGCAGAGGCGCTCCTTACTTCGCAGACTGGGCGGCCGGGCAGAGGCGCTCCTCACCTCCCAGACGGGGTAGCCAGGCAGAGGCGCTCCTCACTTCCCAGACGGTTGGCGGCCAGGCAGAGGCGCTCCTCACTTCCCAGATGGGGCAGCCAGGCAGAGGCGCTCCTCACCTCCCAGACGGGGCAGCCGGGCAGAGGTGCTCCTCACTTCCCAGACGGGGCAGCCGGGCAGAGGCACTCCTCACCTCCCAGACAGGGCAGCCGGGCAGAGGTGCTCCTCACTTCCCAGATGGGGCGGCCAGGCAGAGGCACTCCTCACTTCCCAGATGGGGCAGCCAGGCAGAGGCTCTCCTCACTTCCTCCCAGACGGGGTGGCGGCCAGGCAGAGGCGCTCCTCACCTCCCAGACGGGGCGGCCAGGCAGAGGCGCTCGTCACTTCCCAGACGGGGTGGCTGGGCGGAGGCGCTCCTCACCTCCCAGACGGGGCGGCCGAGCAGAGGCGCTCCTCACCTCCCAGACGGGGTGGCGGCCGGGCAGAGGCGCTCCTCACTTCCCAGACGGGGCGGCCGGGTAGAGGCGCTCCTCACTTCCCAGACGGGGAGGCCGGGCAGAGGGGTTCCTCACTTCCCAGACGGGGCGGCCGGGCAGAGGTGCTCCTCACTTCCCAGACGGGGCAGCCGGGCAGAGGCGCTCCTCACATCCCAGACGATGGGCGGCCGGGCAGAGACGTTCCTCACTTCCTATACGGGATGGCGGCCGGGCAGAGGCGCTCCTCACTTCCCAGATGGGGCGGCCGGGCAGAGGGGCTCCTCACATCCCAGACGATGGGCGGCCGGGCAGAGACGTTCCTCACTTCCTATACGGGATGGCGGCCGGGCAGAGGCGCTCCTCACTTCCCAGATGGGGCGGCCGGGCAGAGGGGCTCCTCACATCCCAGACGATGGGCGGCCAGGCAGAGACGCTCCTCACTTCCTAGACGGGGTGGCGGCGGGGCAGAGGCTGTAATCTTAGCACTTGAAGAGGCCAAGGCAGGAGGCTGGTAGGTGGAGGTTGTAGCCAGCCGAGATCACGCCACTGCACTCCAGCCTGAGCACCATTGAGCATTGAGTGAGCGAGACTCCGTCTGCAATCCCAGCACCTCGGGAGGCCGAGGCAGGCAGATCACTCGAGGCCAGGAGCTGGAGACCAGCCCGGTCAACAGGGCGAAACCCCGTCTCCACCAAAAACACAAAAACCATTCAGGCGTGGCGGCGCGCGCCTGCAATCCCAGGCACTCGCAGGCCGAGGCAGGAGAGTCACAGGAGCCCGAGGCAGGGAGGTTGCAGCAAGCCGAGATCACGGCAGTACAGTCCAGCTTCGGCAACAGAGGGAGACCGAAAAAAGAAGGAGAGGGAGACCGAAGAAAGGGGAGAAGGAGAGAGGGAGAGGGAGAGGGAGAGCGAGAGAGGGAGAGGGAGAGAGGGAGAGGGGGAGAGGGAGAGGGGGAGAGGGAGAGGGGGAGAGGGAGAGAGGGAGAGGGAGAGGGAGAGGGAGAGGGAGAGGCTAAATTTTTCATATGAAGTTCAAACATTGTAATGAGGCTGCAGCATATGATAATTATATTAAGCAGAAAATTATTAAATATTTTAATTCCATATAGATTACCATCTCATCCTGCTATATTTACTCCCTCAAAGTAATGTCTAGATTAGTATTCAT
This sequence comes from Pongo abelii, assembly GCF_028885655.2. Taxonomy (NCBI): domain Eukaryota; kingdom Metazoa; phylum Chordata; class Mammalia; order Primates; family Hominidae; genus Pongo; species Pongo abelii. The sequence continues at coordinate 72,575,167 of NC_072001.2, forward strand.
CTATTTTCTTAAGAAAAATATATTATAAAGAGATAGTATAAAGAAAACTGAAAACAGTAGGGTTTTACTCAGTCAAAATTATACCTCAGTCTACAATGTCCAGGGAAATAATCCCTACAGAAATTAATTTCAGGATGATTTGTACGTGAATCTTCTCTTTCATAGTCCAGAGACATTTTTGTTTCCTTTTTTGGATTTTATCTTATTGGAATGTCACCTTTATTATGTATTTTACGTGTGACTCCTTTGGTTTAGAAAAGTCCTATACATATTTAAAATAATAAATACGTATTTTTAATCCCTTTAAAAATGGAATAGCCAAACCTAGATTTTTTTGTAGGCTTTTGCTAACACTATCTCGTAACAAATATCAGTTGAGAGCTCAAATTCAAAATTAATGTTATTTCCCACTAAAAATATAATTTTCTGTTGCACTGATTTCTTCCCATCATCCTATATCTTACCTAAATTAAATCTAAGCGTTTAACAGCATGGATTTGTTATTCCCATTGTGTGAATGAGAGTAGTTAAGGTCAAATTTGGTATGCGTTTCAGCAAGATGTCCCATTTGGGAGAAGATTCAGAGAATGTCATATATAATCTTTGAACTATTCCATGGAAAATCTAATTGAGAGCCTAATCAATTTTAGTAAGCAATTCAAGCCATGTGCTACCATACCCAGCACTAAGAATACTTTCAAGCCACCTTACATGTTTGGCCAGAAGAAATCTACCATTGTCTTCTGTAAATATTGTGCTGCCCCTAAAAAAAGCATTCTTTGGCCAGGCGCGGTGGCTCACGCCTGTAATCTCAGCACTTTGGGAAACCAGCACAGGTGGATCACTTGAGGTCAGGAGTTTGAGACCAGCCTGGCCAACATGGTGAAACCCCGTCTCTACTAAAAACACAAAATTCGCTGGGTGTTGTGGCACATGCCTGTAATCCCAGCTACTCAGGAGGATGAGGCAGGAGAATCACTTGAATTCAGGAGACAGATGTTGCAGTGAGCCAGGATTGTGCCACTGCACTCCAGCCTGGGTGACAGAGTGAGACTCTGTCTCAAAAAACAAAACAAAACAAAACAAAACAAAACAAAAAGCATTCTTATGCTTGACTGAATATTGAACACATTATTTTTTGAAAACCATCACACCACTGTTGTAAGTTGGCATTTTCCTGGAATTGTTTCATACCAGCAATGGCTGGCTATTAATTCAGCCTATTTAAAGTTCTAGTAATTGCCTGTGTGTTGTTTGTAAGCGATGTTTTATGTTCTTTTAATTGAGAGCCCAATCAATTCTCCTAGTAAGCAATTCAAACCACATGCCACCATACTTAGCACTAAGAATACTTCTGGATTTTTGGTCAAATTCTGAACTTGCATTAGTTTTCTGTTGCTGCTGTAACAAATTACCACAAACTTAGTGGCTGAAAAAACAAACAAATATATGATCTTACAGTCCTGTAGGTTACAAGTCTGACATGGGGTTCACCGGGTAAAATCTAGGCTTTGGTGGATGCTGTTGGGGAGAATGTTTTCTTACCTTTCCAGCTCCTAGAGGCTGCCTGCTCTCCTTGGCTCCTGGTCCCTTCCTCCGTCTTCACATCAGCAATGTTGCATCTCTCTGACCTTATTCCGTAGTCACTTTTTCCTCTGAGTCTCTTCTTCTGCCTCCGTCTTCCATTTTTAAGGACCTTTTGATTATACTGGGCCCACCTCGGTAACCAGAGAATCTTCCTATTTTAAGGTCCCTGGATTAGCAACTTTAATTTCACCTGGGACATTACTGCCCCTTTGCTGTGTAACCTAATATATTCACTGGTTCTGGCAATTAAGACGTGAACATCTTTGGGGAGCCATTATTCTGCCTACTGCAGACTTAGCAACCATGTTATATACTATTATCACAAGCTTGCCTATGGCAGCTTTTGAAATCAATGCCTAAAACTGAAAATAGTTTTTCTACTTCTTAAATCAAAGACTGCATTTTTACAACAAATGTAAAACCAGCAGAATTGCTCTGTTATTTCAACTTTCTTACTTTCTTCTGCTGTAGATCAATACTGTCTATAATGCTAGTCATTCAATGGGACTTTTCTTCTCTAGCACACAGTACCTGAGTTCTATTTACTTTTCTTTTTTTGAGACAGAGTCTCGCTTTGTTGACCAGGCTGGAGTGCAACGGCACGATCTCGGCTTACTGCAACCTCTGCCTCCCAAGTTCAAGTGATTCTTCTGCTTCAGCCTCCAGAGTAGCTGGGACTACAGACACATGCTACCATGTCCCACTAATTTTTGTAGTTTTAGTAGAGATGGGGTTTCACCATGTTGGCCAGGCTGGTCTCGAACTCCTGACCTCAAGTGATCTGCCCACCTCAGTCTCCCAAATTGCTGAGATTACAGGTGTGAGCCACCGTACCCAGTGCTATTTACTTTTTAAAAACATTTTGTGTATCTTTTTTTACTTTATTGTCCATTAAATTATTAATATTCTTTGGTTCCCCCTTCCCTGATATTGATCATTTATTTCATTACTTTTTATCTGTCTTACATGTTCAGCCAGAAGAGACTTACCATTGTCTTCTGTAAATATTATACTGCATGTACGAAAAGCATTCTTATGCTTGACTGAATATTGGACATGTATTTTTAAAAAACATCACAACAATGTTGTAAATTGGCATTTTCTTGTAATTGTTTCATATCAACAATGGTTGGGTATTAATTCAGCCTATTTAAAGTTCTAGTAATTGCATGTGTGTGGTGTGCAATTGTTGTTTTATGCTCTTTTAATTGAGAGCCTAAGTATTTCTGTCCTATGGGAACTAAGCATGGTCCTGCAAGGGATGTGGCATACTGTCCAACCTAGAGCCTGGTGCACCGCAGGTACCCAGCAAATGATAGGTTATAATTGCTGCAGCAAGGCTGGGCACAGTGGCTCACGCCTGTAATCCCAGCACTTTGGGAGGCCAAGGCAGGTGGATCACCTGAGGTCAGGGGTTCGAGACCAGCCTGACCAACATGTTGAAACCCTATCTCTACTAAAAATACAAAAATTTAGCTGGGCATGGTGGCAGGTGCCTGTAATCCCAGCTACTCAGGAGGCTGAGGCATGAGAATCACTTGAACCTAGGAGGCAGAGCTTGCAGGGAGCCGAGATCGCGCCACTGCACTCCAGCCTGGTCAACAGAGTGAGACCCTGTCTCAATAATAATAATGATAATTGCTGCATCAATGCATGGCCTCCCCCTTTTCCTTCCCATTCTTCCCCTGCCCTCTGCCAGCAAACACCTCATCAGACTCCCCACTAGCCTCTAACTATTCCCTGTCCTGGCTTTCCCTGTCACTGTATCCCTCTTACATACAAAGAACTTCCTCTTCTGTAGGGAACTGGATTCTGGGCAGGGAGGTGACAGCACGATGCTGGGGTGGGAGTCTGGCTTTGAAGCCAGAGGCAGTTGCAGCATCAGCAGGCCCTGGGAGCTGGTTAGAACTGCAGACTCTCGCCCCAGCCACCACACTGCAAGTAAGGTGCCCAGGTGATCTGCACACACTTGCAGAAGAAAGTTTGAGAGGCACTGGCTTGCACCACCTCACCGCTTATATTAGTTTGCTAGGGCTGCCATAACAAAATACCACAGACTGAGTAGTCTAAACAACAGAAAGTTATTTTCTTGCAGTTCCAGAGACTGAAAGGTGTTCAAGATCAAGGTTTGGACAGGGGCGGTTTCCTCCGAAGCCTCTCTCCTTGGCTTACAGATGGCCAGTCTCTTGCTGCCTCTGCACAAGGTCACCACTCTGTGGGTGCTCATCCCTGGTGTCTCTCTGTGAATTCAAATTTCCCCTTCTTGTGAGGGACACCAGGCATATTGGATTAGGACCCACCCTAATGGCCTCTTGAAAGACCTATCTCTGAATGCAGTTGCATCCGAGGTCCTGAGGGTTAGGACTTTAACTTAACAGATGAATTTTGGGAGGGACACAGTTCCCTCCCAGATTTAGTTCATAATGGCACTTCAATGAAGAAGAATCTAAGGCTCAGAGAAGTATGTCACAGTCCAAAATCACAGTACAGGCCAGGGGATAAGGGTTTTATCTCTCGACAGAGCCCTCCCCAGGGGGAACAATGAAGGACAGTGCACAAGAGGACAGGGAATGGAGTGTGCTGTCTGCATTGAGGTTTCAGCTTTGCTTCCGTTACTTTTGAGAACTTGAATAAATGCCCTAACCTCTCCAGGCCTCGGTTTCCTTTTCTGTGAAATGGGGACAATAAAAGGCTCTTCCTCACAAGCTGGTTGTGAGGATTCCATGAGCAGCAATTGCAGAATTCATGTGAATAGCGCCTGAGGCCCCCTGATCCCACTCTGCCTCTTCTTTTTCCCTGCTATCCAAATCTGCCCTTATTTACAGCTAGCCAAAAATGCCGAGTGATTTTCCCCAGGTGGTTTGCAGTTTAATAGCTAGAAAAACCAAAGGCTTGAAACTGTCATGGTGGAATTGTAGGCATCGGCTAGCAGGTGCATGCAAGCCTTGGCCATGCAAGAAGGCTTTCCTGGATGCTGAGCCTGAGGCAGGAACTGAAAGGGAAAACTTGCTGATGTGCCCTTCTGCTCCTAGTTCCTGGAGGTTCTCACTTCTAAATAGTAGGCTGCATATGATTTGATTTCATTTCACTCTAAATTGCTCAGCCTGCAACTAGGGGTGCAAGGTGGAGTCCTACAAATCAATTCTGCTGTGCAAATAAGCAGGCACCTGCTTACTTGGGGGTGCTTAGAAATGAGGCTAAGCTACGAAGTATTGAGGAAATGACTGCAGTTTTCCTTTGGGGTCAAACTGGGTTTGGAATACAAAATTGTTTTCAAATATTTAGTTTGTCCTTTCAATGTACGTACCATGCATTTTATGAAGGTCTGCTCTATGCAAAGCACTTTGCTAAGGCTAGAGTGGGAAGATGGAGAGAATGTTTCTCCTTTCCTGTGCTCACAGGAGCTCAGGGCAGGAGTGCAACTAAGACCTAGTAATGGGGTTCCATAGACAGAGATTCAAGCTGGGGAGGGCAGGGCAGGTCAGTCTTCTTAGTCTAAGCTGGAACATCACTGTCCTAGGACAGAGAGACTCCTTTTATTATCCTGTATCCGTCCATTTATTTTTTTGGAAAGGCTGCTTTAAATCCTGCCCCTATTACATGGCCAGTATTGGGCTTCCCATCCTTGTCTGGGGTCAGCATAGCAGGTCAGATGGAGGCAGGTTTTTTAATCTGGGCCTAGCCCTGGCTTTGGTGGCAAAATATCCTCCCCAGGTCTGGGGCCAGATTCCTAAATGAGGTCAAGTTGTCCAATGTATGGATTTCCCTTCTGTTCCCCGCTGGCTATTGACGATGTCAGTCCCCCTAGTTTTGCCTGCCAGAATGCCGGGATCCGCAGAGAGAAGCGAAGTAGTCACAAACTGTGAGTGGCCTTTTCCTCCAGCTTCTGTCCAGCCACTGCCACTGTGGCTGTCACGGGGTCTGTGCTCTCCTGCAGCCCTGCCCGGCCTTCTCCCTGCAGGTCACCGCCCCCACATGCCCAGTGCTCTGAAATGTTTCTGCTCTCACTGGTCCCTTGTCACAAAATCTCTTGGTTTATAGAATCTGCTAGTCTAATTCATATGAAGGAGTAAATAATGATTAATGGAGTCTGCATTGGAACCAGTGGCCAGTGCTTTAATTCATAATTATAAAACAACAACTTAAAAGGAAGAGAGAAAGAAGCTTGAAAGGTAGAAGGTTAGACCCAGTGTGGAGCTCCTGGGAGCTGTTATTTCTGCTAGAGGGCTTTCTGAGTCCTGCCAAGCACGTGCCGTCCTCCTCCACAGGATCAAAGGCTGAAGGCCATTGGCCTATTTGCCTCCTTGTCATCAGCCTTGGTGGGGTGGAAATCTGCAACTCAAGATTCCTGCTGCCCGTTATAGGAATCTGTCCACCATAAACTGGGGACGTCAGCAGAATTGAATGGTGAATCAAAAACTGGAACAAATCACTTTAATTACCTAAGACCCAAACCTAATTCACAGTATTTCTTCACTGGTCCATGAACCAACTTCATTTTATCCCCTCCCTCTAGTTGAGCAGTTTAACCCAGAACTGAACTAAGAGTTCTCTAAAACTTGGAGCTACTGCTGGAAGGGAATGTGCCGACCATTCAGCTAGCCAAGCCCTCTTATTTTACACAGAGGCCCTGAGAGCTGTGACCCAGGGCTTCAGCTTCACTTAAACGCTTCACTTTTCTCAAGGCCACATGGCACCTCGGGGGCCCAGATTTGACTCATTACTCTGGCAACCCCTCACCTTCTGCACTGTTCCATGTGACTGCTTGACTTGGAACCCCAAGAAATAGCACAAGGCTGGGCACAATGGGTCACACCTCTAATCCCAGCACTTTAGGAGGCCAAGATGGGAGAATCACTTGAGCCCAGGAGTTCAAGATGAGTCTGGGCATCATAGCGAGACCCTGTCTCTGCAAAAAATAAAAAATTAGGCTGGGCATGGTAGCTCATGCCTGTAATCCCAGCACTTTGGGAGGCCAAGGTGGGTGGATCACTTAAGGTCAGGAGTTCGAGACCAGTCTGGGCAACATGATGAAACCCCCATCTCTACTAGTAATACAAAATATTAGCCGGGCATTGTGGCATGCGCTTGTAATCCTCGCTACCCGAGGGGCTGAGGCAGGGGAATCACTTGAACCCAGGAGGCAGAGGTTTCAGTGAGCCAAGATAACACCACTGTACTCCAGCCTGGGCAACAAAATGAGACTCCATCTCAAAAAAAAAAAAAAAAAAAAATTAGCTGACCATGGTAGCACTCCTGTAGTTCCAGCTACTCAGGTGGCTAAGGTGGGAGGATCATTTGAGCCCAGGAGTTTGAGGCTGCAGTAAGCCATGATTGCACCACTGCACTCCAGCCCTCCAGCCTGGGCTTCAGATCAAGACCTTGTCTCAAAAAAAAAAAAAAAAAAAAAAAAAAACGAGAGAGAGAGATAGCACAGACTCTGGTATATATTGTACATTTTTTGACACAGAACCTCTCTTACACTAAGAAATTGACACCCCAAATGAGAAATGGATGGCTAGATTGAAGTTCCTCTAGCCTTCCCCTCACAGCCCTAGAAATTCAAAGGAGAGGGTTTGCAACTTATTGTGACCTGATTTAGATTATGATTACGAATATCATTGTTATTATCTGCTTCAATTACCCTATTCATCTATAATTTACTTTTCAAAGGGTATGGCAACATTTATCTAAATCAGTGGTCCTTACCTGGGGGCGATTTTTGCCCCCAGGGGACATCTGACAATATCTGGAGACATTTCTGTTTGTCACAACTTGGGGGGTAGGGTGCCGACAGTGTGAGCTAGTGGCGTTTAGCGGATAGTGGCCATGGATGCTGTGAAAGTACGCACGGGTTGGCCCCCACAGCAAATAATGATCTGGCCCAAAGTGTCAGTAGTGTCAAAATTAATAACCCTTGGTCTAGATCAACAAAGAAGGGGAAAATAGGTCTCCTGCAGTCCTGCTACCTCAACAAATTAAACACTTTTCTATGTTCCTCCCAGCCTCTGCCCCACGGTGTAAACTTCACTTTCCCAAGCTCTTCTAACCATGGCAGGAATACAGTTTGATTTCCACATTTCTTCACTTATTATTGTATCCTGGGCTGTTGCCCCTCTGGCCTCGTTATCTTCTCACTTACCACTTTTAGTGGATGTAATACAATACTCCAGGCAGGTTGATACCCCGTATTTCACCTGACCAATCTGGGTTTCTCAGTGGGGGTGTTTTTTGGGGGGGGACTTGCCAAATGGGCTGCATGGGGGTGTGGGTGGCTTGAGCAGCCCTGCTGTGGGCAGCCGCCTCCTCTTCCTGCAGCCCAGGCATCAGCATCATGGTCCTCATCATCAAAAGCCCTTTATGAAGCACCTTGGTGAATATATCCTGGCACTGGGTGCATCTTCTGCAGAGTTCTTCCCACCAGCCCCTGACATGCAGGGCTTGCCGGCTCAGACAGACAGCATCTATGTCAGCTCACCAAAAAGGCGTCCAAAAACTGGGCTGTAGGCCCCAGGCAGAGGGGTGAGAAAACAGATTCTTAGGCAAGATTCATGCCAAGAGTAAGTACGCCGGGGAATGCAAAGACAGGCTGGATTCCCAAAGGGAGACTGGCCCTTGAATTCCCTCCTCCAGCTGGCTGGAGGCTTCTTGGAGGACATGGGATTTTAGAAGCTACTTCGAGGGAAGGAGAGAGTGAGGGGAACAGCTTAACAGGTTAAGGACTTGGGGTCAAGCGTTCCAGGCACACAGAGCACGGCCTGGAAGATGTTTCTCCAGAGACCTTCGTGCCACCCTCTGGTCTCACCTCAGTGTCCTTTTCCTTTGCCTCTGCAGGTGTTCCATGAGCAAGGCATTCTGTCCGGCTACCGCCATCCACAGAGTTCTGCCACTGCCTGCATCCTCAGCCTTTTCCAAATGACCAATGAGACTCTCAACATTTGGACTCACTTGCTGCCCTTCTGGTACCTTCTGGCCCCCTTGACCGGCCTGTCTCCTTCAGGAGCCCTGGAGACCAGGGTGTCTTAAAACACAGCTAGTGTTGAGAGGGCTGAGATTCTATGCTGGGGTTTGGGGATCCCCGTGGGTACACGCAGGTGAAGGGAGTGTGTGACAGAGGGAAGAGACATTGGGTGTGCCACGGGGATGACCTTTAAGGCATGGACTGGGGTAAGATTTGAGGGGAAATCCCGAAAGTGCCTCAGTCCTTCCCTGCTCCCTGCTCCAGTGCCTGATATGATAGCATTTACCTTCATCTCCAGTCTTGGAGACTTTCCAGGTCTTCCAGGAGCCCTGGTTAAAATGTCACTAGTTTGAGCAAGTCAACCTCTCTGAGCCTTACATTTTCCTACCTGCAAAGCAGGAGTGATGGTCCGCACCTCCCCAGTGGTTGCTGTGAGGGTTTGGGGAGAAAACATTGGTAGAGGCATCTGACACAGAGTTGTGGGTGTTCCGTAATCATTCTGGGAACCACGGCAACTGGGAGGCACTTGGTCAGGCAGCCTGTAGATGGAGCCAGCTAAGAGCAAAGCTCTGGGAAGCCTGTATGCAGAAATGGGAGTTGCCAGGGAAGCGAAGAGGGGCCTTGCTGAGAAAGGTGGGGGATGAAGGCCAGTGTCACACACTGCACACCTTTGCTTAAGGAATGGAGGCTGGAGACAGGGTCAAAGCACCAAATCACAGTGGATCTGAGCTGGAAGAACTCTGAGGCCATTCAAGCCACTGTCCCACTCAGACCACCATTGGTCGATGTAGACACAGCCGAGAGAAGGGGTGGCTTCCTTATGTCATGCAGGGGCGCCGTGGCACAGGCTGGTCACTGGACTCCCTCCAGTCATGTTGAGAAGAGATGAGGAGTGTGCCATGAGTGGAGATGGGCCCAGGCTCCCCGCACAGGGGCAGCCAGCCCGAGTAGAAGTCAGATGACAGACCCGGGGCCAAAATGCAGGGGCAGGCTGTTTGATTCCAGCAGCCAGCTCAGTGGAGAGGGGAGAGAGCTCAGTCTGGTGTGGACTAGGGTGATCTGTGAAGGAGCGTGGCAGCCCTGGGCCTGCGGACTGGGCAGGGGTGGCAGCACAGCCCTGCTCCAGGGACCATTTGTCATTTTTAAAAGTATACATGCTTATAAATTATAACCCTTCAGAAGGGAATAGAGTCGGGCTCTGCCACTGGCCCCAGTTCTCCTCCCTGGAGTGGCCAGGGGGACCTGCTTCCTGTGCATCCTCCTGGAGCTTTTCTGGGGACTCAGGAGCATCTGTGCTGTGAGCGTCCCCAGCATCTGCCTCTTTCCCCACTGCCGTCCTCTTACTTCCTTCCCTTGGAGATCTCACTCTGTCAGCATCTGCAATCTGCATGTCTCCCGGACTTTGGAACATCTGCTTGGTGTTCCATTTTCTGGATGAATCATGGTTGATTTAGGCTGTTTTGAGATTTGAGCTGCTAAAAGGGTACCAGCCTGTCCATCCCTGCTTGTGGGTCTTGCGCTCCATGCATGGATCCCTGTAGGGTGATTTTTTGCTATTTTACAGCTGAGCCAAGCTGGGTGAGCTGCAACCCCCTCACCCCCCTCACCCCCCTCACCCCCAGCACTGCCTATGCACCTCTACACTGTGCCAGGCTCTCAGAGATGATCCTGACTGAGCAACAGAGAGTAGCAGGAAGGACTTAGGAAGGTCTGGATCAAGATGCCCTAAGGAAATGGGACCACCGAAAAATTGAAATGACCGAAGGATACATTTTGAGAAACAGCAAATAGCTTAAGTTTTACTTCTGCTGGGACAAAAATAAAAAGTCCACAAGTGTAGCTGGAAGGATTTAGCAATGTTCCTTCAGCTCCTGCATATGAAAAGCTTTGTAGAGTCTCCTCCCTTGGAGGAGTTAGTGGGAAAGGGAGCCAGCTCTCTAGGGGTGATTTGTGGAAGTGAGGTGCTCTGCAGGCAGGACCTCATGCGTGGATTGTAGGTCAGGAGTGATTTGTGGAAGTGAGGTGCTCTGCAGGCGGGACCTCATGTGTGGTTTGTAGGTCAAGCAGATCTGGTGAAGAATTGTGAAGTGTCTCTGCATAGAGATCTAGGCTCTGCTAAGAGTCAGCTGTGGGACTAGCTATTCAGAAAAGTGATTGTACTCTTAGTGGAGGAACAGTGTGGAGGAGGAGGGAGAAAATAGTCCTCTTGGCCTCTGGGCTTGCAAGGCTCCACCTGGGGCATTGCTTCTATTTGAGGAGGCTTCCTACAAGAGGGACATAGACAAACTACATGGAGCAAGGACAAACCACAGGGATGGTGGTAACGCCACATTTAGATCCCGCGAGGAATGACTGAAGAAACTGGGAGTATTTCATGTGAAGTTCAGGGAGGTGGGAGGGGGTTAGAAAGACTGCCTTAAAATATTTGATAGGCGGCTGGGTGCAGTGGCTCATGCCTATAATCCCAGTACTTTGGGAGGCCGAGGCAGGCAGATCACAAGGTCAGGAGATCGAGACCATCCTGGCCAACATGGTGAAACCCCGTCTCTACTAAAAATACAAAAGTTAGCCAGGCGTGGCGGAGGGTGCCTGTAGTCCCAGCTACTTGGGAAGCTGAGACAGGAGAATCGCTTGAACCCAGGAGGCAGAGGTTGCAGTGAGCTGAGATCGTGCCACTGCACTCCAGCCTGGTGACGGAGTGAGACTCCGTCTCAAAAAAAAAAAAAGTATATATATATACATACATATATATGTGTATGTGTATATATATGTATATGTGTGCATGTATATGTGTGTGTGTATATATATGTGTGTATATATGTGTATATATGTGTGTGTATATGTGTATATATGTGTGTGTATATATATGTGTGTACGTATATATATATATACACATATATATATATGCATATGTTAAGCTTGTTTTCTGTGATCCTGGTGGAGGGAACTAAGGCCAATCAAATGGAGATAGATTCCAGGAGGACAGATTTGAGCCAATGAAAGAGAACTTTCCAGCCCTTGGAACTGCTTTGGGAGGTAATGAGCCCCCATCCCTGGAAGCATGCAAGCTGAGGCTGGAGAATCACTAGGGGATTGGACTAGATATACATAAAGCCTCTCTTCTTATTTCACCTGCACATTCCCAACGTACTGCCTCCCAATTAAAAAAGGACCCCCCACCTCCCTAGCACATGGTATTTCCCCAAAGTGAGAACACAAAGGAATTGGTCATCGCGGGGGAATGGAGAGAGTAGATAGGCGAGGATCTAAAAGGAGCTTCCACCATGGAGGGTGAGTGGGTCCTCCATGTTCATTGTGGAGGGTGAGCGGGCCCTCCGTGCTCATGGTGGAGGGTGGGCGGGCCCTCCGTGCTCATCGTGGAGGGTGAGCGGGCCCTCCGTGTTCATGGTGGAGGGTAAGCGGGCCCTCCGTGTTCCTGGTGGAGGGTGAGCGGGGCCCTCTGTGTTCATGGTGGAGGGTGAGTGAGCCTCTGTGTTCATGGTGCAGGGTGAGTGGGCCTCTGTGTTCATGGTGGAGGGTGAGTGGGCCTCTGTGTTCATGGTGGAGGGTGAGTGGGCCTCTGTGTTCCTGGTGGAGGGTAAGTGGGTCCTCTGTGTTCATGGTGGAGGGTGAGTGGGTCCTCTGTGTTCATGGTGCAGGGTGAGTGGGCCTCTGTGTTCATGGTGGAGGGTGAGTGGGCCTCTGTGTTCATGGTGGAGGGTGAGTGGGCCTCTGTGTTCCTGGTGGAGGGTGAGTGGGTCCTCTGTGTTCATGGTGGAGGGTGAGTGGGCCTCTGTATTCATGGTGGAGGGTGAGTGGGCCTCTGTGTTCATGGTGGAGAGTGAGTGGGTCCTCTGTGTTCATGGTGGAGGGTGAGTGGGCCTCTGTGTTCATGGTGGAGGGTGAGTGGGCCTCTGTGTTCATGGTGGAGGGTGAGTGGCCCTCTGTGTTCGTGGTGGAGGGTGAGCGGGCCCTCTGTGTTCATGGTGGAGGGTGAGTGAGCCTCTGTGTTCATGGTGCAGGGTGAGTGGGCCTCTGTGTTCATGGTGGAGGGTGAGTGGGCCTCTGTGTTCATGGTGGAGGGTGAGTGGGCCTCTGTGTTCCTGGTGGAGGGTAAGTGGGTCCTCTGTGTTCATGGTGGAGGGTGAGTGGGTCCTCTGTGTTCATGGTGCAGGGTGAGTGGGCCTCTGTGTTCATGGTGGAGGGTGAGTGGGCCTCTGTGTTCATGGTGGAGGGTGAGTGGGCCTCTGTGTTCCTGGTGGAGGGTGAGTGGGTCCTCTGTGTTCATGGTGGAGGGTGAGTGGGCCTCTGTATTCATGGTGGAGGGTGAGTGGGCCTCTGTGTTCATGGTGGAGAGTGAGTGGGTCCTCTGTGTTCATGGTGGAGGGTGAGTGGGCCTCTGTGTTCATGGTGGAGGGTGAGTGGGCCTCTGTGTTCATGGTGGAGGGTGAGTGGCCCTCTGTGTTCGTGGTGGAGGGTGAGCGGGCCCTCTGTGTTCCTGGTGGAGGGTGAGTGGGTCCTCTGTGTTCATGGTGGAGGGTGAGTGGGCCTCTGTGTTCATGGTGGAGGGTGAGTGGGCCTCTGTGTTTATGGTGGAGGGTGAGTGGCCCTCCGTGTTTGTGGTAGAGGGTGAGCGGGCCCTCTGTGTTCATAGTGGAGGGTGAGTGGGTGCTCTGTGTCCATGGTGGAGGGTGAGTGGGCCTCTGTGTTCATGGTGGAGGGTGAGTGGACCTCTGTGTTCATGGTGGAGGGTGAGTGGACCTCCGTGTTTGTGGTAGAGGGTGAGCGGGCCCTCTGTGTTCATAGTGGAGGGTGAGTGGGTGCTCTGTGTCCATGGTGGAGGGTGAGCGGGCTCTCTGTGTTCATAGTGGAGGGTGAGTGGGTGCTCTGTGTCCATGGTGGAGGGTGAGTGGGCCTCTGTGTTCATGGTGGAGGGTGAGTGGACCTCTGTGTTCATGGTGGAGGGTGAGTGGGTCCTCTGTGCTCATCATGGAGGGTGAGTGGGCCTCTGTGTTCATCGTGGAGGGTGAGCGGGCCCTCTGTGTTCATCGTGGAGGGTGAGTGGGCCTCTGTGTTCATGGTGGAGGGTGAGCGGGCCCTCCGTGTTCCTGGTGGAGGGGGAGCGGGCCCTCTGTGTTCATGGTGGAGGATGAGCGGGCCCTCTGTGTTCATGGTGGAGGGTGAGTGGGCCCCTGTGTTGGTGGTGGAGGGTGAGCGGGCCCTCTGTGTTCGTGGTGGAGGGTGAGCGGGCCCTCTGTGTTCGTGGTGGATGGTGAGTGGGCCCCTGTGTTCATCGTGGAGGGTGAGTGCGCCCTCTGTGTTCATCGTGGAGGGTGAGTGGGCCCTCTGTGTTCCAGGTTCTTTGCATGGAGGTTTGTGACTGCACTGTATATGACAGACATCAAGAATGACAGCTACTCCTGGCCCATGCTTGTGTACATGTGCACCAGCTGCGTGTACCCGCTTGTGTCCAGCTGTGCGCACACCTTCAGCTCTATGTCCAAGAATGCCCGGCACATTTGCTACTTCCTGGACTATGGCGCCGTCAACTTCTTCAGCCTGGGTATGTGAGGCCTTGTTCTTGCTTTCCTTCCCCTGCAACCAGGCTGTTTGCCCCTTCTCCTGTGAGCTAGGGTCACTAGAAGGCTTTGATGGTTTGCAGAAGAGTCCAGGGATTATGCCAGTGCCCCTGTCCAGTTTCCCAATGGGTGTTTTATAAGCAACTGTCCATAAGCATGCTGCTAAATATTTAGCCACTGGCTCTGTGGGGACAACAGCCCCGATCTGCAGTGTTTGCCAGTTTCTGTGGTATAAATCTTCCCATCATGGCCAGCTTCAACCTACCAACATGACGTCACAGAACACAAGAGTGGGAAGAGATATGCGTAGCACATCATTATAGAAATCCCACCGTGCAGATACAGTAGATGTAGTCATTGAGTACTCAGTACTTTTGTTAATATGATTTATTTAATTGCAAGTTTATGTGATTTAATTTTTAATGATGGCTGTGTTCAGCACTCAGCTCTCTCACAGGCCAGAATGAACTGACTCCAGTACATCAGTGCTGGTCTCTGTCATGCCAGGCAAGAAGAGGAGGGTGAGGTCATGAGCCTCGTATGTCCAGAGGCTTAGTGCAATCAGAGAGATGCTCAGAGTATGCGGGAATAGAGCAGCAGCCTAAGCTGGTGAAATTGGGTGCTGACCGCCCCCTCTTCCTTGTCTTTTTCTTTGACTATGATGCCCCCTCCTCCGGCTTCTTCTTCTCTCCTCCTCTTGTGGGCATGCATCTGTCCCTAAGGATATGAGTTCTAGATTCGTTCTCCAGGTCCCATTCTAGGTGAGAAAACCAATTATTGTCTTCCTTGCCCAAGAGGTTGTCCATGAGGAGCCTACCTCCATCCTCTTTCTTCATATACACATGCTCACACACAAACATACACTCATGCACTGATACACACTGACATACACACATACACACACTCACCACATATACACAATACACTTACATGCACACACTCTCACTCCACACACACACCACATGCCACACGTACTCACACATTGACACACACACAATACACTCACATACACACACTCACACCACATACACACAATACACTCACATGCACACTCTCAAACACTACACACACACCACCCATACTGACACACACTACACTCACATAAACACACAACACATACACACAATACACTCACATGCACATACACATACTCTCAGACCCTCCACACACACTCACATCCACATACACACCACACATACTGACATATACACACAATACACTCACATACACACTCACATGCTCATATATGCACACATACTCTCGGACACCACACACACATTCACACACTCACACTCTCACATACATCACCCACACACACACCACACACATGCACATCGCACACACCACATACATACACACACACCACACACATGCTCACTCACACCCTCTCACACACATACACACACATTTTCTCGCTTCACTGCCCACTCCTTAGTGCTCTGCTGCCCAGTCCCCAGCATTCACTAGACCTTGCCCCTTTCGGTGTGAGCCAGGCTTACCCTCAGGCTTTGATGGGTTTGCAGAAGACAGCGGGGAATGTGCGTGCCCCTGTCCAGGGTCTCAGCCTCCTCACTGCCGAGATTGACACAGGGGTCCTTCAGGCCTCCTCAATGCCCCTCTCTTTCTCTGGTCCCTGTCACATCCCTCCCTCCCTCCCGGATCCCCTTCCACCCTCCGGATCCCCTCTTACCCTCCATGTCCCCCCTCCCCTGGGCTGGCTCCCCTCCTCTGCTTTCTGGCACACATGGGCGGGGAGGCTCAGAAGTGGTCCTTTGACCTCTCCTCTCACACGTTCCGGCTCCCCAGGGATCTCCTCCGTGCCTACTGCATCTCTTCCCACCTCCGGAGAAACCCTGTCTCCAGTGTAAACCTCTTACCTGAGGTCCACGCCACCTCAGAGCCATGAGACCAGAACTGTACCTGCTCCTGCCCCTGCCCCTACACCTGCTACCCCTCTGTATGTCCAACCTGACTGATGGTTGCACCCCTACTCCTTCTCCCGAGTCAGAAGCCTGACTAATCCTCGGGATCCCCTTCCTCTCACTCCCCGTGCATGCCCACCCTCTGGCCAATTGGTTATTAAGACCAGGTGACTTCTCTCCTACCTGCTCTAAGCGGCACTGCCCCTTCGTCTTGAGTCAGGCCCTGGCTTCTCACTTGCACAGTTATCACAGCCTTCTCCACCTCACCCGGACCCTGGAGGCTTCCACAACACCTTCTACCACATCACCCTCCCACTGTCAGGGCCCTCATCACCCGGAAGCAGTCCAGACTCCTTAGCGGGGTGGCTTCCTTGGCCCTCGGTTGCCTGCTTTAGACTTGTTTTGATAAGTGTGGGCATTTCTGGAGTAACGGCTGCATGGCAAGCCCTGGTCCAGGCCCCTGACATGGACCCCTGAGGGGCCACACCACACCATGTTTAATGGTCCAGGTGCTGGCACCTGATTCCGCCACCCCTAACCGTTAGAGGCTCCTGTGCAAGTTTCGTAACCCTGCCAAGCCTCAATTCTCTCATCCACAAAATGGACGTAATATCTTCTTTGTGGGTATGTTCTGATGATTAAATATGTTTTAAATGAGGCTCAGAGCCTAGCCTTAGTCGGCATCTGAGGGCAGCCATTACCACGATGATCTTGTTAACCCTGGCAGCAGTCTCTGAGGTAGGTCCTAGTGTCATACCCATGCCTAGGTGAGGACAGTGAGGCACTGTGGAGATAAGTGACAGGTCACACAGCTGTGCATGGCAGAGCCAGGGTGAGGACTGAAGCCCATGTGGTCTGCCACCAACCTGTCCCCTGCCTTCCTCCATCATGGGCCTCACTGTCTGTCTGTGTAAGAGTTCCTCTTGTTGCCATGGTCTCCCTTCTCTGTATCCTCCCGTAGGCCATTCCCCAGAACTCCCTCTTCCCTTACCTGCAGGCTGCACCACGGGAGCCTCAGGGGCCCCTGCCCTGTGCCCTTCTTCCAACCCCCAGACTTGGATATACCCCCACCATGGTTCTTCTGATCCCCAGCCTGCCAGCCATGCCGGCACACCTCCCTCGCTGGGAACAACTCCGGAGCACAGAAGATGCCTCCAATCTGTTTTTCTAGCCCATAGCCCAGTGCTTGATGTGGGGAAGCGTTCAGGAAACATGGAAGGAACATCTCTAGTCCACTGAGAGAGCCATTGATTCCGTCTGGGACTCCCCTCTCCACCTTCTGCCCCTGCCTCCCTCCTCCCTCGCTGTCCAGTGTAGCAGCCCCCCCCCGCCACCTCCCAGCCTCCCAGGAGTTCCTCCCTCAGGCCATCCTGTGTGCTTTCACTAGGTTTTGGTCATCAGAATCCTTCAGTGGCTCCCTTAGTGCCTGAAAGAGGAAGTTCCCTTTCCTTAGCCTGCACCCAAAGCTGAAAGCCTCCCTGCCCTCAGGCTCCTGTCAGAATCCGGGATGACCTGCCAGGCTTTGTTCCAAGATCAACTCCTGTGCCTTGTGCTCCACCCATCCCGAGCACCTGCCCCACACTGGAACCTGCCTCAGGCTCTGATCTTTTGCTTCTGGCTGCGGTTCTGGGCAGGGTCAGAGGCTCCTTGGCTCTTGCATGGCCCATAGCTTGCCCCAGTTGGCATCTGCTAAGCCAATGCATCCCAGTTCAGAAGGGAACCCCCCTCCCGGTATGGGGCCAGACGAAGGGCTTGCCTGTCCCTCTGGAGGCAGGTTCCCACTGAAATCTCGCAGGCTGCCTGCTGGAGCTGGGAGTATGGGACCAGGAGGGTTTGGTGTTCACCCTCTTTGCCTGTGTGGCCAGCTTCGCTAGATCCATCTGTCACTGGGATAAAAGACAGAGATCAACCTGTATGGCCCAAGGCCTTGTTCAGCCCTGAGCTAGGACTCCACGATTCCTGATGTCTTTGGAATGACAGGTGACCTAGGCATGGCCTTCAGGCCCTGGGCTGCCTCCCTTAGGGGAGACCTCAGGAGGTGAGGGTGCAGGTCCAGGCCCGTCTCCCCAGCTGAAGCATACCTGGCCCCTTTGAAAAGGACAGTGATCTCCCCTGCTCTTCCAAATAAGTGCTTCAGCAAACAGGTCTCTAGAAGGTCCTTAAGCAACCCTTTCACAAAGTCCAAAACCTAAAACACAACACAACACCCAGCCTCTCAGCTGGCCTGTCTCCCAGCTGCTGATAAGACATCCTCGTCTCAGCAGGGGCCCCCCCTCCAACATTGATCTTTCTACCAGGAGCACCCATGTCCCCGGGTAGGTGAGATGTGCAAACTCTGAGTAGAGCTCAGCTCGCTGGGTCTATCATCGTGGACCACAGCATGTGGCTAAAAGCAGGAACTGTCACTAACCTGCCTGGGTTTGAAGCCCATCTTTGTTAACTCTCTAGCTGCAAGACCCTGGGCGAGTGATTAAACCTCTCTGTCCCTCTGCTTCCTATCTGTACAGTGAGGATAAGTGCAGAGTTATGAAGGAGGATGGTTGAAGTATTATGTGAGGTCATATATGTAAAGCCCTTGGAGCAAAGCTGGGCTTACAGTAAATTCTCAGGATGGGATTTGGGTGGGCAGAGAAGAGAGAGGAGGACATCCTGGAAGGGGGAATGGCACCAGTGAGGGCACAGAGCCAGGACTGTGGGAATGATGAGGGCCAAGCCAGATGCTGGGGACAGTCTTTGCAAGGGGCCCACGTGGTGCCAAGGCCTGGCTCCTCTCCCAAGGCTGGCTTTTCTTCCCCAGGCTCAGCCATTGCCTACTCTGCATACACGTTCCCGGATGCACTGATGGGCACCACCTTCCATGACTACTATGTGGCCCTGGCTGTACTGAACACCATCCTCAGCACAGGCCTCTCCTGCTACTCCAGGTACTGGGTCACTCTGACCTCAGATGAGAGGGGAGGGAGGGTCTTGCATGCAGCTCCCTGCACTCTTTAAGGGAGCCGGGGAAGAGGTGGGCTCAATGGAAAAGGTGCTTGGGAACCTAGGACTCCATTCCAGGTGGACTTCCTATTGCTGGCAAAACCAGCTTCCTGGACACGCAAGCTCCAGGCCGCCATGCTCAGAGAGTCTCATACTTGGTTTAATACTCTGCTGCCTTTTTTTGTTTTTGTTTTGAGACAAAGTCTCACTCTGTTACCCAGGCTGAAGTGTGATGGCACAATCTTGGCTCACTGCAACCTCCGCCTCCTGAGTTCAAGCTATTCTCCTGCCTCAGCATCCCATGTAGCTGGGATTACAGGCACCCACCACCACACCCAGCTAATTTTTGTATTTTTAGTAGAGACAGGGTTTCACCATGTTGGTCAGGCTGGTCTGGAACTCCTGACCTCAGGTGATCCACCCACCTTGGCCCTCCAAAGTGTTGGGATTACAGGCGTGAGCCACGGCGCCTGACATGTTTTGGGGTTTTTTTTTGTTTGTTTTATTTATTTATTTTTTGAGACAGGGTCTCTCTCTGTGGCCCAGGCTGGAATACAGTGGTGCGATCTCAGCTCACTGTAGCCTCGCCTTCCGGGGCTCGTCTGCTGCATTCTTAATAATTTGTAATAATTTTTGAACAATGAGGTCCCTGCTCTTTGATTTGGTACCAGGCTTTACAAATTATGCAGCTGGTTCAATTGCTGGACAAGTGGCTTATCCACCCTGAACTTCAGTTTGCTCATCTATAAAATGAGGCCATTACAAATACCCCTAAGACAAATGGAAGGATTACAGGTAATGTACTCAGGACACTTAGCACAAGCCTGGCACACAGGAGATGTCCCATAAATGTGTGGTCACTAATGGTGACTGGGTGTGCCTGCCTCTGGGCATATGTGATGGATGATGGTGTTATTCAAATACCCTATGCATCCCTCATCACCGTGAGTCAGGCCCAGCTTACTCGCTCTAATTCCCACTGTTTTTTTTTTTTCTTTCAAGAAAACTCATGGGGGTGTGAGTGCAGAGAATGTTATTATGGGGATAACTACACCCGTTTATTCAGCTCTTTGTAGAAGCGAACTGCCCAAAATTTCCTTTTTCCCTAAAATACTCAGGGAATCTCCTGAATGGTTATGTTGGGGTGACAGCCCTGGCTGAATAGTGCCAAGGCCGGTACTTTTGGGCTGGAGGCCTTTCGTGCTGGTCAGGAAAGGTAGGCTGGCAGGTACATCTGAGTTCTCTGTCCTCCCGCAACGGCAACTCCAGGGAGCCAGTGGAGTCTCCCTGCCTCCACTTGTCCCCCTCTCCCCAGGAAAAAACAGGCAGGTGAGATATGCCCCATCTGGTAACTTCTCCAGAATGATTTTGTCTCCAACTTCCTTTGGGTGACACTTGGGATGTGTGGGGCCGGCAAGTTTCACAAGGGAGGGCAGACAAGTTTCACAAACAGGACAAACCAGTTTTTTTGTTTCTATTTTTTATTTTTAAATGGAAGGATAGATTCTGAAACAGCATTGGGAATACTTGTTCCAATTCGCCTTCCATTCACCTGTGCTAAGGTGGGTTGGAAGTGTGGAGCTGCCTTCCATGGGAGTGAAAGTCTCTTTCTAGGAGTCCCTGCCATAGATGAAGGGAGGTATAACAGACATAGATCAGTAATAACCCTGCGGAAACAAGTCCAGCAGAGATGAAGCAAGCCCCGGAGACCTGGGTGCATGGGCTTGTGGACTGGCCATGGTCCAGGAACCTGGACACTCTTGGACCTGGTCCTTGCACCAGTCACCGCCCCATCTGGTTGTCTCTCCTAGGGCTGTGTGGCTCTGGTGTTTGAAATTTAGGATTAGACGGGGAAAGCACCATAGGTTGAGGGGGCAGAGGAGGAAGAGAAGGCTTCGTGAGTGTGGAAGAAAGTCTCCAGAGTGAGGCTGGATGCAGTGGCTCACACCTGTAATCCCAGCATTTTGGGAGCCCCAGGTGGGTGGATCACCTGAGGTCAGGAGTTCAAGACCAGCCTGGCCAACACGGTGAAAACCTGTCTCTACTAAAAATACGAAAGTTAGCTGGGTGTGGTGGTGGTTACCTGTAATCCCAGCTACTCAAGAGGCTGAGGCAGGAGAATTGCTTGAAACCAGGAGGCAGAGGTTGCAGTGAGCTGAGAGCATGCCACTGTACTCCAGCCTGGGCAATGGAGCAAAGAAAAAAAAGAAATTGTCTCCAGAGTGAATGATCCAAAATGGCTTCCCCATGAGCTCATAATTCAAATTCTTAGAACACTTGCTGGTTTTAATTTTTTTTTGTTTTGTTTTAAGTAAAGACAGGGTTTCGCCATGTTGGCCAGGCTGGTCTCGAGCTCCTGACCTCAAGTGATCCATTCTCCTCAGCCTCCCAAAGTGCTGGTATTACAGGTGTGAGCCACCCTGCCCAGCCTAGATTGCTTTCTTCTAGCCAGGAGTCTTCCCTGATGGTTCAGATATAACGGATGGGGCCTTTTGGATGTGGCATGCCTGGTGTCTTTGGAGGAACTTATCTGACAGGGCAGCTTTGCCAGACATCTCCTGGGTGCCTGAGTTTGGGGGCTTCTCCCTTTGCCAATGAAATGGATTATTTATTTATGGAGTACATCTGTGGCTATTCCATCCATCCACCCATCTACACACCCACCCACCCATCCAACATTCCTTAAATGCCTGCCATGCTCCAGGTACCACGTTAGGAGCTGGGGGTGCCAGAAGGATGCCCTTACCTTCAGAGAGCACCCAGTGCCATAGGAGAGACAGACTGCAGATGCCCCCAGAGGCCCATGAGGCCATGATTTCCTTTAGAGTGTAGCAGGAGGGAGTGTAATGTAAACAAATAATGATAAGGCAGAATGACACCTGCTGGTATACACAGGGTTCTGAGAAGTGGCATTAGGACTGGATATTGAAGGAGGTAGAACACTTTAGCTGAAGAGGAGGACATAGCAACCAGCCAGGACAAGGATGAGGACTATAGAGAGGGTGGGCCAGGGTCGGGAAGCAGCAAGGTGTGTTAGAGCTGCCAGAGTCTGCAAGAGTAGATGGAGGAGAGCAGCTACAGAGGGGCTTGGATGGTGGGCTGGGGGCCTGTGGGTCCTATGAGGACTGGCCCTTTGCTCATGAAGGATGAGAATCTCCTAGGGAAAAAAAAAAAATCCTACACACTCAGCTTCCATGCCCTGAGGGGTTTCCAGGCATATTAGTAGCAACTGAAGTGGGAGCTGAGGGGAGAGGGAGGTGAGGGGCTATGTTGGAAGCAAAAAGGAGGAAGGGGGCACATGCCAAACTCTTGCACCCAAAGGTAGAGTGGGCATTCCAGCTGTGGCCCTTCCAGTGCCCTTTGTACCTCGTCCTCACTCCATGTTCCCCGACCCATGGTTTTGCTGCTCTTACAAGGCCTGTCCTCCCCTCTCTTCATTCCCTGTCTCTGCCTTTGGTGTCTGGAGAGTGAGAAAGCTGACTCATGTGCAGAAGTGATGCTGGCCCTGAGTAATTTCAGAAGAAGTGGGTAGAGAGGAGGGTGTGGGCATCTGGAGGCCTGAATTTCAACCCTGCTCCCCCAGACTTGCTGTATGGCCTCAGGGCAATCACTGTCCACTCTGGGCCTCAGGGTCTACGTCTTCAATGAGGGCATCTGAGACAATACCCTCTGGGTCCTCTCTGGTTTGGGCATCCTGCAATGCCAATGCCTTAGTGTCTTCTCCAAGCTTCCTCTCCCAGTTGTCTTCCTCCCCCAGGCTCCACCCCTGCCTCTCCCTCCTGCTCCATCCGGCTGCAGTTGGGCAGGAGCGGGAGAGAACCACCTTCCCCTCCTGGGAGCACAGGGGGAGCCCAGGAACCTCAGTATTAGCTTGATAGTTATCTGATGCTTGCCCGAAAATCAGGGTTGAAATGGCATTCGTTCCATTACAAGGCAGACCATTAAGGCCAATCTCAACATAGAGAGCTTTGTCGTCCCCTGAGTGATTTTTGGTTCTTACTGTCATGGACTTTAGTTCAAATGAAAATGTTCCAGAAAACTACCTTTTCATTCTGTAGCATTTGAGAGGAGAAATGATAGAATGCGTGCCCTCTTCGTGGTTCTTGGAGTAAGGTGGGGGTGGCCGAGGCCCTGGCCTGCTCATGCCTGCACAGGAAAGGGCTGCCACTCCCTTCAGGAATGTCAGTTACACAGCAAGTACTGTATGTCACAAATCACTGTCCATCTCCATCCAATGCATCCAACCATTGATTGCTTTTTTTTTTTCAAAGAGCTGCTGAGTGAAAAACCCCCTGGTCAGAGCTGTGAGGGCGAGAGATTAATTTTCACCCATGAGCTCTGCTGTAAGGACAGCTTGGCAGTTGCTGAGGCAGTTCAGAGGGGTGGAGCTGACCTGGAAGGGGTTTGCGGTCAGCGCTGGAGGTAGAAGGCTCAGCAGACATGGTTCGCAGACAGAGGCTTGGCCAGAGGATAAAGTGCTGCTATAGCCAGGTACGGGCATGGGAAAATGTCTACATTCCTGCAGTTCTCCAAAATAAGACAACTCCTACACAATAAAACAACCATAACCACCGCCCCCATGTACACACACACGTGCACTCGTGCGTGCGCCTCTGCAATAGAATGATTTTTCCAAAGGCCCGCTAGTTTCAAGCCGTAGTTCCGGAATTCCAGTTGCCAATCCTTCCAGCTTTGTTGTCAGACTGTGTTGAATCGACCCTCTCTTAACGAAGGCTTCTCTCGTAACCCAGTGTGTCCTGCCAACCTCGTTCTGAGCAGAGACCTGACTTCCTGTATAGCAGCCCCTTAGCCCTCTGGTGCGGGACTGCCCTAAGCCCCAGCAGGCTGGGCTGTGGGGCCGCACGTGGGGCGCCTCTGAGGATGCTGCGGCTGTGGCTCTGCTCTGGCTGTGGCGACATCGCGTGGCCTGATGCGGAACTGCAACTTGGTAGAGGACGGCCCTTCTCCCGAGCTACTGGCCCTTCTGCCTTTTTCTCTCTGTTGCTGTCTCTCTTCTCTTCTGCTTTTTCTCCTTCTCTTTTCCCTCTAGACCCGGCTTTGCAGCTGGAGAGGCTGGTCCGTTTGCCCCTGGGGAAACACTTTATAAGGCCGAGCGAAATGTTGTCTCAAGTCACAGAAAATCCATGCTTTGGGGGATGGCCTTCGCCAGCCAGAGCCAGATTTCTTCGAGTGTAAGTGGCCACAGGGGCCCTTTAAGAGCGAGCCTCTCAACCCAGAGACGGCAGGCGGTGGCAGGGCACAGGGCAGGAGGGGGCGGCCTGCCGCAGCGGGGCAGGGTCTGCCGGAGGACTAAGAAGGCCGGTGAGGCAGGTACCTGGCTCTCGGGATAGCAGGAGTGTGTGCCCTCTGCTCCAGGGGCAGAGCGGGCAAGGAAGGGTGAAGGCTGGGCGGGGTCTGCGGCTGCGCAGCCTACTGCCTGAGGCAGAGGGGGTGACACTTGGGGGCCAGAAAGCCCAGGGTTTAAATCCTAGCTCTGCTTCTTATTGGCTCATCTGACTTCAGGCAAATCACCCAGAACCTGTTTGTTCCCTCCTGTTCCTATTTTCTGGACCAACATAGATACAAGGTGGGGATGGGGAGAGAATAGGAGCTCCACGATGCATGTGTTTTTAAGAGTTGCTGTTTAGTCTGTGCGTCTGTGCTATGCACGGTTCTAAACACCTCGCAAGCATCGTTTCATCAAATCCATACAACGAGGCTGTGACGAGGCACAGTCATTGTCCCTGTGTTACACATGAGGATCAGGAGGTATACAAAGGTTAGTGACCTGCCGAGGTCACGTGGTTGTGAAGGGCAGAGTCAGGATTTGAACCCAGTATGTCCCAATCAAGCTCTCCACATAAAATCACAGTGCTGCGCTGCCTCACCTCTCCTGGAGTTTGGTTCTTTTTCGGGGAGGATGATGCATCCTAGTTCCTTCTCCTTGAGCTTCTCACCTGGTACATGCCATGTGCCATGTATGACTTACACGCAGGGTCCGGAAAGAAGAAACACGAAAGTGGGCTGGAGTGAAGTTGGGGTTTGTCTTGGGAGGCTGTGGGGCTTCTCGGGGCACACAGTGGTGTCCCTTTCTCCTGAAACAGGAATCTCTGGGTGGGCCATTTGTGCTCGGTTGCCCTGAGGACTGAGTGGAGCACAATAGCCTGGAGAATGTCCGCATCCTCAGACCTGCTTCTGTGCTGGGTCCCCGGGATCCAGGCCTGACCAGATCTGGCGCCTGCCTGATGAGGGTTCCCTAACTGCCCGATGTGGAAGTCCCTGCATACTCCATGTTGAGGGATACAGGCAGCAGCCGGGTTTATGGTCAGGTGGCTTTACTGGCTCATACAAGAGATGAACAGCCTGGCCAGGTGAAATCAGTTTGGGCTCAGAGGAAACAGCAGATGGCATTTGAAGAAGGAACAGCCTTGTGGACTGGGACCAAGGTTCTTGGGAGCAGAGGTGGGAGCCACAGCGGGACACAGACCCCATCCCTCCAGTGTGATAGGGGGCAGAACTGTCAGCAAAGGCTGAAAGGGCCCAAATGCATGCATTGCCTTTGCAGACTGCATCAGAACAGCCATCCCAAGAGCCTCAGCATGTGGCTGTGCATCCACTGTGCTGGGTTCCTTACCCTGCAGCCCTGTGGGCCCCAAGGGAGGACACAGCCCTCCACAGTACACCTCAGCATTGATGTGGGGACTGTACCTGTCCCTACTACCTGGCCTTGGTGGCCCAGCCAGGGCCCATGAGCACTTCCTTACCCAGGCCTCAGTTCAGGGTTGTGATTTTGTGCAGAGACCCTCCTTGCCCCTCCCCATGTCCTCCCAGTGTGCAGCCTGCTCTCTGTGCTACCCAGTTCCCCATACCCTGAGCTGCTGCCCCAGGCTGGGCCCAAGTCAGCTGAGGCCCTGTCATGTTCTGTCTGGGGGGACCTGCCTCTCTTCTCAACAATCAGCATCACTTGTTTTAATGTTGCTGTCAGCTGTCTTTGGATTGGAGGTTGGGTGAGGGTGGCAATGAAGGAGACAAGGAAAGACTTCACGTTTATTTAGTTTTCCCAAGCCAAGTATCCCTGTGTGTGGTATAAATATTCCAGAAAGCTCTCCAAGGATCAAACACCTACTCGAACCCAGGTCTCCTGCATGATAATACCTGGGCTCCAACTAGATGGGTGCATCTCAGCCTTTGCAGAGTGTGCCCCTCAAGAGTCTGTGGCAGTGGATCCCCCAATTCCCCCGACCTGTTCCCTGTCCCTGTAGCAACTAGAGTTTTAAAAGATTCTTTGGCAGTTACATAACTTGGCCCTCGAAGGGTTTCTGCCCAGCGCCTCCTTTCTGGCTTAGTCTGGACACCACTGCTTCTCATGGCCAGGTCTCTGGAGATCTTTTCGCATCTGAAGTTTTGTCACTTCCATTGGGGTGGGGAGGAATGGGCGAGGGTGGTGGAGAAGCTGCTGGCCACAGGAGCTTGCACAAAAATGCTTGTCCTCTGTTGATGACCAGGCCCTCGGTGTGCACGCACGTGCGTGTGCAATTTGCTGAGACTCTTTTCATTCCATTTCCTCCCCCACTTTCCTTCCCTGATTTAGGTTTCTTGAAATCCAGAAGCCCAGACTCTGTAAGGTGATTCGTGTCCTCGCCTTTGCTTATCCGTACACCTGGGACTCCCTCCCCATCTTCTACAGGGTAAGGACTGGCTGCATCTCCTGTCTGCCTGTTGGCAACACCAGGAAGTCAGTGGTTTTCCTGAGCTTCTGGGGGTCACAGCACTGCAATGGGAACCGTAGAACAAAACAGGAGTCGAGACCCAGGTGAAGGGGGCCAGCCCCTCCACACCTGTGGGTATTTCTCGTCAGGTAGGACGAGACTGAGAAAAGAAATAAGAAGATTTTTCTTAGTACAGATCAAAATGGAGTTTCTTATGTCTTCCTTTTTCTACATAGACACAGTAACAGTCTGGTCTATCTTTCTTTCCCCCACACCCAGGTGCTGCCTTGGTGGCACTTGAGGAGTAGTTAGGAGATGGCATAAGCACAGAGGCCCTGACTGACAATATGACTGGGGGCTTGGGAACGTCATAGAGCCAGGCAGAGCAGGCAGCCTGGGGCTGAGTGGAGTGAGCAGGAGAGTGAGCTCTGCAGGCAGGTCTCCAATACTTGCTGTCAGTCCCTGGGCCAGTTCTCTATGCCTCGATTTCCCTCATCTGTAAGCTGGGACTGATAACACCTCATGGGCTGTGGGGAGGACTACACGGGGAACATGTCAAGTGCTGACTGGTAGCAAGAGTTTGGGAATGCACTGTTCCATCATCGAGTAGTATACTGTTCGTATTGAAGAAAAAGGCATGAATGAGGGTCTTAAAGGAGCGATGGGAAAGAGATGGAGAGCATAAAGGAAGAGGGTGTAGGTGGGACAAGTAGGACAAGAAGGGGAAAGTCCATGCACTTTCAAACCATATGGGCTTGAGTTCAAATTCTGGTCCCACTGCTCACTGGCTCAGGCAGGACACACAACTCTCTGAGCCTCAGATTAGTTTCCTCATCTGTACATGAGGGTACTAGTCCTCCTTTGTAGGGGGAAAACAATGGATCTGATAGGCTCTGCGGTGCCTGTCCAGTACCCGGTGAGTGAAGTTCCCTCCTAGAGGCAGTGTCCTGTGGGCTTGAAGAATAAAGCCCAGATGGCAGGGCTGAGGGACAAGCGGAGGGGCTGAGCTTCACCCAGCAGCTGGGGCATTGAGCATGTTCTCTGCGCTCTGCTTCTGTGGGTCTGGGGGAGTGCCAAAGACGGGGCTGCAGCCCGTTCCCCTCACTCCTTCCTCGAGGGCGCAGACCACACACAGGAAACCAAGAGCAGACAGAGCAATTCTGTCCCATGTACCTCCAAATCAGGCAGTGCAAGTCCTGTGTTGTGACAAGCATCGTGTGTTTCTGGCATGTGACCGAGTCAGAGGAGGGCAGAGGGAAGGGGAGGTCCAGTTCTAAGTGGTGATGTTGATGCTGGAATCAGCCTGCCTGGATTCAGATCCTGACTTCACTTCTCACTAAGTGATGTGCAAGTCACTCTCTGGCCTACTGTCCTCATCTGCAAAATGGGGAAAATAGAGTCTGCTTTATGATAATTGTGGCTCAGGTGAAATGATGCACGTAAGAGGCCTGGCCTGCTGCCCTTGGTAAGTGGTGGCTACTGTGACTGTTTATAACAATAATACAAAAACTATACTTAGCTCTGAAACAGTATAGTAGCCATCATTGATACTTTTGGATGACTCAGAAGGCCTTCCATGGATTTCTAGGCCTTAAAGCCTTAATTAGGAGCACCAGTTCAGTGGATGTGCTGATAAAAAGTGAGTTCCAGTATGAATTCACTACACAGTCGACCCTTAAACATGGGTTTGAACTTATACATGGATTTTCTTCCACCTCTGCCACTCATGAGACAGCAAGACCAACACCTTTTCTTCTTCCTCCTCCTCAGGATTTCCTCAATAACACTTGCTTTTCTCTAGCTTACTTTATTGTAAGAATACAATATATAATACCTATACAAAATATGTGTTAATTGGCAGTTTGTTACAGGTAAGGCTTCCAGTCAACAGGAGGCTATTAGTAATTAAGTTCGGGGGAGTCAAAAGTTGTACATGGACGTTTGACTGCAGGGGGTCAATGCCCCTAGCCTGCATGTTAAGAGTCAACTGTACTTACATTTTACCCCCAGAAAGAATACCAATTATCTAATAGGATTTTTGTCTTTCTTTTCCTTTCCCATTGATTTCTTCTTTCCTTTTTCTCCCCGATTCAGTTAAGTAAATAACCCAAAAGACTCTCATGAGTATTTGGGGGATTGAAATACAATAGTCTCGAGTCTCAATCGACCACACTCAGGACAGAAGCTCCGCTCACATGGTGCCTGAGTTTCCTCTACCAGGTCACAGACCTGAGGAGGTGAGGGCCTTGGCCTCTGGAGTTTGTGTGTGTGTGCTAACATGTGTGGGTGTCAGAGCCCCCAAAGTCCCAGCTGCAGGTGCTGAGAAGGAAGAGGGCCTGCCTCAGGCCTGTCCTCTCAAGACCTGATGTTTCTTTAAACACCTGCAGCTATTCCTGTTCCCAGGGGAGAGTGCACAAAATGAAGCCACCTCGTACCACCAGAAGCACATGATCATGACCCTCCTGGCCTCTTTCTTGTACTCTGCACATCTGCCGGAACGCCTAGCCCCTGGATGCTTTGACTACATCGGTGAGTGGGCAACAGCCCTGCTGCTCTGCTCATTGCCCTCCTGACTGGGGAGGGTCCTGTCCCCGACTCCAGTGCACGTAGCTGCAAAGGGCAGGGAAGGGCGGGGAGAGAGGCCAAGGTGAGTAACATTGCGAGTTGACAGAGGCCAGGATGCCTGCAGCAGGTGCATTGTTAGGTAGTATGGGCAGGATGGAGGGCAGGTGGGCCCAGGATCCTAAAGCCTTCTGATGGGGTATGGAGTCAGTGTGTCTTATTGTCATCCGGAACATGGAATCCCATGATTAAATGAACACTGGGGCTGGGCGTGGTGGCTCACGCATGTAATCCCAGCACGTTGGGAGGCCAAGGTGGGCAGATTACTTGAGCCTGTGCTCAAGACAATCCTCAGCAACATAGGGAAACTCCGTTTCTACAAAAAATACAAAAATTAGCTGGGCATGGTGGCATGCACCTGTGGTCCCAGCTACTCGGGAGGCGTTGGTTTGAGCCTGGAAGGTTAAGGCTACAGTGAGCCATGATCGTGCACTGCACTCTAGCCTGGATGAGAGAGATCCTATGTGAAGAGAAAAAAAAGGTACATTGGGGGCAGCTGAGGAGAGGAAGAGGAAAGACAGGATGAAGATTGCTCTGAGGGTACCAGACAACAGGGGGCTGTGCAGAAAAGGGAAAAGAGGAAAGCATCTTTCTTTGTCTTGACCACGGCGGACAGGAGGGGGCCAGGGGTTCAGGGTAGAGCAGTGATTTCTCGAGGGGTGGTCATCAGCCAGCAGCATCAGCATTATCTGAGAACATGCAGATTCTCAGGCCCCACCACAGACCTCCTGAACCAGAAACTCCAGGAGTAAAACCCAATACTCACACAGAGGCCGAGTCATCCCCCAGATGAACCTGAGCTCACTTAAGTTTGAGGTGATGTGGTGGAGAGAAGGTGTCAGAGTCACGGGGGTTTCCACCTGCTGGCAGAGTTCTTTCCCCGCTCTGTCTAGGGAAGGAGGAGCGGGTCCCTGCAGAATGTGCCTCCTCCGCTCTGGCTCTGGGACTGGCTAGGAGGAGGCACCCTTGCATCATTTCTGGTGAGGCTGACAAGACTTTGGGGTGAGAGTTCCTTAGGTGAGTACATGGGAATCAAAGGGCCAGTCATTGTCCCCACCAGGGCAGGAAGCTTGCTTCTCTCCAAGCCCATTTTGTTCCTGATTTTCCATCTCCTCTCACTAACAGATGTGGCCAGATGCAGTTTGTTTGATCTGATTAAAAGTTTATCTCCTTTTCTTCTTTTGTTGTGTCAGAAGGGGTCGTAACTAGTAAAACGCTTAGAGAACAGATTTCCAAAAAGGAGGAAAAGGAGAGGCCAGGGAATCGCAGTCACTGGCATCCTGACTGCCATGTCCACCTCCCCAGCCCCACTTGATGAAGTAGAGGTGGCTGTGTAGCAAGTTTTGGGGTTGCAGGAAAAATGGCCCTGGGCCTTCCTTTGCTACCACTCAGGTTTCTTAATAACATTTTATTCACCTCTGTCCCATCCTCTTGGGCCTAGGGGTACAGAGCTGAAAAACACCCCTCTGGGGGACATTTCCTAGACAATAGTTCATGACAGATCATTAACAAGATTTGGAACATTCTCAGTCCTTAACTAACAGAGTCTGCTGGAGGTGGCCATGAGCCCCAGGTTTCCTGAGAAGTGCTGGCTTGGCATGGTTTGGCCACAGGAAGCTCCTCCTTATTCCTGTTAGGCAGGATTGTTGAAATCACTCTTCTTGCTGCAGCCACATTTCAGATACATCCAATGCTGATGGCTCTTTCTGTCTTTTCTCTCATGCCCCAGTGGAGACAGGTTTGAGCCTCAGCTGGAGAAGGTGGCTAGTTACCGCTCTGCTTTGCCCTGTGTCCTGAGAGCGCAGCTCACTGCTGGAGATGAAACCACTTTGCTGCATCACATACACATTTGGAAATCATACACAGCCCATTAGTATAGCTTGAGTAAGGCAGGCGTGGCAGCTCCAGGCACACCTTCTTCCTGGAGACAGATACTGGGGGCCTCACAGCTCCCTGCTGTAGGAAACTTGTCAGACATCCACTTGAGATTCCTCGACCCTTCTACATTCTTATTCCTAACTCTGCTCCTGCTCAATAGCAGAGGTGGCCAGGCCGGTTCATTCCTAGGACACATTTATTGAATATTTCTTCTGAGATAGGTCCTGGGGGTGAAACACTGAATTTTTTATTTTTCTAGAGATGGGATCTCACTGTGTTGCCCAGGCTGGTCTCAAAACTCCTGGGTTCAAGCAGTCCTCCTGCCTTGGCCTTCCAAAGTGCTGGGATTACAGGTGTAAGCCACCATGCCCAGCCTTTTTATTTTATTTTTTTTAAACTAAAAGAGAATCCTTATTTAACTCTTACATTGCATTAGTTTGCTAGGGCTGCCATAACAAAGTATCACAGACTGTTGGGGCCTAAACAACTGAAATTTATTTTCTCACAATTCTGGAGGCTGGAAATCTGAGATCAAAGTGTTGGCAAAGTAGGCTTCCCCGGAGGCCTCTCTCTTTGGCTTGTCGATGGCCGTTCTTTCCATCTGTCTTACATGATCTTTTTCTTTGTATACATGCATGTCTGTGTCCTAATCTCCTTTTCTTTTCTTTTTTTTTTTTTTGAGATGGAGCCTTGCTCTGTCGCCTAGGCTGGAGTGCAGTGGCATGATCTCGGCTCGCTGCAAGCTCTGCCTCCCGGGTTCACGCCATTCTTCTGCCTCAGCCTCCAGAGTAGCTGGGATTACAGGCACGTGTCACCATGCCCGGCTAATTTTTGTATTTTTAGTAGAGATGGGGTTTCATCATGTTAGCCAAAATGGTCTCAGTCTCCTGACCTCGTGATCCGCCCGCCTCGGCCTCCCAAAGTGCTGGGATTACAGGCATGAACCACCACGCCTGGCCTAACCTTTCCTTATAAGGACACCAGTCATAGTGGACTAGGCCCATCTTAGAGACTTCATTTTTTACTTATTTCTCTAAAGATCCTATCTGCAAATATGGTCTCATTCTGGGGGTTAAGACTTCAGCACATGTATTTTTCAGGGACATCATTCAGCCCATAACACATGCGGTCTCCTCCTTACTCCTGGGGTCTGAGGGTTGTCCCCTAAAGCTGCCCCTGACCCCAGGCATTGGATTTGTTTTCTCACCAACCACCAACCACCCAGCATGTCCCTGTCCCTGTCACTCCCACTACCCTCTACTGGGCTCCCAGCCTCTGTGAAGGGCACCATGTGAGCTGGGTCCAGCATGGCATTGGGGAGGAAGAGTCCTGGTCATATCTGTGACTAAATGGCAATAGGGAGAGGTCCACTTGGTTAGTGGCCAACAGAAAATTCAGCCAGCTTCTCCCTCAGCACTGAAGTGAGACGCTGAGCTGATCAGTGCTGGCTCTCAAGAGATGACCTTCGGTGCCTAATTTTTTCATCCGAAAAATGAGACTGGTGGATAAGTTGTATTAAAAAAGAATTTGGATTTGGTTTTCTCTGATGGGCCTTTTATTTTTCCCATATTGCTTCTTAAAAATAAATTTATTAAGGTATATTTCACATATTCAATAATTCTCTGTCAAGTATACAATTTAATGATATTTTCAGTAAATTCACCATACATCAGTTTTAGAACATTTTCATCCCCTCCATCAGACCCATGCACTGTTAATTCCTATTGTCACCCCCTGCTTGAGGCAGCCACTAATCTACTCTCTGTCTTTATGGATTTGCATATTCTGGAGATTTCATATAATATGCAGTCTCCTGTCTGGTTTCTTTCACTTAGCATCATTTTTAGCATGCATGCCATAGCATGTATCAGTACTCATTCCTTTTCATTGCTGATCTTGATGGCCTTTTGTGTTTGCCATAGGTCACAGTCACCAGCTGTTTCACGTGTGTGTGATCCTGGCCACGCACATGCAGATGGAAGCCATACTTCTGGACAAGACTCTGAGGAAGGAATGGCTCCTAGCCACCTCCAAGCCCTTCTCTTTCTCTCAGATAGCTGGAGCCATACTTCTGTGCATCATCTTCAGCCTCAGCAACATAATTTATTTCTCAGCTGCTCTGTATCGGATTCCCAAGCCAGAATTACATAAAAAAGAAACATGACTCAGACCATAAGCTTTTCATGCCAGATGTCAACATTAAGCTGCAACACCCTAACCACCATAAGCCAGAGGTGGTTACAGCTTATCATGGCCTAAAATATTCATAATGGTTGGTGTCTTTTGAATGAATTCATGTCAAAAATGTATTCAGTTGGGGAAATTTCTCTAAATGTACACTGATTCTGTGTGTGTGATTTTAAAAGGAGAACATGGTTCAAGCAAGTCCTTGTTAAGGCAAACTATTGATATTTCATTAATTTTAAATTTACTTAAAATGTGGTTTTTAATTCTATTTAAACATTTGGATTAAGCATATTACCCTGGAGCTTTGTATTATTCTTTAAAAATGAATCTTGCTTCATTTGATGAATTTCATGTCACAAAGCTTCTCTCAAGAGCTCTCATAGTGGCCTGTCAACTACTTTCGGAGAATGAGCCAGGTCAGTCACTGGGAGGACCTATGAAAGGAAGTTGGTCACTGAGTGCCTTGGGGACTGGCAAAACATTCCAGAATGAAGAGAGCTATCTGCGGAGAGACCTTCTTCCCTTCTCCACCTAGTGAAGGGAGAACAGAAAGGGAGTCCTCTCTTCCCACAAGTCCATTCTGCCTTCAAAGTGCAAGTTCTCATGTCATTATGGATTTGGAATTTGTCAGTTTTTTTCTTAAAAGTCCACAGCAGGGTGTCATGTGTTCTGTTATGTTCTGTTTTCTGGTTGCCAGTTTGATCTGCAAAGTATTTTTCAGTGCAGGTAAAATGTGTTAAACCATAAGAGTTGACTGAGTTAATCCCAATTGGTTGTGCTCATATGCCACCTTTTAAACCAACGGAAATTGCTATATTTGGGGATGTCATACATTTGATATTGCTTCAGCATTTCAAATATGTTGCAAAATTTAGTATCCATATGCATAAGAAGTTAATTACCTTGCCAGTGGGGTGGTCACATATAGGGTTCTCAAGCTTTACTGTGAATCAGAAACATCCAGTAAGCTTGTGACAAATGCAGACTCCTAGGGAAAACCAGGGGGTTCTGCTTCACTAGGCTAAATGTAGGTTTTGTAGAGGAGATCTGCACTGGAGCAAGTCTCCCAGATGATTCTAATACAGGAGGGCCAGAGGCCAAACTTGAAGAACTGCTGGTGTTACATGTTCCAAAAGGCATTGGACTTATCAGCTTTGTTTCGCCTGATCTCAAGTTTTAGCAACTCACCAACTAAGGCGTAACCCCCATTTTATGTTCCAGAGTTTTCTACTCTGAATAGTTCTAAAACACTGAGCATTTTCTCATTTGTTGCATTACTGATTCAAGTTCAGTATTTCATGGTGTTTTCAGGGAACACAGAAATGCGGATGCAAAACAACTTTTGACAGAGGCCCATCAAACCCTGATCTGCACTTGGTAATGACTTAGGGGGGCTTCCTCACAATGCAGGATCCTCTTTGCTGACTCAGGAATACTCCATATTTTAGACTACTGCCTCTACCATTAACTAGCCCAGACATTTGAATGGCCTTGTAAACAGCTCACTGTCTAATCCTCCAAGGACAAGTAACAATTTATATTGGATGAGAGTGGTCAAGAAATATGATTTCATTAGTTTTATTATCTGTTTACTTCCTCTGGGGAAGGCAGACTGATAAAATTATATGGGCTGGTAAATTTTTGGTACATTAATTGCAAGCTGCATGACAAAATTTGTTTTTTTGGCAACAATCTGACATTATTAGTGGAATTCCACACCAACAGGGCCTGTGGGCTTCCATTTCATCTTACTGCAACTTTAATTTTATGGCAAAAAAAAGGTACAAAGTTTAAATACCCCTTTCTAGTAATGCCAAAGACATACAGTGTTTTACATTCTCTCCTTTATAGGTAACAAAATAATGTTTAGCTCAGTAAGTACTGAAATAATGAGTGATCAATCTGAAGGATTTTTAGATTAATCTTTGCTTATGTTGCTTTTTCACATGCTTAATGATGAAAATGAAATGTTAAATCAACAAAATAAGATCCAGTGTTTCATAACATTTTTATAAGTTTGGTAAACTTTAGTCCCATTATATACTTTTGGGGACAGTGTTATAAATCAGAATTTTATGACAGTTTGCAGCACACTGATTTGAAAGCTTCCTATGCAAAATGAGAAAGAGTTCAAATATATTAATTATCATTAAGTATTAAATAATAGGCATTAGATGTCTAATGTGAGTATAACTTCATCCAAGCCGTCTCAGAAAGTCTAAAAGGTTGGCAGGGGGTCAGCTGAAGACCTCACTGCAGTGGGTCTCAATTTTTAAAAAGTGTCTCACTACACTTAAGACATGTGACACATTCCCATTGGTAACGATTGCTCACCATGGCATTGTCTCAAAAAAGACTATGGTGGTGAGGGTGGCACATTCCTAATGGGATGTACCTCTCTCCACTCCCCTTGCTTGAGAAGCACTACTCAAAAATTTACCGGACCTTACAACTGTGATAAAACTTGAATGTGTATGAATAAGGCCATTCAGTTAACTTTACCTCCCTTTACCCATTGAAGGGGTTCCTTTTCCATTGCTCAGTTTTTAGAAAATAATTCTCATCTTTTTTCTAAAGAAATGAATTTGTGGCTGGTCTGAAGGTAGTGAGTTAGCTCAGTTGATTGTTCACAGTCAGTTATAGATCAAGCTATTTGTTCTACTCTTCCCCTCTTCTCACTACTGCACTTGACTAGTCTTAAAACAAAGAAAGAACGAATGAATGAATGAATCTGTGGCTGGATGCAGTGGCTCGTGCCTGTAATCCCAGCACTTTGGGAGGCTGAAGTGGGAGGACTGCTTGGGCCCAAGAATTCAGGACCAGCCTGGGCAACAGAGCCAGACACTGTCTCTATAAAAAAAAGTTAAAACTAGCTGGTTGTGGTGGTGCACATCTGTAGTCCCAGCTACTGTGGAGGGTGATGTGGGAGGATTACTTGAACCCAGGAGTTGGATGCTGCAGTAAGCTACGATTGCGCCATTGCACTCCAGACTGGGCAACAGGGCAAGACCCTGCCTCAAAAAAAAAAAAAAAAAAGAATTTGTAATTCTTGGTAGGATGTTATGGGAAATTTAGAGGCCTTCTGAGTATAAAGCGGTTTAAATATAAATATTTGGTCTGCTGAAGTCTTTCTGGAAGTGTTGTTCCCCCTCCTGCCCCACCCAGTAGAAACTTGCTCATATGAGAGGTTCTGAGGAAGGTGGGGTGGAGTAGAATGGCATTGTTAGATATGTTCAAGAAACCCTTCATTTGACACTATTTTGTACCTTATGGTACCCTTTAAAATTTTTTAATTAAAAAAAATATTTTTTGAGACAGGGTCTTGTTCTGTTGCCCAGGCTGGAGTGTAGTGTTGCAATCTTGGCTCACTGCAACCTCTGCCTGACAGGCTTCAGTGATCTTTCCACCTCAGCCTCCTGAGTAGCTGGGACTACAGGTGCATGCCACCAAGCCTGGCTAATTTTTTATAGAGATAGGGTTTTGCCATGCTGCCCAGGCTGGCTTAGAATTCCTGAACTCAAGTGATTTGTCTGCCTCAGCCTCCCAAAGTGCTGGGATTACAGGCATGAGCCACACTGCACCCAGTCCATGATACCCTTTTTATATGAAACACCTATTAACACAGTACAACAACACTTCAAAACATATTATTTGAATGTCAGCCTCTGATTTTCTAGTCAACAATCCATTAAGGCAAAGACCTGTTTCCAAACTCAGATGTTCTCCAACTTACACTAATGTCTGGTTTTCTTGAACTATGTGAGAGAAAAAAATAAACAGAATTTATTTATTATCATAAAGTCATCCTGTTTGCCACTTAATTTGGTTATGTTTTATCTACCACACGGCAAATGTGTTAATTCACCATGAGAAACAGATCCCTGTACACATGTATATCAGTAAATCATTCAATGAATAGTTAGTGTTTAGGATGTATAGAATGGCCGCTGTCCTAGGAACTGGGGATACACAAGTGAAAAAAACCTACAATGTCCCTCCCTAATGAAGCTAGTGTTCTGGTTGGGCAGGCAGACAAGATATATAGATGAATCCAGATAATAAGTGCTGTAAAGAAACTAAGCCTAGTAGGGCATGTGAATTGATGGTCACTCTGATAAGGTGACATTTGAGGAAGACTTGATGGGCAAAAAGGAGCCAGCCTTGTCAGCTTGTCGGGGGAAGGCATTGCAGGTTGAGCTAAGTAGAGGGGTCCCAAGGCTGGCGGGTACTTGTTCTACTGGAAGGATGTTAACTCCAGAAGATATCTGGATGACTTGACTTTTGAAGAATTCTGAGATTTTCCTGATTTTTTTTTCCCTTGAGAAATTGCCTACAGGGCTTTCCTATGTCTCTTGGTACTTGTATGGAATGTGTCAACTCATAAGAAATTAACTTCAGACAGTTGCCACGCTCATTCTCTTCATGCTAAGCAACAGATTTCTGAAACAGGCTGATTTTTTTTGCCTCCTCCAGAACACGGAAGGAAAGGCCCTCAAAGATCATTTAATTCAGCCCTTTTAAAATTTGTTCGATGATGTATAATGCAGATTCTCAGGCCCAAACATACTGACACAGACTACCCACAGTGGGGGAGGGGATCCTGTAGTTTCAAATTTTTAGCTAAAGCTGTAGGTAATTTTTAATATAAGGGAGTTCAGAAGCACTGATATAGTCCAACCATTTTTAAACACAATTTCAGACTTAGAAAAATGTTGCAAAATAGTGCAAAGAATTCCCAGGTACTTTTCACCTTTTCTCCTTTCCTCCCTTTTCCAGCAGTGAGAAAGCTGACTCCCATCAGCCACAATACGTTTTATTTTATTATTTTTTTAAATTTTTTTTTGAGACAAAGTCTCACTCTGTTGCCCGGGTTGGAGAGCAGTGGCACGATGTTGGCTCACTGCAACCTCTGCCTCCCAAGTTCAAGCGATTCTGCCTCAGCCTCCTGAGTAGCTGGGATTACAGGCGCATGGCACAATGCCTGGCTAATTTTTGCATTTTTAGTAGAGACAGGGTTTCATCATGTTGGCCAGGCTGGTCTCGAATTCCTGACCTCAAGTGATAGACCTGCCTCAGCTTCCCGACATGCTGGGATTACAGGCATGAGCCACCTCACCCAGCCCATAATACATTTTATTTGCTCAATCCTAGAATGTACAGAATGTTGTTTCAGAATTACCAACTAATGTCTGTGCCTACTAATTATAATTCAAAACATTTCAAGTTTTTTTTTTTTGTCTTGACCCTGAGGGCAAGCTTGATTCTAAATAGTCACAGTTACCTGGGTTATTTCCCCCTTTCTGTGTATGTTATTTATTTGAAATATAGTTCAAGTCATTTGTTTCTTTTTGTGTAAATTTTACAGTCCCCCAACTCCCCAACACACACACACACACACACACACACACACAGGCTGATTTTATTAATTTGTGTTTCGTGTATGTAAACATTAACATCTAACCATTCATGTTACAAATGGCCTGGCGAGAGAGGTTCATGGCCTGGGAACCTGACAATGTTTCTAAGGCCACTGAGTGACCAGCAGGGCCTGGGAGGGAACAGTGTGCGGAGCATGTCCAAGCTCCCAAGGCAGTGCTGTCTCCATTTTACCGCCTCCCCTCAAACACTCTGGGCTTCAGCAGTTTCTGGTCATTGGTGTTTACTGGGTTCCCACAGCTGGACTTGCTTATCTGGGTGTTTGGATTAATATATGGTTTCGAATTTGTGTAGTGTCAGCCCCTCTTCAATGATTTGGATAAGACTCGCCTGGTCCAATTTAATAGTTTCTAATAAAGTTAAACTTACCGTAAGACCCACAATCCCACCCAAGAGAAATAAAAACACACCTACATAAAGACTTTTACACAAATAATTATACCAGTTTCATAATCTCCAGAAAGTAGAAACAACCTAAATGTCCAACTGGTGAATGAATAAATTGTCCTGCATTCATACAGTGGAATAGACTCAGCAACAAAAAGGGAACAAATTACTGGTACATGCAACACATTGATGAATATCAAAGCATTATGCTGAGTGAAAGAAAAGACATTCTGGAAAAGGCAAAAGTATAGGGAAGAAAATCAGAAAAGTAGTTGCCAAGGCCTGGGAGTAGGCGCAGCACAGAGAATTTTCCACTGTGATGGAAATATACATTTGATTGTGGTTACAGCACACTATATATTTGTCAAATACACAGAACAATACAACAAAAAAGGGTCCCTTTTACTGTATGTAAATTATACCTAAAATACTTGACTTTAGAGAGAAAAAAGCTCCTCAGTTCTCCCCACCCTCCTAGGCGCACTCCTGATCTGGATCTCTAATTCTATGGTAAAATGCAAATCTTTTAATGGCTATAGGTAGCCCTTTGCTATTTTTGAATAGAGAAATGATGTAATTATTTGGTAGTTTTAAGGAAATTAATAAGCCAGAGAACTTTAATACAGAAGTGAGGGAGGAAGAAGAAACTGGCCTGAAAAGAAGCTGGAGATGGTGCGATGTAACTGGGTCCTCAACTGGAGCGTTCTTTGAAGGGACGATTCATTCATCTCTTCAAGCCATGTATGGGGCACCTGCACTGCTAGGCACTGGGCATGCAACAATGCCATCTAGTGAGGCTGTGGGGATAAGCCAGTAGAGGAGACAGGAATGAACAGTGACTGCCAATTGGAATGTGAGTGCTGAAACAAGTCAACAGGTGCAGTGAGTGGGAAAGGGCAGTTTTGGGGGTGTGGGGGCTGTACCACGGGGCCCAGTATCCACAGCAGGGTAGCTGGCAGATCTGCGGAGAACTGAAGGCAAGGCATTGTCAGAGGAAATGAGGGAGGAGAGCGTGACAGCACAGAGAATGGTGTGTGGTCCCAGTGTGTTCAGGGCACTGCAGTTCAACATGACTGGAGGGGACAGGGCACAGTAATGGGTGATGAGCCCCAGAGGAAGCGCCTCAGGGCCCTGTGGTGGGTCTCCAACAATGGGGAACCACTGCAGAGTTTCATATAGGTGTGTGACATAATCAGATCCGTGATTTAGAGGTGAGCAAAATGGAAACTGAATTGGAAAGTGGCAGCAGAGAGGCCTGTAAGGAGACTGCTGTCTTTATCAGACAAAGAGAAGATGGTGGCCGAGGAGACAGAGAAAAGTGGAGCGGTTTGGAGGTTTGGCTACTTAGTAGGTAGAACTGTTGAGATTTAGTGATTGAATATTGAGACAGAAGAGAGAAAATCCAACAATGGTGCCTCAGACTCTGGCTTGGTGGATGCCATCCACTGAGAGGGAGCAAGTTTGGGAGAAGAGATTAGAATGTGTTAAATGTGAGATGCTTGTGGGATATCGAAGTGGAGAATCCAGAAGACAGTTGGATATATGGTTCTGGAGCTCAGAAGAGCAAACATGAATGGGATGTGAAGCCATATGAGTACTTGAGAGTGCCTAGGGAAAAGGCACACCTAGTGACCAGCTCTAAACCCTGAGCCCCAACATTTAAGGGAGAAAAAAAGATCTCACAAAGGAGACTGAGAAAGAAGGGCTAGACAGCTAGGAGAAAAAATAAAGGCATGGGAAGAAAGGAATGGGCAACATTTTTTAGTGTTGCTAAGAAGTCAAGTTAAGACAAAGGTCAAATAGATTTAGCATCAAGGAAGTGGTAATTTTGGTGACAAGAGTTCCAATGGAGGATCTGAGGTAGAAGCTAAACTGAAGAGCAACTAGGACATAAGTAGTCAGCAACCAAGCCCAATTCCTAAATGATAAAAATTCCAAACTCTAGGCCAGGTGCGGTGGCTCACACTTCTAATCCTAGCACTTTGGGAGGCCGAGGCAGGTGGATCACTTGAGGTCATAAGTTCAAGACCAGCCTGGCCAGCATGGTGAAACACCATCTCTATTAAAAACACAAAAAAATTAGCCGGGCATGGTGGCACACGCCTGTAGTCCCAGCTACTCGGGAGGCCGAGGCAGGAGAATTGCTTGAACCCTGGAGGCGGAAGCTGCAGTGAGCCAAGATTGCGCCACTGCACTCCAGCCTGGGTGACAGACTCCATCTCAAAAAACAAAACAAAACAAACAAACAAATAAACAAAATACCAAACTCTAGCTTGACAACAAAGTCCTAATGATTCAAAGACTTCAACATAGGAAGCAAAGCAATAAAAGCACTAGGAAACAAAAAATGGGAAATAAAATAAAAAACTCAGAATGGATGTATTTTTCCAGTATGACACAAAACAGAAGCCATAAAAAAAAAGACGGATTAATCTGTCTATCTGAAATTTTTTCTAAGCTGTCACAAAACATATACAAATAAAAATAACCAAAATGTGAAAAAGAAAAGTATTTAAACTCGTATTTTGGATGAGGACCAATTTTTTTTAATATAAGAACTTTCACAAATCATTAAGAAAAATGAACAACCACTAGAACAAAGAAGCAAAGAATATGAACACAGTTGATAGAGAAGGAATCAAAAGGGCTCTAAAATATATGAATAGACAACATCATTTATCTGAAAATAAATGAAAAATTTAACTACATGTTTTTTCTCACCAATTGATATCAGATATCAATAGATTGGTATCTACTGAAAAGTTTGATAACATTTTGAGAATTGTGGAGAAATAGGCACTCTCATACAGGCTGGTGGGAGTGTACATTTGGACAGCTTTTATGGAGAATGATTTGCAATATCTGTGAAATGTTACACATGTGTATACTCTTTGACTCAGCAATTCTGTTTCTAGAAATGTGTCCTACATATTTACCTGCGTTGTATAAATTTCCACGTTCATTCACTATAGCTGTATCTGTAATAGCAAAAGTTGGAACCATCCTAATGTGCAATGTAGGGGTGGAAAAGGTGGGATACTTTTCTTTACCCATCTTAAGGGTCACAGCTGACACTACCATAACAAAAAACAGGTTAGCAAGATAAATGGATAACTAATTTATTGAATCACAGTTTTATGTGATGTAAGTGCCTTCAGAAATGAAGACCCAAAGACCCAGGGAAAGCTGTCCATTTTTATGCTTAGGTGAGATGAAGAATGGACAGCTGTGTAGAAATGTGATTGGACAAAAGGAGTATGATCTAATAGTAACAGACTGAAGGAGGAATCCAGCA
The DNA here is from genome assembly GCF_028885655.2 of Pongo abelii. Taxonomy (NCBI): domain Eukaryota; kingdom Metazoa; phylum Chordata; class Mammalia; order Primates; family Hominidae; genus Pongo; species Pongo abelii. The sequence goes on from NC_072001.2 coordinate 72,617,709, forward strand.
AGTCCTGTCTGTTCAGATTCTTCTTGGCCTCTCTGACAGCTTTCCTTCTTCCTGAGTGTAGGGCAAGACCCTTTTGGAACGAGGGTCTTAGGACAAGGTACATCAAAGAATGTCTTTATGGCCAACTCTTACACAAAAAGGTGGGGGAAGGCTAGATTAATATTTCTAGGATTTTCTGGAATAATGTTTCTGGCTTGCTTGGGAGAAAAGGGGTTCTAGTTTCCATGACCCGCCTTGGGGAACAGAAATTCTGGTTTCTATTATTTGCTTTAGGAGACACAGAGGGGTGGGAGACAAGACGGCAGGAGAAAGTCAGAGACAGACTTTGCTTTTAAGGCTTCTCTGAGGCACTTTCAATCTTCTTTAGTTCAAAGCACTCAGTGTGCCAAAGAGCCATACTTTGGGGTGCCGTTTCCTGAGCACCAACAATATTGGCCAAGGATATTGTGACTATCCGTACCAGTGCTGTGGTCCTTTAGGAAGTTGAGAAGGGGCTAGAGTTCCATGAGACCCCAGGTGTAGATGTGTATTTGGTAGTCATCAGCTTAGGGTCAAAGACGGAAGTGATACAGAATCAGTTCATCTAAGGCCAGAGTAGGTTCTAAAGGTTGCCCCTTAAGGGTAAGGACCAAATTTTATTCATCTCCGTAAGGCCAGGATCAAACACAATCAAGATTTGATAAAATAGGCCGGGTGCGGTGGCTCACGCCTGTAATCCCAGCACTTTGGGAGGCCAAGGTAGGCAGATCACCTTAAGTCAGGAGTTCTAGACCACCCTGGCCAATATGGTGAAACCTCATCTCTACTAAAAATACAAAAATTAGCTGGGCGTGGTGGTGCGCGCCTGTAATCCCAGCTACTCGGGAGGCTGAGGCAAGAGAATTGCTTGAACCTAGGAGGCGGAGGTTGCAGTGAGCTGAAGACTGCAGTCCAGCCTGGGCGACAGTGCAACTCCACCTCAAAAAATAAAAAAGGAAAAAAAAAAAGATTTGATAAAATAATGTACATATAGGACAGAGCTGGAGGGAAACCCAGGAAAGGTGAATCAGAGAGAGAAAAGAAGCCAAGATAATGTGGTGACTTGGGAGCCAGAGAGAGGGAGCCTGAGACTCGGAGCAGGGCACAGCACAGGAATACAACACTTTTCACCAGATTCCGACCTCTGAATCAACCCTAGAAAGGCCCTTCCATTGAACTTCTTGTGATGGAGGAAAAGAAACCCTCAGTTTCATCATCGCAAGGCGGAAGAGTTTAAATACCATACCTCAAGATCTCCCTCCAGCCCCGACACACGACTCCGTGGCCCTTTCAGCGTCGGTCGCCTAGGAGACAAGCGCCACTTCCGGCAGCTCAGTCACTTCCGCGGAGGTCCGGCTTCTCCCTGCGGACGGGCGCTGATTGGCCCGTTTGAAATGCGCCAGGCGGGAGCTCACCTGGGCTCTTAGCGTCGCCGCCAGCTTCGCAGAGCACCGCGCCTTAGCCGCGGAGTCCCCGTTCCTGCTGCCGGTCCTAACGTCCCGCAGTCTTCGCCAGCCAGCCGTCCCGCGCGCGCGTTTGAGCGGCGTGGAGCCTGCTGCCATGAAGTCAGCGTGAGTACGAGGCCGCCGAGCAGGGAGGGAGGGCGGACGGGGGCCGAGGCCGCGGGGCTGGGGGCAGGCGTCTCCACTCAGGCCGCGGCCGTATGCTGGCAGCGCGGACAGCACCCCGCCCGGTGCTGCTGCGGCCGCGACCCCAAAGTGGGAACCTCCACGTGTGGGTGCTCCGCGGGAGCCTGGGCGCGGAGACCCCTGCCGCGTCACCCCCAGCCGCCCCGCCTGGGCCTCCAGGGGTCAGGGAGGGTCGGCCCTAAGCCGGAGGTGTTTTATGCCGCACCCCGTTCCCGGTAGCGGGGCTGTCCTCCTCGGGGTCCCGGGACAGCCTTCCCCTTCTCAAGTTCCCTTTCTCCCTCGCTGGCTGCCGCCGCCTCCAGAGTGCAGTTGGCCGACTTAGTGCGGGTCGGAGGTGGTCTCGTGTGTGGAGCCGAGCGAGTGTGCTGGGCATTGGTTAGATGGGCTCCGTTTCTGGAGAACCCTGGCATCGGTGATCGCCGCGAGCTTTTTTTTTCAGCCGAGCACCCTGTCCTTGAGGCCGAGCCCATCCGCTTACACAGGCCAGTTACTTCTGCTGTATTTTGTGGCCGCAGAGAACCTCCGCCCACATTCCTAAGCCAATATTTTCGGCGCAGCATCATTCCTGGGTAAAGAAATATTTGTCGTGCAAAGGAGAGGATTGGCTTTATTACCATTTAGGGAGTCGTTTGCAAAAGGCAACTTGTTTATTAAGAGACCGAAGTCAAAATCTTTAGATGAAAAAAAATTATATGTAAGAAATATACGTTGAGTTTAACTTAAGCCCACCACAAAGTATTTTGCACTGAATAACACGAATTTGCTTGTGTTTCATCTGAGAATATGTTTTGAAAAATATTTTTAAACTACAGTCGAAGCCAATAATCTTACTTAATTTTAATGTGTTAAATGTTTATCTAGCCTATAGATAAATGTGAAGGGAAAAAGATGAGATGCTAGAGAAACTGTGAATTCAATCAAAATAACTTTTTGATTGCCCCTACTTAAGAAACCAAGAAATTGGCAGTTTGGGACCAGATTTTGTTTGGAGACAAAGAGTAACGTTTTGAGCGTTCAATGACTGGTTGTTCCTTGAAAGTACAGGCATAAATCTTGACGAAAGAATGTTTTCCTCCATGTGCATTTTTATAGTGTATTGAAGTTAATCGCTTGTCAGTCTGTAAAGTGTGGGCAGTTATAATTTGTAGTGCCTCTGTTAAATTGTTGCTCAAGAAAATATGCAAGCTATTTTAAGTATAGAACTAATCAGAGAATAAGTAGGTACATTTGGTACCAAAAATGTATTCTAAAGCAAATTTTAATTACTTTTGGATTACGGATGCCACAAACACTCTGCTAGTATGATTATTATTCACGGTATTTGGGATGCAGTGTTTTGGAACTGCTAAGGGATAATTTACAGATAACCTAGAAAGATTGTGTAAGTTTTAGGTGAGGCTTTTGTATTCGTGTTGAACTGAAAAAAAAGTTATTATTTTTTTTTAATCTATGACAGGAGAGCTAAGACACCCCGGAAACCTATCGTGAAAAAAGGGTCCCAAACGAACCTTAAAGACCCAGTTGGGGTAAGGTATCCCTGTGAATTTATGTGTGTGTGTTTAAGAAACTTATCTCTTCGGTCCTTTCTGTCTTATGTGTATGCTTGGAAGGGAAGGAAGAAGACATGTGGAAGTATAATCAAAGAACATTTAGTTAAATGGACGTACTACATTGTGTAAAACTAGTTCTAGCTGTGAAATTTTCTCTATAAGATTAATTAATTTAGTTCAGTAAAATGAAGTCTTTGGTTGTCAACTACATACCTTCTGTAATTATAATTTGGAGAGTTAGATAATTAAAAATCTCCAATTGGGTTCATATTCATCCCAGAGAATATGAACTGAGTTCATGCCATGCAGTAACTGATGGCATGAGGAGAGTTCCAAACTTCTTGGGACCAAGTTTAATTCAGTTAAATTATGAAGAAAAAATGAAGCAGGCAAAAAGAATAAGAATTTTAAAACAAAACAACAAATGGCAAACAAAAAGGGTTCTTTGCTCTGAGGTATTTTAAATCTATCCCTCGCTGCCACTGGAGTGGGTCCCCTCGCTCTGAGTTAAGGGAACCAGGTGCTTTGCACACAGCTGAATGAGTTTTCCTCAAGCCCCCTCCCCTGCTTTCAAAAATGTCTCTGTAGGCCGGGTGCAGTGGCTCACACCTGTAATCCCAGCACTTTGGGAGGCTGAGGCGGGTGGATCACCTGAGGTCAGGAGTTCGAGACCAGCCTGGCCAACATGGTGAAACCCTGTCTCTACTAAAAATACAAAAATTAGCTGGGTGTGGTGGTGGGTGCCTGTAATCCCAGCTACTCGGGAGGCTGAGGCAGGAGAATTGCTTGAACCCAGGAGGTTGCAGTGAGCCGAGATCATGCCATTGCACTCCAGCCTGGGTGACAAGAGAGAAACTCTGTCTCTAAATAAATAAATAAATAAAAATGTCTTTGTATATTAAATGTTGGGTTAAGCTGACCAGTTTTTAAATTGACGTCCATTTCCAAGAAATTCTAACAGTTTTAAAAATCTCATTGTGTGACATGTTGTTGACTTTTAGAGATATTAGTAGTAGTATAATTATTATTTGTGTACAATATAATAGTGAATACACTGCAATTTGATTTTTATTAAAATTTATTCTAATTTTGTGTGTATTTAAAGTATTCTCATATCTAATACATACTTGTATTTGTCAATCTCAAGTAGCAGATTTTAATTTCCGTAGCCCTTGGAGATACAGAGCTCTTAAATTGAGAGATCGAATGTTTGTTGAATGAATGAATAAATGAGAAGCTTAAGTGAAAAATCAGGCAAAAGGTAAAACTTTCTTCTTAAAGCACCTTCCTATTTCTTCAGGTATACTGTAGGGTGCGCCCACTGGGCTTTCCTGATCAAGAGTGTTGCATAGAAGTGATCAATAATACAACTGTTCAGCTTCATACTCCTGAGGGCTATAGACTCAACCGAAATGGAGACTATAAGGAGGTAATTCTGATTTGGACCAAGTTTTTTTTACTCAATATGTTGTTTCCTGAATGATTTTTACATTTTTAAATGTAACAAAGTTCATTTGTGAGCCCACATTTTCGAAAGACTTATTTACTTCCTTATAACCACTGTATCTAGTGTTTTTGACTTCTGGGATGCACAGATATATCTTTGGTATGCTGGAGTTAAAGGATTGCTTTTAGCAGATAATTTCTTACACTGAGTATTATTGTTTTTTAGAGCATGTGTTAGGGATGATTTAATGTGGAATGATCCATGATTGTGCTAGGCAGTTTTATATATATAACTTCATGTGTGGAAATGAAAATAACATTTAATAATAGGCATTGTATACTTGCATCAACCTCCTATGCAGTGTTTTTATTTTTAGTAAAGTTTTGAGTCAACTCAAAAATATTGTTTAGCAAATGTGCTAAGCTAATAGCTGGAGGATGGAAGGAGATTTTTAAAAAATGAGCATGACATACTCCTTGCCTTTAGAAAGTTTATAACTTAAGATATATGGTAAACAAATCTCATATAAATAAAACAGAAAGTTAGATGTGCTAAAGATGAGGGGACCGTGGGAATGCAGTAGGATTAATTCAGGCTACGATTTCTACTTCTAGCTGTCAGTCACTCTTTTGTGCCTACTATTCCTGTGAAATTGCTCTTCAAAAGACTGCCAGTGGCCTCTCTGCTGCTAAATTTGATGTATACGTCTTCATCCTCATTATAACCTGTTTGTCAGCAGCACTCTCCTGTCTCCCGCTCCAGCTATCCCTGTATCTCCAGCTGAAACCTTTTCTCTGGCTCTCAACATTCAACCACTTACTTAATATCTCTGCTTGGATGTCACATGTGCATCTCAAATTTTACATGCCCAAAAAGGAGTTCTTGATTTTTCTTATTCCCTCTCTAAATACTTCTTCCCTTGTTTTCTTCTCAAGGAACGGCACTATCATCTGTCCAGTTGCTCAAGCCAGAAACCTGGTACCTACCTTTTACCTGCATCTCCTTATAACTAGTTCGTTAGTAGCTCCTATAAGTTATATTCCAACATGTGTCTTGAAACTGTCCTTTCATTTCCATCTCCACTGCCACCACCCTAGTCTGAGCCCCATTATTAATCACTGAGACCAGAGCTACTGTAATGAAGGAGTAGCTTTTTTATTTTTAATGCGTCACAGCTGAGACTTTTGTACAACTTGTGCTAGATGGAACTGCCCGTGTAAGTTAGACAACAGGGAACTAGTTCATAATCTCTTCATAGAGATGAGCCTATTGAATACGTGCTGAAATACTGATAATTGAGCAGTGCCAGATGGTGGCTCATGCCTGCAATCTCAGCACTTTGGGAGGCCAAGGTGGGTGGATCACCTGAGGTCAGGAGTTCAAGACCAGCCTGACCAATATGATGAAACCCTGTCTCTACTAAAAATAAAAAAATTAGCCAGGCGTGATGGCGTGTGCCTGTAATCCTAGCTACTCGGGAGCCTGAGACAGAAGAATCACTTGAACCCGGGAGGCAGAGGTTGCAGTGAGCCGAGATTGCGCCATTGCACTCCAGCCTGGGCAGCAAGAGTGAAACTCCATCTCAAAAAACAAACAAACAAAAAACAACTTTCTAAACATTTAAGTAGTCTGGTAGCCGATCTCAGACTGGCAATGGTTTGCTGAGTGTGCTTTGGGTATCATTGACAAGACTTCCAAAGCCCAGCTGCCTCCACTTGGAATCTTCTCTAATCTATTTCTACAGAGCAGACAGAGTGATCTTTTAAAACATAAAATCTCATTTTCCTGTTCAAAACCTTACAAAGAATAAAATCTTCGAACAGACAAAATCCTGCTTCATCCATCTCCCATCTCTCCACCTTCACTCATCTTTTAGTATTCATCCAATCCTTTGAGTTTCTTCGATAAGGCAGAATCCTGGCTGTTAGCTGTTGCCTTAACCTGGACTTCTCTTTTTCTGGGTCTTAGCATGGGTCATCGTTGGGTTTCAGCTTAAATATCACCTCCTCAGGTTGTATAGACTACCCAATCAGAAACAGCACCCCACAACCCCTCCCCTAGTCTGTACTCTGTGTACCTTCTTTACATTACTTAACCACAATCTATTTATTTACTTGTTTATTGTCTTTCCTCTACCATAATGTAAACTTCCAGGGAATATGTACCTTATATGTTCAGTTCATCAAATAGTAAATATGGCTTCAGCAAGAATGAATGGTCTGGGAGGGTTTTTTAGAGGAGCAGGTCTTTAAGGATATAATATAGTTAAACACTGATTTACTGAGTTTTACTTCTTTAAGTAAATTTCAAGTATGTATAAATATAGGTATCGAGTAGGTATAAAAAGGTTTGATGGGGATTAAAACTAATCACTGCTTTCTGACAGAAGGCAACATTGTATAATGAAAAGAGCATTGCTGCCGGGCATGATGGTTTACATGTGTAATCCCAGCACTTCGGGAGGCCGAGGCAGAGGGATCACTTGAGATCAGGAGTTCGAGACCAGCTTGGCCAACATGGCGAAACCCCATCACTACTAAAAATACAAAAATTACCCAGCATGGTGGCGTGTGCCTGTGATCACAGCTACTCGGAATGCTGAGGCAGGAGTATTGCTTGAACCCAGGAGGCAGAGGTTGCAGTGAGCCGAGATCCCACCACTGCACTCCAGCCGGGATGACAGAGTGAGACTCTGTTTCAAAAAAAAAAAGAAGAAAACAAAAACATTGCACTGATGATGGCTTTGATACTAATTAACTCCATGGGCTCAGAGAAGTTTCACCTTTGGGCCTCAGTTTTCTTTACCTTGAAAGGAGGGAGTCATTCATGAGGACTGTAAGGTCATCTATCTTCTCAGTATTAGCCTATGTGTATCCTTTCAGTTCTAAGATTCTTTGTTCTTTTTGAACTCTAAAGCTGTTTTTACAGGATATTTTATTAATTGTATTTAGAGAGCCTTGATAATTGAAGTATTCTTGCTTTCTTAAAGGTCACAATTTATTTAAAATGTATTTCATGTAAGAACTCAGAGATGAGATAATATTTACAGTTTACTTCTGGTTTTAAAATATAGTACATCAAAACGTGGTATTATGCTGCTATGCCATTTTATTTTATATGTCTTTTTTCTTTTTCTTTTTTGAGACAGGGTCTCACTCTGTTGCCCAGGCTGGCGTGCAGTGGTGTGACCACAGCTCACTGTTTTTTTGTGGGTTTTGTTGTTGTTGTTGTTTTTACTTTTAAAATTTTTTATTAGATGAGCTTGCCCAGGCTGGTCTCTTAACTCCTGGCCTCAAGTGATCCTCCTGCCTCAGCCTTCCAAAGTGCTGGGATTATAGGTGTGAGCCACTATGCCCATGCTATGCTATTTTAAATGACACCTTTATAAAGAAAAACTAGGAAACAGTAAAGTTGTGTATGACATAATGCTTGTAGATTTCCACAAATCTGTGACTATGAATCGTTATAATACCTTTTGATCTTTGTCACTTAATTAAAACAAAATCAGCCTTAGATTAGAAGCATTAGTGGACTTAAGACTTTTCTACATTTTTGGCCGGGTGCGGTGGCTCACGCCTTTAATCCCAGCACTTTGGAAGGCTGAGGTGGGTGGATCATCTAAGATCAGGAGTTCGACACCACCCTAACGTGGTGAAACCCGTCTCTACTAAAAGTATAAAAATTAGCCGGGTGTGGTGGCACGTGCCTGTAATTCCAGCTACTTGGGAGGCTGAGGCAGGGGAATCGCTTGAACCCAGGAGGTGGAGGTTGCAGTGAGCCGAGATCATGTCATTGCACTCCAGCCTGGGCAACAAGAGTGAAACTCCGTCTCAAAAAAATAAAAAATAAAAAAAGAGTTTTCTACATTTTCTTTAGCAGTTGTGACTGAAAACATTTACCAGTTTATAATTGGTATAATATAGGTATGTCATGACTTTTTAGTAACTAAATAACTAAGGGTTCCAACTGTAAAAAGACCATTTATATTTTTTCTTTGCATGCTTAGATCTTAAATGTCATAAACACCTTAAGTTTAAGGAGATGTATTTTTAGCCTAGATAATAGTGGAATTTTATTTAGTGCATTTTTTCTCTCTCCACAGACTCAGTATTCATTTAAACAAGTATTTGGCACTCACACCACCCAGAAGGAACTCTTTGATGTTGTGGCTAATCCCTTGGTCAATGACCTCATTCATGGCAAAAATGGTATGATATGACTCGCGGAGTTTTGTTAGATTTTCCTTTTTCTCCTCTTCTGATAAAACTTTTTTGATATTTATATATTTGATTTATGTTTGGTGTCGAATCCACATTTAATTTGTTAGGGTGGTGCTAAACTTGCCTTTTTTGAGCTGGCTAATTGTTAGTGTTTTCTAATGCAGTGAAGAAATACTGTAAGTGGAGAACTTCTAAGATATAACTCATTGTGACTTGCTACACTGTAGGTCTTCTTTTTACATATGGTGTGACGGGAAGTGGAAAAACTCACACAATGACTGGTTCTCCAGGGGAAGGAGGGCTGCTTCCTCGTTGTTTGGACATGATCTTTAACAGTATAGGGTCATTTCAAGCTAAACGATATGTAAGTATGATTCTTTTGTGTTGTGACTATCTTACTGGACTAAGACACCTATGGATATAGTAGTAGAACCAAAGCACTGGATTCATTTTGAAACCTTAACTGTTCCTTAGTTTTTAAACATGTTTCTTACTATTTAAGTTAAATTCTAAAAAACGTGGTGTGATTTTTTTTTTTTTTTTTTTTTTTTTTTGCCCCCACTTCAGGTTTTCAAATCTAATGATAGGAATAGTATGGATATACAGTGTGAGGTCGATGCCTTATTAGAACGTCAGAAAAGAGAAGCTATGCCCAATCCAAAGACCTCTTCTAGCAAGTAAGTAATTATATTTGTCTGCAGCACTGGCCTAGGGGCACAGGATTCTTTCCTGTGGTTTGCCCAGACATGAGGAATGCTGAACATTAAATAGAGAAGTTGACTTTTGTGAGTTTAAAGTTAAGGAATGTTCTTAAGTTCTTTGCTCAGACGTTTTCTCTTTGGCTTTGAGCACATTTTGTTTCAATCACTGTTTTAAGAGGGTGCCACTCTGGGTGGGGAGAGGGTATAAAAGCCATTGTTGTGTGTTCGGGAGGATGTGGGAATACTGCTGGCAAACCATGAGTATGAATAAAGCTGCTTTGTGCATTTCTGCTTGTAATTGCAGATATTTATTGTATCTGTTAGTTTCCCCTTGGGATCATTTACTTTTTTTTTTTTTTCGAGACGGAGTCTCACTCTGTTGCCCAGGGTGGAATGCAGTGGCATGATCTCGGCTTACTGCAACCTCTGCCTTCCAGGTTTAAGTGATCCTCCTGCCTCAGCCCCCCTAGTAGCTGGGATTACAGGCACATGCCACCATGCCCGGCTAATTTGTATTTTTAGTAGAGACAGGGTTTCGCCATGTTGGCCAGGCTGGTCTCGAGTTCCTGATCTCAGGTGATCCGCCCGCGTTGGCCTCCCAAAGTGCTGGGATTATAGCTGTGAGCCACCATGCCCGGCTGGGATCATTTACTTTTGAAATGGACTTACAACGTATACAATTGAACCTTTTTTTTTTTTAGACGACAAGTAGATCCAGAGTTTGCAGATATGATAACTGTACAAGAATTCTGCAAAGCAGAAGAGGTTGATGAAGATAGTGTCTATGGTGTATTTGTCTCTTATATTGAAATATATAATAATTACATATATGATCTGTTGGAAGAGGTGCCGTTTGATCCCATAAAACCCAAGTAAGTAGTGAAGAGAGCCCCTTCTTAGCTGTTAACGTTGGGGAAGTTACTTTGCCTCAAGGAGTTTTAGTTTCTTCAGTTATGAATGAGAATAATGCTTGCATTTGTTTTCAGAATGAAATGATATAATTTGTATATCGTGGTTTTGTGTTTGAGTATGTTTATTATTAACTAGATATGTACCTGTATTAGGGAACTAGTGGGTTAAAGCATCTAAGGAGAAGAGGGACCCAAATATTCATCTTGGAGATTATTTTTGAAAACTCTGGGCCCTGGGCTATGTTTTGAGAAGGATCTTAATTATATAATTAAGAACGTTTCAAGAACCTGAGACAGTAAAAGGAGTTTTGTAGCCTCTTTAACCACCCGTGTCTTGGTGATTTCTACAGACTGGAGCCTAAAGCTGTTATCTATACAAGTAATACTTAACATAACTTCTATCGTTCATTAATATGGTGTGATATCTGCACTGTAATTCCATCAGAGTTGAAATACTACTTCCTAGATTTCCTTGGGTCTTGCCTTTCTGAGACCTAAGACTGGTTACCACTTGGCATCACAAATGATAAATCTGCATTTGTGCCAGAGTTGACCCTGGGATCTTATGTTTAATATTAGTATCTTGTTCCTGAGTTGATGGTTTTGTGTTTAAGCTAAAGGCTTGTCTTTAGTGCTGTCTTTATTAGGGCCTCCCAGGACATAAATAATACAAAGACCTGTGGCTTATATTTAACTTTATATATCTAATGGAACATTATTGGAGAAACAGCTGGATTTAGAAGATCATTAGACTGAGAATACATACCAGTATATCCACTTTTAATTACATGAAAAATTTATGGACTCTGGTTGAGGCCATACTTGATACAAGTATTTCTGTGGTTCTTAGTGAGTCACATTTTGATACAGTTATCTTCACCAGAGTCCTTGAATTTTCATCACATTGATTGGGAAAACAATTACAATGTGGCTAAGTAAGCTAAATGTAAAAATATTAATACTCTTAATACTAAGAGTTTATGCCAAGGAAGACTCTTTTGCTCTATTTAACATTTCTTCAAGTGAGAACTTTACAAAGGGACTTATTTCTGGAGTGACCTATCTTTATTTACCCTTGGAATGTTGGTAATAGTAAAAATACTTGGGTTAGGTTGTGGAACAATACATGGAAGAGTTAAAACCTTGTGAGACAGTTACTTTTTATTTTTTTTTGAGACAGGGTCTTGCTCTGCCGTGTCAGCTCACTGCAGCCAACCTCCTGGGTTCAGGTGATCCTCCCTCCTTAGCCTCCTAAGTAGCTGGAACTACAAGCACAAGCCACCATGCCTGGCTAATTTTCTAATTTCTTGTAGAGATAGGAGTGATAGGGGTCTCACTATGTTGCCCAGGGTGGTCTCGAACTCCTGGCCTCAAGCAGTCCTCCCACCTTGGCCTCCCAAAGTGCTGGGATTACAAGTGTGAGCCACCATGCCCGGCCTGACAATCACTTTTTATATCAAACTAATTACTTTCCCATTTGTTTTAAAGTGTCAACTGTCTTGACTCTAATCTTGAGTATACCCATTTTCATGTATGCCCATGTGCCAACTTTTTGTTTGGTTTGTTCTAAATGAGATTATTTTCAAAGGATCATATCTTGGCTTTATTTAGTTATACAAAAGAAGATTGACAAAAGTACCTTGTGTGCTTTGTAACCTTTCTGGGTAACTCCTTAAATGAACATATAAGGGTGCTTGTTTGGCCCTGAATTCAGATTTAATTTGTTAGGTTGGTGTTAGACCTGCTTTTTTAAGCTAGTTAACTTTTAGTATTTTTAATACAATGAAAAACTATTACAAGTGGAGGGTTTTTAAGATATGATTCATTGTGACTGTCACATAGTCTGGACTGAACATGTTGGTGTGAGATGGCTGCTGTAGAAACAGTAACTTCTACCTTATTCCTTTGGTAGGTGGAACAGTTGCAGCACACCCATGAGGAACACAGATTTTGTGTATGTGATGGTGTTGGCTCTTTTCTTAAGGAGAAGGGTGCAGTTATACTATGGTTGGCATTCTGTGGCATGTTTGCATGTAGGTTATTTTCCATTGTCACTGGGCTGGCTGCTGTCTCTAAGCCCTCCTTGCTTCCTGAAAAATCTGCTATTGACTATCAGTGATGGTGGCTGGTAAATGTCTCTGCCCTCACCATTCACAAGACTTAAGACCAAACAGGTAGCTCTCTTACCCAACCTTCATCTTGTCATACAGACTAAAACTTCATAAGCCACTTTGAAAGGATTGCCACTCCTGGTATATACCAAACTCTTTCTGAATTTGTTTTCTGCTATTGCTGAGGAGGTCAGAACTGGTTCTATCTGCTAGTCTTTTCAAATTAGGAAAATAGTAGATTTTGATGCTTAACCTGTGCATGTGATGTTGCTATAATACTACTTTGGTCTCTAAATTGTTTAGTGTATTGTTTCATGTGCTTTCTTAGAGCAAATTAGAGCAAAGCTTTTAAAACAAAATTGTTTTCTGTTATCTTGTTATGTAACTAATCTTGACTATTTAGCTTTACAATCTCATCTAAGTTTAATATTTCTCTGGAGTATTATACATTATATATTTATTATAAAATATATATAATTTTCATTAGAAGAATAACATGTCATGTCACTTGGCGTTTTAGTCTTGGTCTTAAATGAAGATACTAGCATCTCATAATTTAGTAGACTAATCTTTTTTTTCTTTCCCATAGACCTCCACAATCTAAATTGCTTCGTGAAGATAAGAACCATAACATGTATGTTGCAGGATGTACAGAAGTTGAAGTGAAATCTACTGAGGAAGCTTTTGAAGTTTTCTGGAGAGGTTAGAAACACCTAGAACTAGAAAAATACAGAATGATGAATATCACCTACAGTTGCTACTAAATTTGATGGCAATCTTTTTTGACTTATTAGAAAGCATGTATAATGAAATGACTGAGTTCAGGTTTGACTAATGATTTCTCTGTTGTCCTAGGCCAGAAAAAGAGACGTATTGCTAATACCCATTTGAATCGTGAGTCCAGCCGTTCACATAGCGTGTTCAACATTAAATTAGTTCAGGCTCCCTTGGATGCAGATGGAGACAATGTCTTACAGGTAAAGTTGTAGTATGTGGAGTTTTTCTGGTTCTAACTCTATCCTTAATTTTTGGAATTAGAGTAATCCAGCCAACATGGCAAAAGCCCGTCTCCAGTAAAATTGGAAAAATCAGCCAGGCATGGTGATGCACCACTCCTGTAATCCCAGCTACTTGTGTGGCTGAGGCAGGAGGATCGCTTGAACCTGGGAGGCAGAGGTACAGTGACCTGAGATCGCACCACTGCACTCCAGCCTGGGTGACAGAGTGAGACCCTGTCTCGAAAAAAAAAGTTAAATTAGGGAGGTTTTATTGCAATGAAGATTGCTCTAGAATAAATATACAGTTGGTTCTCCGTATCTGTGAGTTCTACATCTATAGATTCAACCAACTGTGGATTGAAAATATTCAAAAATAAAATGCTGCATTTGTGCTGACCATGTACAGACTTTTTTGTACATTTTTTTGGTCATTATTCCTTAAACAATACAGTATAACAACTTGTTATGTAGTGTTTACATTGTATTAGATATTATAAGTACTCTAAATATGATTTAAAGTATACAGGAGGGCTGGGTGCGTGCGTGGCTCATGGCTGTAATCCCAGCACTTTGGGAGGCCAAGGCAGGAGGATCACTTGAGGCCAGGAGTTTGAGACCAGCCTAGACAACAAAACAAGACTCTTGTCTTTGCAAAAAAATAAAATAAGGCTAAAAAATAAAAAAATAGAATTTTAAAAAGTGTATGGGAGGATGTGCATAGGTCATATGAAAATACTACACCATTTTATACACGAGACTTGAGCATCCGTGGAATTTGGTATCTGTGAAATTTATTATCTGTAGGAGATCCTACAACTAATCCCTTGAGGATACCAAGGGATGACTCTGTATGTAGGTGATGACATTAAAAACTCTTTTCCCCCATTATTATAGTTTTGGGAAGCTGGATATTGAATCTTAGAGCCTGAATTTTGCTGTGAAAAAAGTTGCAAATCTTTAAAAATCTCTGTGGTAGAAGTGATAAAATAAGACTGTGATTTTTTTCTCTCTGGAGACTCATTCTGTAAGTGGAAATTCAGTTAATGGTTTTAAAATGTCAGTAATTCATTTTTCATGGTAGGTATAGTTTAGGAAGTGGCCAGTGTTTAAGTTGTTCATCTCTTGGTCAATAGGCCAGTAGGGTCCCCCATATGCAGATCACTATTTACTGCCTGGCCTGCCACAGTACAAGGCTTGTGTCAATTAGTAACAGCATTTGAGTCTGAGTATGCATAATCTAATAACTGTAATCCATTAAAGTGTAATTTTATTCAAACTGTATCATGAAATTGTGGCATTATGAAGGTTTGTAAGTGACAGGAGTGGTATTGAAGACCTCCAGGATTTGAATGCTCATTTCTATTTATTTACTGACTAGCTATAATAAAACCTCCTTATAAGGTTGTGAGAATTAAAGGAGGTAATGCGTGTAAAGTTTTTAGTCCAGTGCTTAGCTTATAGTCAGCACTCAATAATTGTTAGCTAGAAAATAGTTATAAGGGCCAGGCGCGGTGACTCACGCCTGTAATCCCAGCACTTTGGGAGGCCAAGACGGGTGGATCACGAGATCAGGAGATTGAGACCATCCTGGCCAATATGGCGAAACCCCGTGTCTACTAAAAATACAAAAATTAGCAGGGCATGGTGGCACGTGCCTGTAGTCCCAGCTACTCAGGGCTGAGGCAGGAGAATTGTTTGAACCAGGGAGGTGGAGGTTGTAGTGAGCCAAGATCGCACCGCTGCACTCCAGCCTGGTGACACAGCAAGACTCCATCTAAAAAAAAAAAAAAATGGTTATAAGTCAGCCTTCCATATACACCTGATTTCCATTGAATCACATCTAATATTACAGCATCAGTTCGGTACCACTTGACTTTCACTTCTTTTTATAAGAATTATCTGCTGGGCGTGGTGGCTCACCCCCGTAATCACAAGCACTTTGGGAGGCTGAGGCGGGCGGATCAACTGAGTTCAGGAGTTTGAGACCAGCCTGGTCCACATGGTGAAACCCTGTCTCTACTAAAAATACAAAAAAAAAGAGCTGGGTATGGTGGCACATGCCTGTAATCCCAGTTACTCGGAAGGCTGAGGCAAGAGAACTGCTTGAACCCAGCATGGGGAGGTTGTAGTGAGCAGAGATGGCGCCACTGCAATCCAGCCAGGAGACAGAGTAATAAAAAATGATTATTTATAGCATTATGAAATTATAAGATTATTAAATATCTGATTATAGAAGAATTTAGGATAATCCTGTTCTAGACTCTTATTCAGCAAATATCTGCTGAGTTCCTACTGAGTGGTAGGCACTGTGCAGCATGCTGGTGATAAGGTAGTAAAAGACAGAGTCCCTGCTTTCAGGGAGCTTACTGTCTGATCCAGAAGGAAGACCAGCCAATTGACAAGTAATCATTAATGTCATGAGTATATTTGTCATACTCTTTTAGCAAACTCTCCCCTAAAATATGTATCCTTTGCCTGTCCTGTGCATTTTGTACTGTGCAAATGTTAAGACTTAGCTTGTTGATATGAATCTATTTAAAGAACATTGTAAACCAGTTATAACCCATTTTAAGTTATTGGCTTTGTGATCTTTTTAGGAAAAAGAACAAATCACTATAAGTCAGTTGTCCTTGGTAGATCTTGCTGGAAGTGAAAGAACTAACCGGACCAGAGCAGAAGGGAACAGATTACGTGAAGCTGGTGAGTAAAGCATAGTATTTATTTATTGCTACAACTTTCAGAAACTTGCAGTGCCAGTTTATTATCTACTTATCAATGGGTGGTTCTTTGTTTTTTGTTTTGTTTTGTTTTTTAATTTTTATTTTATTGAGACGGTCTTACTCTGTTACCCAGGATGGAATGCAGTGGTGTGATCATGGCTCATTGCAGCCTCAAACTCCTGGGCTCAATTGATTCTCCCATGGTAGCCTTCTGAGTAGATGGGACTACAGGTATGCACCACCATGCCTGTCTAATATTTAAAAATTTTTTGTAGGGATGGGGTCTCCTTATGTTGTCCAGGCTGGTCTCAAATTCCTGGGCTCTAGTAATCTCTCACCTTGGCCACCCCAAAGTCTTGGGATTACAGGAATGAGCCACTGTAACCGGCCTCGTTGGGTGGTTTAAGCACAATTGTCCTCCATTAGATAATTTAGAGGCTAAGTTTATAGTTAGGCTGTTTTGGTATCAATCTATTACAATACACTGATTTCTTTAAGAATGAGGAAAGTTGTATTCAGTTAGTCTGGGTGCAGTGGCTCACACCTGTAATCCTGGCAATTTGGGAGGCCAAGGCATGTGGATCACTTGCGCCCAGGAGTTCAAGACCAGCCTTGGCAACATGATGAAACCCCATCCCTACAAAAAATACAAAAAATTAGCTGGGCGTGGTGCGTCTATAGTTCCAAGGTACTTGGAGGCTGAGGTGGGAGAATCGCTTGAGCCCTGGAGGTCAAGACTGCAGCGATCCCTGATCTCACCACTGTACTCCAGCCTGGGCAACAGAGAACCTGTCTCAACACCAACAACAACAACAACAAAAAAGGAGTCTATTTTTAGTGTTGTAGGTCAGTATTGGGTCCTTGAAATGTTATTTCAATATTTATTAGTGGTAAAAATTGGCTTCTAGAGATGGGAAAATTCTGAACACAAGCCAATTGAAGGCTTTAAATATATATATAGCCAATCTGTATATGTGTTTTTAAAAATCCATGCATGTTATGTCCTGTTGCCTTTTTGTAGTTTTTTAAAAATTAATATAGTTGTACATAATTTTTGGGTATATGTGATATTTTGATAGATGTATACAGTGTGATCCATCAGTGTAATTGGGTTTTCTGTCACCTTGCATGTTGTGTTTTATGTTAATAAACATGTATTGAGTACCTACTGTGTGCCAGGAATTAAACACAAAGGACGCAGTCCTGCTGGAGAGAGCCCCTCCTGATAGAGGAGATCAGTAGATAAACTAGGTTGTTTGAGTAGAGTATGATGGGAGTGCAGGGTAGGGCTGCCTAAACCAATCTGGGAGTGGGAAGGTGAAAAATTGAGTGGGAGTGAGCTGTATGAAGAAGGATAGGATTAAAGGCAACGTTCCTGTTCCAGGAGGCAGTTGCTTGGTCCTGAGATAATATGGCAAAGTCAAAGTAGCTGAAGTAGAGGATATAAGCTGGCGAACTATGAGAACTGAGGCAGGAGAGCAAGGCAAGGTCATGAAGACCCTTGTCTGTCATATCAAGAAGTTTGAATTTTATCTTGAAGGAATAACGTTAGCTGCCAACTATTAAGGGTCTAGTGTGTATCATAGTATCCACACACTAGATAGGTAGGATTGTATCACACCCATTTTTCAGATGAGGAAATAGATTTGGGAAGGTTAATTTTCTCAAGGCTGGAGCCAGGTTGGTTGGACTCTCACAGCTTGTGTCTTTATACTATGTCATACAGCCTCCCCTTAAAGAAGGATTAGTCTTTTAGAAAGATCATTTTGCCAGGGTAGAGAAATAATTTACCAGGGGCGAGCCTAAATATATGAAAGAGCAGTTAGGAGCTTTTTGCAGCAATTCAGGTAAGCAATTGTGTGACCTGGAGGCAAAGGTCAGACGACACTGAGAGCTAGTTAGGAAGTAGGTCCAGCTGGATGTGGAGAATAAGGAGGTGTTTGATTGAGGAGAAGCGGTTTTAGGAGCAGGTATAGGCAGTTAGTGAGTTGTGTTTGAAATGTTCAATTTATGCAAGTGAAAGTGCCTTGTAATTGGATGCAGAGGTACATGGATTTGGAAGGAGAGAGATTTTGACTTGAGGTTTATAGGTTTAGGCTTTGCAAATAGAGAAATGATTGGCTGGGCACGGTGGCTCACGCCTGTAATCCCAGCACTTTGGGAGGCCGAGGCAGGCGGATCATGATGTCAGGGGATTGAGACCATCCTGGCTAACACGGTGAAACCCCATCTCTACTAAAAATACAAAAAATTAGCTGGGCATGGTGGCGGGCGCCTGTAGTCCCAGCTACTCGGGAGGCTGAGGCAGGAGAATGGCGTGAACCCGTGAGGCAGAGCTTGCAGTGAGCCGAGATCGTGCCACTGCACTCCAGCCTGGGCGACAGAGCAAGACTCCGTCTCAAAAAAAAAAAAAAAAAAAAAAAAAAGAGAAATGATTGAAGCGATTAGGTGAGATAAGATAATTCATAGTGAATGGAGAGGAACAAGCTGAGAGCAGAAGCTTGAGGAACAACAAGCCCTTTATTAGCTTGGGACGGACAGAGAAGGGTGATAGCTAAAAGGGATTTGAGGGATTATGAAATGATGAAAAAATACACACACACATTATATATGTACATTAGAAGATAGTAAAGACTTGAGTTTATTCATATGCTGAAGAGATGATGTTTAAGTCCAGTGGTGAGAAATGGGGCCTTTAGAGCTGCCTCTACCCTGGGCCAAAGGACTCTTGCAATTTGCCTGAATCATATGAATTTCATGAGAGTGGACTGCGTGTGTGCTGTCTGTCAATGTCTACCCAGTGCCGCTTACCTACTAGGTGTTAATAATAAAGTGATTATTGGCGGAGCAAGATCCCAGAAGAGGCAGGAAAATCTGAATCTAGATCCAAGAGGAAGGATTAACTTTGATGGGACAAGAGCTGGTTTGGGAAGAAAGTAAAAACTTGAAGTTTTGGATGCTTTGGGGAAAAGCTAGAAAGGACTGTTAGTGTTAATATAGAGTTAGGGAGTGAGAGTAGAAAAGGAGATTGTAGTTGGGGCATATGGCAGAGTCTCCAGGTTTTTAGAGGTGGTACACTTCTGAGGGATAGGGTTTGGGCTGTCAGCTGTAATGGAATAGAGATAAAGATTTACTGGAGTTGGGACATTGGGACCCTGTGACTACAGCATATGAGAATGATTGTTGTTCTCATGGATACCGAAATAAACCAGGGACTGATATGTAGGAGGAGTATTTCAAGGCAATAGGGAGGAACTAGGAAAATGTTGCTAGCCTCTCCCTCTGTTTACCATACTTGTAGAATGTCAGCCTTTAGAAAACAAGTAGTTTTTTTTTTTTTTTTTACTCCAAAAGGCTACAGGGCTGCAGCAAGAGATAAATGGTTAGGTTGCAGGGCTGTGTGCCATGGATGTAGGGTGAAGCCTATGGACCCTTCCTGGTATAGTATTTCTGAAGGTATAACACAGAGAGGATTACAGAGGAAACCAATTGCATTGAAATGTGTTTTAAAAGTATTCTTAAGTTTGTCATACAGTAATTATGTGCTTCTTTAAAGACACAGCAGCAGGTCTGATTAAATAAATGCAGTGTAATGATGAACATAAATATCTTGATGAGCAACAAACTGTAACATGCTATAAAAATATCTGTGATTTGTATTGATACCAATTACAGGTACTACTAATGCTGTGGTTTTTGGCCTGCATTCATAATTGAAGGAACTAGCGAATTCCAGTTAGTTTGGTAAAAAATAAATAATGTAATTTATTTTCCATCTAAGTATGCAGACACCCCATAATGTTCCCCCGGACAATATAGACCTCAGGTTAAGAACCCCTGACCACTAGGGAAAGCTATCAATGGATTATTTTGTGAGAGATTTGAAGATGCAGGGAAATCTGTTAATAACATGAGTTCCTGAGAGCACAGTGGAAGAAGAAAGAACATTAGGAGTTTGGGTCAAGGAACATAAATCATGTATCATGGAATATTAGAGAGGTACAGATGAGTTCTGTATTTTGGGAGGTGTATCCAAGATCCTCCAAGGAGTCCAAGGGTGAAAGCATAATCGAGTTAGCTGACCTCAATCAAGGTTTCAAAATGAACTCATTCTTATGGGGTCTAATCAGATGAGAGCTGCATTTTTGAAAGCTTGATTAGACTGTTAGACTTGCCTTGGCTCAGAAATCCAAATAAGAGTGGTCAGAAGTAACAAGCATGCCACCTAAGAAATCCTTGCTGAGATGTAGAGGGGACAGCGTTAGCTGATTCCGAAGACACTTGACTGTTAGAAACAACAGGAAAGCCCCTCTAGATGCAGCGAGAGCTTCAGACTCTTGCATGCTTCTTTTGAGAATCTAATGCCTGATTATCTGAGCTGGAATGATTTCATCCCAAACCACACCCCCAAGCCTCAACCCAGCTGCGTAAAAATTGTCTTGCATGAAACTGGTCCCTGATGCCAGAAAGTTTGGGGATCTGCTGCCTTAGAGAATATATTTTATTTATTTATTTTATTTTATTATTTTTATTTTTAAGCCACATAAAAGGCAGCAGCACACTTATTTGGAAAACTATAATTTCAAAATCATCTCCTGAACTCAGAATCGATGGGTCAGGGTAGACACCCTAAGTAAACAGGTGAAATCTTCATTAATTGTTTACTTATTAAGTAAAAATTTAAATTAATTGATTATGTACAGCAGTGTTTTTCCACATTTCCCTGATAAGAATCATTTGGAGTGCTCTGTAAACACAGCTTCACTGGAGATTAATCCCATCAAATTGATTTAGTGGCTCTGGGATGGGCCACAGTAGTTTGGAAATTTTTATTTTTACAAATGCTTCCTGATGATGACCAAGTCCAAGGAAATTTGGGAAACACTGATCTGGAACATAACTTTCAGTTTTCGCTGCAGTTTTTAAGTCTTAAACGACTGATCACCCTAGAGATAACCCACTGAAAAGTCTTCTCCAATCCAGTTTTATGAAAGAAAACTCTAGAACATTTGGTTTGATAAAATTTTTCTGAAGCACCAGAAGTATTTTACTTTGGCTTTTTAAATTTCTGGCCTATCCGTTCTAGTTCACGTTTTCTTGAAGAATCCATCCTCTTTGAGTTGAGCCATAGCAATCTAATCATTTTTTTAAATAATTGGTTTCTTATTAAAGGATTGCGACATTTAATAGCCGTTGCTTGCTTTTGTCTTTCTCCCTTCTCCCTGAAACTTGTTAAGAAATGACTCAATATTCTGGCCTTTCCACCTTCAATCTCATACTGACCACGCCGTGTATGCTAGCCTGGATCTCGTTGTCTTTAACTGGTCCAACTCCCTTTGGTGTCCCGGTCAAGATAATATCGCCTTCTTCCAAGGTCATGATCTTAGAAACATAGTTGATGATGTAGGGGATGGAAAAAATCATGGAGGGTGTCTCACCCTCCTGTCTTGAGTTCGCCGTTGACCTTGAGCCAGAGCCTCAGATTGGATCAGGGATCTTCTCCTTGGGCACGAACGCGCTGACTGGCAGGAGGCTGTAAAGCTCTTGGCCAGAGTCCAAGGCAGCCCCTTTTTCTTGCACTCATCCTGCACGTCCCTGGCAGTCATGTCCAGGCACAGGGCATAGCTGCTCACGTAGTCCATAGCTGCGCAGCCATGCTTGCCCATCACCATGCCCAGCTTCAGCTCGTGGTGCAGGTCGCAG